>NC_138735.1:24882421-25482421 GCF_965113295.1 Leuciscus leuciscus
GGTCAGTGGAGGATGGATTAATAGGGCTAGGAAAGAAAAGGAAAAAGCTGTCTTTTCAAGGTATAGCAGGCAATGAGAAAAGGGCTGAGGAGGCTCTTTGCAGGCCTCGAGGGCTGGATCTCTCTTTCTGAGAGCCGTGTGAAGACAGAAGGAAAGAGAGAGAGACTGGTTGTCTTCACTGGCCCCCAGACAGAGCTCCTCAACTGACTGACAGTTAAAAAATGCAATGATCTGTTATGTCTGTCCCAGGCAGTGCAGAGAAAATTCAGAATCAATGGCAATGCAATCAGAATGAGAATCAAATGCTAAATATTTCCCTAGACATTTACTGCAGAATGCCATTTGCTTTTTTTTTTGATGAATTGCTGATGTGCTTCTGAGCTTATTGCTAGTAGCCCACAGTCAGGTGTGACTACTGCTGCAGAAGAGCTCAAAATTGCATACAAATATTTATGACACTTACTTAATTTCATTCACATTTAATGGATGGGTTCTGTCTGTAAGTAAAAACGTCCAGGAGAATGTTTCCGATTCCTTTTGATTTCTGATTGAATAAACTGCATTACTTGGTAAAATAATTATATGTTCTGATTATAATTATTAATAAATTAGAAGTATTTTCTTAAATAATACGTTTAAAATGTAAACGTTGTTTTCTGAACATCACTGTCTTTTATGCTTTTTAGTCCTGTTACTGTCGAAGAGCAGTCAGTTTCAGAAAAATCCCCCGTTCTTTGATTAAAGAGACAAAACCTTCATATCGCATATACACTCTTTTGATATAATCAGTATTTACTGCGCAAATGAAACTGTCCCAGGACCAAATTAGGAGAGGCCCAAGAGCTTTCATTTAATTAGTGAGACCCTGATTAAAAAACAGGAGCAAATTACAGTTTCTTGGGAGGGCGAGGAGAAGAAGAGAAATGGACGTGCCACAGAACGGTTACAGGAGTGCTGTCTGTAGTGAGATTGTTAGCTCTTTATTGCTGCTCTCCAATCTGTAAATTGAGTCTGTTGGTGGATGGACTGCAGTGTCTGCAAGTCTGTGTCCCGCAGGCAGCAGCAGCACATGTCTGGCATTTAAACTTCTCCCTTTTCACTCCCTTCTATTTAGACTGACATCTTTTCTGTCTTCAACCTCTCCCATCTTCCCTATCTACTCTTCTCTTTTCGAAAAATAAACAAACAAACAAACACATTCTACATATTTGTAGTATTTTACCCCCTGTATGGCTAACCTGTGTGTACTGGTGTTTATCAGGGCGGACCAAGATGCTGAATAGGTGCTGATATGTAAATATGTTAATATTGTTAATGTGCTTGTGGTTGTGACTAGGGGTGTGTGATATCACAATTTTTGATCGTGGATGATAAAAATGTCTCCACGATCTACTTTTGAAGAAATATCGTAGGATCGTGCTATCAGTTGCAGTTCTGGCGCCTCCGTCTCAACAACGCGACGTACATTCTCATCACATGTTAAGGCAGAGGTTGTTACACTCACAGTACACTGCAATTCACAAAAGTTCATTAAACATTTCATTTGCGTGCTGATGTGCTGTTCTAACGTGCTTTTCTGAGCGCATAAACCCAAAGCTCACAGGCACTAAAAGCCTGTCAAACAGCGCCTGTATGCTGGACTACGATATCTTTCGAGTCTTATTGAGCTTATACTGTCAAATACACACAAGGTTTACATAAACACAGTACGGGTGTGTGTCATATGTGTGTTTATTAGATCCGTGCCGGTCTTAAAGTGACAGTATAGCCTAATAGTAAACATGCTGCCGCTTGTCCTTAAAGGGATAGTTCACCCAAAAATGAAAATTCTGTCATTATTTACTCACTTTAATGTTGTTCCAAACCTGTATTCATTTATTTCTTCTGCTGAACACAAAAGAAGATATTTTGAAGAATGTGGCTAGCCATGTTAATAAAACAAAACACAGAAAATCACTCACTGCTCTTTACTGTGAACTTTAATTGTAGCATTAATAAGAACCAATTTATAATGTATGCAGTGAAGTATATTTAGTATTTTATTTTAATATTTGTTCATTTTATTGCTTTCCTGAATGCTACTGTTAATTACACCTGTAGCTGAAAAAATAAAGCACTGTGTTTATTTCATTTGTATGTTGTGTATAATGTAATGTTTATCTTTGTTCTTATTTTCTTAAGTTATTAAAAAATAAGAACAGATTTTTATCTTCGCCACTTTGGCCTAAATGTCTTTTTTATTTTATATTTTGTTACCTTGTAAGGCTTTGGTTTTAAAACAAGGACATTAGTTTGGCTGTAATACTCAGTCACTTGAAATTCAATTAACATGAAAAAATCGTGATACAATCTTGAATCGTGATTTTTCTGAAAAAAAAAATCATGATATGATATTTTTGCCATATCGCCCACCTCTAGTTGTGACATCATAACCATGCCATTTTCAGCATTATCCATTTTTGCAGTTTAGTTATCATAAGTAGCTTGGATGTACTGGGGAGGGACCCCTCCTCTTCCTCACCTCCATTTCTCCTTTCTTGTCTTAACTGCAAACCACACAGCTTGTCTAACGTAGCATTGCCTTTTATTATATGCTTTTCTTTCATTTTAATTATCTCACCGAGGAAAATGAGAGCATTATTCATCTTTTTCCGTGGCTAATATCCTTGTATATTTTACGGGGGGATGTAGGCTATCGTTGTCCAAAGTTAGAGAAGACAACGTAATGAGAAACTCTCGTAACTTCAGCGGGTCGTCGTTTTCAAAAGCCTTGGCTTAAAATGTATTGTATCCTCTCGCTGCACATTAGAGAATAGAAATGAAGTGATTTAGTGACACACATTGAGCCTCAGATGTTGCTCTGGGAGTCACGGCTCATCTCGGGGCGTGTTAAGGGGCTCTTTAATGGTGTTTAATGTGTTCGTTCTCTCCCACCCCACCAAACTTCATAGCTCAAAACGACAGCCGCCATACTACGGGCTATTTTCTCTGATGTATGCTGGAATTTGTAGAAATCTCATTAGAGCCTTTTCTTATAGCGCCTATTGTTTCAAGCTGCTATTTCACAGTGAATCCGCCTTAAAGAGAGAAGAACAAAACCTTGCATGCATGAGGAAAAAACTTGTGAGAATGTAAATCTGTATAGAGGACTGACTTGCTTGCTTAGGAAAAAACTCCCTTCCTTTTCCCTTATCCAGAAAAGATGATTACAAAGTACAGATTTTTCTATTCGGTTTGAATAAAAAAATAAATAAAAAATAAATATTTATATTTTATCTGACATTTAACCCAAATTCAGATGCATGCAAATGATGATGACAACTCTTTTATTTGAATTTAATAACTCATACGGGCCAATCTCAATACGTGTATTTTTATGTAAAGTGTAGTTCTACCACACGTACATTTACTTACATTTTCATACACACTGAAACATATAAAATTGACGTATTGACAGCACTAAAACGTAAAATATTTACGTATTGACAGCACTAAAACCATTTATTATTTATGAATGAACAACTTTACCGACATACAAATTTGTACATGTACGTATTCCTATTCATGAATATTAAAATCGTGGCATTAATGTTTTGACACTGTTATATTCAATTGTCATATCAATGACATGTTTTCAGTCGCATTTATTAAATAAAGTTTACTCATCTACTTAATAAGAAATAATAACATTTCACTCTGCTCATGACTTCTGCTTCAAACTCGTTTCAGAGGATTACATAATGTTAAACAAGACTACACTTTAAAACCTTAAAATGGATAACATTTCTTTAATCGTTTAACCATTTTGTAATATTTAGTTTGTTTGCCCGTGAGACAGAAAAGGCAATTTTCCTTTACAGCAACTGACAATACATCCATAAAATAATAACCAAAACACAATATAAATTCACAAAATACATCAATTTTATTCGCTCGCTGTAAATCAAATCTTTAGAATCCACACGTTTGCGAGGAACAGATCCAAATTCAGACCTTTATCCAGCAATCTTCATCTCCATTCTCAGCTGCGACCTTAAACGTCAAATCCCGCACTCTTTAGGATGAATTCAAATTCAAAAATTGCACCCTGAAGAAGCGTTACACGGCAGTGATATCAAATGCTCTTTGGCTCTTGCCGACTTCATCACAGCTTGCGACATGCCGTGTTTCATTCGATGTACATTTGAAATTGTGAAATGCTTGCCTTCACGGAGGGAAGCCTGATTAACATTTTCATGGATTAATAACTTAAATTCTGCTATGTACCTCATACAAAACTATTATATACCTCCAGAGAGGACTGCGACTGCAACACATGGTCATTTGAACAACTTTTGGTACTGCTTTTGACATTTTCTCAATAAATAAATTATTGTGATTACACTTAGGTTTGGGAGTAGGGTTAAGGGATCTTACATTTATCTATAAAATGGTAAAAGCGAAATTATACAGATATCTTCATGATATGAAAGATTCGTAAATATTTAATGTTTTGTAGCTGTAAAAAATGTATAATGCTATGTTTAAATGTTTCTGATACGTATTGTCCGTTTCAGGATCTATCCAAGCATAAACAAAGTATGTTTTGCGTCTTTGAAAGTTATGTATTAATACCTACGTATTACCAATGAGACCAGGCTGGAATAACTGGCACAATATCCCTGGACCCTGTGGCATTCTCCGCTCATTAGGTGGTTTGGTGGTGACACCATGGCCCCTCATGTCAACAGTTGTAAAATCCCTCTATTCATCATGCCATTAATTTTGTATTCATTTTCGATTTAGCTTAGAAACGCCTCAGCAATTTGTTTTATTCCTCTTGAGCAAATTACACCCTGCTAATAATCCTAATTACTCCTCCTAATGTATTTCCCCTCAAACATTTCCTCTAGAGTGAGCCATGAGTGCAGGGCCCATTATGGTTGCTTAAAGTTGTTGGTGTGGTTTACTCTTAACTATGATCAGCTCTAATTAAAAACTTTACAGCACATATTCTTGCGATTGGCAAACAAGGATGGTACAAAACCAGGCTTAAATGGTTCTCTCTATGAACTTTGCAATAGCCTTCTGCCAATTAATGGCACTTTAGCTTGGACGTCAATGTTATCAGAGTGTGTTTTTTCTGCTGCTGAGAGCAAACCTATTTATAATGTCATAGTATGTGAGCACTAAAGATCTCTAGCGGTGCTTTACACTGGCACTGAATTCTTCTAATGCTTTTGAACCCTGTTCTGCTTTCAGAGAATGGATGAAAGTAAAGGTGTGTGCCAGCGTGCCATGTGTCACGGCGTCGGGGTTTATTCTGCTCGTAGATAAGAACACAGCATAAGCCGCTCTTCTCCCCAGTCGACAGGCCTTTCCATGGAATTATCTCTGTCCAAAGTTATTTCTGCTGTCTATTTTTAAACAGGCAATTTGGAAGTCTAGGCATGTCTTCTGCCATAATCGTTTCATGTAAACTCTTTTCGATAAAGATATTGCTTCTAGGTTATGTGCAGCATAGCTGTCAGTTTGATGACTTCTGCCAAATTTTCTTTACATTAATGAAATCTTAATTTTGGTTAAAAAATGTTTTATAGTGCATTTAATGTACTATTGTTATCTGAAAATGTGTATTTAGTCGATGATTTATTTGCTATAAAAAAATCCATTTTGTTCTCACCCATATTGGGGTTTATGGCTGCTGTGTTTTTAGGATCGGATTTGAGGGTTTAAAGCCAAAATGTTGAGAATATTATCTCGGGAACACTTAACAATAAGGTCTCATTTGTTAACATTAGTTAACGCATGAACTAACAATGAGGAATACATTTGTTACAGTATTTATAAATCTTTGTTCATTTTAGTTCATAAAAATACAGCAGTTCATTGTTTGTTCATGTTAGTTCACGGTGAATTAACTAATGTTACAAAATATTGATTTTAATAATGCATTAGTAAATGTTGAAATTAATGAACTAAGATTGATAAATACTATAGAAGTATTGTTCCTTCTTAGTTCATGTTAGCTAAAGTAGTTAACTAATGTTAACTATAGTAATGAAACCTTATTGTAAAGTGTTACCATTATCTCTGTATGTCTATCAGTTTGCTTGTGTTGCTTATCTAGGCTTAAAGTGGAACAGGAATAGCTTTGCTGTTGACACTGGGCATCAGGTGATTTCACTGGGGGATTCACCTCCCATTCACCATTCCTTCAAGTGTGACTGTTTCAGATGTGGGCAGAGGAAACATAAAGGCTGAGATTTTAGGATCTGGATTAAGGTGTGAGCCAGTATTTAGGTTGAAGTGGTCTTCTTAGCATGCAATGGTGATATGTAGTCTGGCTGCTGTCATGAGTGACTGGCTTACTATCCCATTCCAATCTTGTTTGGAACACTGTTCTGTCTGCCTTATTTCTTGAAGTCTGATTTTTCTTGATTTTACCACTTTTCCTCAACTTCCAATAAGCCTGTTTTTCAGTGAAATGGAAAGAGCTGTTTAATGCTAAAATATGACAAATAAATCAACATTACAACAACCTTGTAACATGCTCTGATCAATCATTTTATATTTTGTGCACAAAACCACTGATTGTATAAAGAAGTTTAAATGAATACTGAATATCACAGGGCACGATTTAGTGCAGCACTTAGCCTATTAAGTTTACGGCCTATTACTATTTCTGGAGCTATTTCTGATATTATATATTTTTACATTTTAAACTAGATGTACCGCATCGCGGTACAAAATATGACCGCCGCTCAGGCCTGCACTGGCTTTCCACAAAAATAAATGACGTGGAGTAATTTGGCTGTATTGCGTGTTTATGTATATACCTAAAAAACCTGGTGGCCCCCGGGGACCAAACGAAATTTTTCCGTAGAAGTCTAGTGGGGCTACATGCCCACCAAATTTCATGTTCCCCGGTGCTTCGGTGTCCCTGGTATCGTTGACGAAAAATTTACGGGGGCCCCAGCGCGGGGGGGGAAGTGGCCCCCGGGGACCAAACGAAATTTTTCCGTAAAAGTCTAGTAGACCAACATACCATAAAAATTTCTTCATCCTCGGTGCCACGGTTCAGGTAGTTATTTAGGAAAAACTGCATTTTTTGGGGTTTGGGGGGGCCCAGCGCGGGGGGGGAGTGGCCCCCGGGGACCAAACGAAATTTTTCCTTAGAAGTCTAGTGGGGCTACATGCCCACCAAATTTCATGTTCCCCGGTGCTTCGGTGTCCCTGGTATCGTTGACGAAAAATTCAGTAAGGTGACAAAAAAAAAAAAAAAAAAAACTTTGACAATCCCTATATGACCGCTTTCGCTAGCTACGCTAGCGGCGGTCATAATTATGTATATCATTTAATATTTAGTATTATTTATTTTATTATCTTTATATAGCTAACTCATTTTCACTTTCATTTCACACTCATTTTCACAAATTGGTTCTCATGAACTGTTCTTTACCATTTCATTTGTGTTCCATGAAATTAAATGTGCCATTCACGTTTTAAAACTATCATCTAGTTGAATAGCACTATTTTATTTTTTTTTCAATTAAAAATTTCAATACATTTCAGTTAATTAAGAGATTTAATACAATTCAATGTGTTCATCTGCAGAATTTCAACATTTCTGTGTGGTTGCTCAGAATATTGGAATTTGTCAATGTCATCATGCATAAATCAGAAAGCCTTCTGTATTTCTGCTGTTACATGGCATTCATATAACTGAGCTGTAATGAAAATGCATAGGCATGCTACCACTATCAAAGGAGGTCAGAAAAGAACACCAACGCTCATTAACTTACACACATCTAATGTTTCTGCAGCTTTTATTATGAAGCAACCCTAGGCATACCTCTTTTTCAGTGAGTTAAACCTAATGAATATTCAGTGGATCATTTTGGAAGGCTGATATGTCTCTGACTGGCAGCACCAAAACATCTTCAATCGTTCCCTTTCGGCCGTGAACCATCCGCTGCATGGCAATTACAAACTCACTCAATAATACTGCTGACAGCTGTCACAAACACTGGCAAATTTAGTTTATTTATTTTGAGTTTTCTATTTTTCTCAATTAGTGCATTTGAATTGTATGCATTTATTTTTCTCTGTGTCACCTTTAGGAGTCATCAAAATGTATTGCTTTCGGTTTCAAGAGCAGATGGGTTTAGGTCCACTGGATTCAAAACTATATATCATTTGCCCCCCCGTGTATGGATTGGTCTGAGCAAAAACTTTGACATACCCATAATCTGTTGACATTCAATATTATTCAGTGCTGCGTTGAATTATAAACAATTACACATTATCTCAGCAGGGCCATTACCATCATGACATTGCACACAGTTTATAGTCAAATATGTCCATGTAACTGACAGCAAAATACTATAATCAGGTGCAATTTGAAAATAAGACTCAATATCCTCAGCCAGGCCAGTGGATCCCAGGGGGTGTGCAGGAGCAGACAGGAGGCTGACTCATGGTGTCAGTGCGTGCCATCCCGGGGTGGGTGAAAAAGGACAGCCAGTTAACCACGGTCACAACCTCAGAACATTGGTCCCTCAGAGCTGACAGAGAGCTGAGAGGAGTCTGGCCCACACCTCGACAGCTAAGGGGATAAATGACATCCAACCTGGGAAGTAATCAGCCCTGGGAGACAAGAGAGAAAAAGAGTGAGAAGGCAAAGGTGTGGGGGTTCATTTAGATATGGTAGTGGCAGGAACAGTATCAGGAACTTGAAATCCAGTTTGAATGATTAGAAGAAGAAAAATGCAGCTCTATATCTGTCTCTCATTTTCTTGCAATTAGTAATTCTGTTTCTAATCAGAATTTGTTGCCGCTCCCCCTTTTTCATCAATTTATCTATCTCTTCTAAGCCTTGTTAAAGCAGCCAATACAGTGAGCTCTGATACACATCATCTCATTCTATTCCGTTTGATGCTCTTCACTTTTGCTCATTAGGACTATTGATTTCTGTAGATAAATTTAGATGATCACAAAGCCGCAGCTCGTACTATTCCATGCAGAATAGTTTTGTGTGCTCAGTCACTCAGGAGTCACTGCAGAGCTGTTACGAAAGAACAGTAAAACAAGCAGTAACATGAAAACCAATAAGTGACACAGTTTGAGCTCCTTTTCTGTGTGTACTTTGTTTTCTTATACCCCCACATCTTTTTAGGATTGGTAGTTGCTACTGTACCAGTGCAAATTTGGAAACAAATATTATCTCCATTCACAAATTTACTGTCTATGTGAAAAAATGTTTTTCCTGAAAACCTCGAGAGCTAAGGAGCCTTGAGTTTGTGTTTGCTGGGATGATTTATCTCACATTTACTAACGAACTCTCGGGAGATGAACTGAAGTAGCAAAGTGCTGCATTATCTTACGAAACCATTCAGTTAAGTGCAACAATTAAAAATTAATAAGCAAACATGCGCTCTTTCCTTTGACTATCACAGTGGCCACATTGCCTTTTAATTTAGTGTGGTTTTGTTACATAGCTTGATAAAGGCAGTGTTTTCCCAGGGGGTGTTTCACTTACCCAGATTATGTAGTTGAATATGTTGCGTTTTCTTGCTGTAATTAAGGAGGTGATTGTCACTCATCAATGGAAAGTTTTAGGGATGTGCCGACTACACGAGACAATAGCCAGAGATATCGCCGATGACAATATTGTCAAGATGATAATTTCATTAAAGGTATTTATTTATATAGCACATTTAATGCAACAGCTGTTGCCCAAAGTGCTTCACAATCACACAAAAAACACAAAAATAAGAGTACAGAGAAAGAGAAAAAACCCGCACAGAACATAGATATGGTAATGATCAAACACCCATCATGAAGATGCCAAGGAAGTCTTATAATTGGCACTCGAACCGTGGTTCGCGTGAATGTGAAAGCAACACACACTCGGGTGCGCACTTGTTCCGGAAGTAAAGTAACCTGCGCATGCGTTTTAGCTGATTATGATGTATTTAGTTAAATAAAACACATGTAAGGGATGAAAGTGTTGATGATTTACCTTGGATACGAGCGAGAGTGAGTCTACAGTGTATTCGCACATAGCGCGTGGAATCAGGGCAACAAATGAATGGAAATCCACTGTCTCCTCAAAAGAGTCCGCTTGCAAGCAGCAGAAAGCCACCTTACGCGACACACAGTAAACCTGTGTTGTTAACTCAGCTGTTAACTTTATTTCATGCGCTGTGCACGTTTGCGATCAGAGTTTCCGCTAGAAAAAAATGGTGCCGGTCAGAGTGACCGGCAGAGGTTTCGTTTTCCGGACATTTTGATGATATGCCAGTCAAATATCGCCTCTTAATTAGTCAAGTTGAGGAAAACTGGAGGCAGGCTATGTAACTTAAAAAATGACATAATCAGGCCGTATAGAATGCAACATGTTTATTAGCCTAACTTTCAAATAGACGGAAAAAAACATGAACGTCCGATTGGCGTCAATCAGCGGCAATTGTTTTTACTATGGTTTCACATTCATAGTTTAACAAACCAATCCCCCTTCCCCACATAAAATATCAGAATAGTAGCCTATTGTTTTTACTCAAGCGAACTTAATTATACACTCTCAGTATGTCTCATTTAGCTGGTAACATTTAAATTGGCCACCGTGAAATGACTCCTTGTCAAATGAACTGGAACAAACAAATGACTAGGCCTATAACATTGTGTCGCGTCATTTTAGGCTACTTTTTACGCTGTTTTGCAGTGCTGAATTATGCAGCTGCCGACTTAAAATCAAAACTTCCCAGTGTCTCTCCACAACTTGCAATGCGCATAAGCCACGTAACCTTGTTCTCCGCAAGGCGACTTCGCTGCTTCGTCTTGATCCGATTCTGCAGCGAGAACCCCCTCTCTGCAGGAACACTCGAGACAGGGATTACACAGGCAATCTTGGCGAGCTTGGTCCACTCTGGATACATTTCGTTGAAATCACATATGAGGACTGTGGAGAAATGCAATCCTCCATAGCCACGGAGCGCTGTCATGACCCTAACCCTAACCCCATGCTTGTAAAATGGCAAATAATCCTTCTGATCGCTGGTTCTGCATATTCTTGAAGAGCTATAAGATAATATAATAGGTGAGAACGATATTAGAATTATAGGCCTACAAAAGAATGCTGCGCTTATTATAAATAGGCCTGTATGGGTCATTCTATGGAAATGTCAATTTTTCTGTCCCTAGCCTTTACAGAAATATTACACTTAAAAAACACTTTAGGGTTACAATTTCTTTACATTTTAAAATAAAACAATGTTATTTGAAAAATTACACCTTCTTGAGCCATCAATGTGGCGATATTTGATTTTTATTAATTCTATAGAATTCCAAGCACCACAGAAGTGCTCGTCCCCACAGTCATGTACAGAGGGAAAGTGCTTTATTTTGAGGCCAATAACAGGTTTTTACACCATTTAAAATACAATAATGTATACATAACTATCAAATATATTTGATATTATATTTATACTATAAAATATCAATTTTTTTCTGTCACGTTAAATACAATGTCACATGTGACATAATAATAATTTTACATCCATTTAATTCTGCTACACTCAAAAGTTAAGATTTAAAGGATTGCATCACTACTTAATTTTAACCGGTTTTCAAATATTTTCATTGTTATAGCAAATACATGATTGCGCAAACAAACTAACCTCATTCAAGCACACTTTTAACAAACCTGATTAAAATAAATAAAACATAATCTCCTTATTTGTTGTATTATTTTTTTTTTTTCGGTAACTCTGACTACATATGCTGATTTTTTTTTTGAAATAATATTTTGTTTTGGTCTATATTACAGCCGTTTTAGGCTTGCGCTTTATTTGAAATGCAGCATGCGATGTTGTTTAATAACTTTCAAACGGTAGAGCCTGTTCCTTTATAACATAGCCAAAGGTCGATGTATTTTTGGTTTATACATTTTAGGCTTATTCTCAAATTCAGATTGTGTTAGGGGGGCGGGATTATTAGGCAATTTTAATCGGACAATTTGACCGGAGAGATTTAATTTTGTCGGACATTTAAATCTTTTTCCGGCCAATGTCAGGCAATTACCGGACAACGGAAACCCTGTTTGCGATGACGTAAGATGCACGCAAACGCACCAGGGTTCGATAGAATCAAGTTGAGTGTGAAACCAGACCAACGCTGCAGGGGTGCCGGGAACAATCACGCTCGGGCTCGGACTGCAGCAAACAAGCCCAGTGTGAAAGCACCCTTAGTGTTGTCTGACGGTACAGTTAAAACCACTCCAGTCTACATTCAGCCCATGCATTCTCTCTTCCTCTCTGTCTGCCAAAATTAAATGAAGGATCGCTTTCACAGCATGCCTCAGCTAAACACAGTTTGAGTAAAGAGACCCTTATTCAAACCCTTGTTCAGACTGCATGATAGAACCCGTGGGTTCATAAGTCCTGCAGGGTTCATCAGATCCCTTGAGTTGAAATGTTGTGCCATTCAATTGAATTAAATTGAATTAAATTGAATTCACATTTATTTGTAAAGCACTTTTCACAATACATATAGTTTCAAAGCAGCTTTACAGAAAATGCACATCTACATTACAATTTAGAGTGATCTGCTATCAGAGATAACTGTGTCCGAGTAATGTATTTCAGAAATGTGTATACAAATCACGCAGTTAGCTAACACAATTCTATGGCACCAGATATAAAAAAATAAAAATAAAACATTTGTTGCAAAATTACTGATTGGGCTGTAGATAATGCCTGAAGGTATCTGTTGCAAATACGTCAGTAGCACGCCAAATTAAATCCAAACTAATTACAGATCCACAATGTGATTCTTTTGATGTTTCCTTTTCACTGTCATTCTTGTAATTTAGGCAGTTATGCAGCTGAATGGCGCCTGATTTAATTACTTGTAGCGAGCTCCATATTCCCATCAGAGGGCGGAGGGATAGAGGGGGATTGGCAGGGATATCACACCTCTCTGCCAAACAGCCAAGCTCCCCCTGCCGCTGGCTAGAGCCCCACACACACTCTGCTGGAGGGAAGTATTAATTTCTCAGTGAAGAAGCCTTGATAGATGCTCACATATGCTCTATCTATCTATCTATCTATCTATCTATCTATCTATCTATCTATCTATCTATCTATCTATCTATCTATCTATCTATCTATCTATCTATCTATCTATCTGTCTGTCTGTCTGTCTGTCTGTCTGAGCATAAAAAAGATCTGCAAGGTTACAAAGCTCAAAGTCCACTCCAAAGGGAGATATTCTCTTAAACAGAAAACACTTTTAAACAATAAACGGCTTGTTGGGGCTACAATGCGCTTTTTCCAGATCTTTTGAATTCACAATGTCACTCTTAAATAATTCCCACTCACAGAATGCACAAAAAAAGGGGATTAGACCTGGTTGAGCTGCGCTAGAGAAGATGAAGAAGAAGACCTTTAGTAGCATGTTGTTGCCATGTCGAAGGGATACAGTTTTTCCCACTGTTATGACTGGCTCAGGGCCATAACAATAGATAGGAGACCATGCCACAAACAAACGGTGCAAAGCATACGTTTATTGTGAATTAGGGCTGTCCCCGACTATGGATTTTCATAGTCGAATCAGAATCGTCATGTCTTGCCTATAGTCGACTAATAGTCGAATCATGTGTATGGGGGTGGGGCTGGGGGCGGGGCTTTAACGTTTCAAAGCCGCGATGTACAGAAAATCACACAAAGATATAGAAGAAAATGTATAAAAACATTTTTGATCAATAAAACTAAGAAATAACATAAATAACTCCAGAAAGGCCACACTGCAGATTTGCATTTCACATGCAAATCAAATTAAATCGGCTAAATTACCTGTGCGAGCAGGCCAGCCTACAGCACAACATCGATGCACCGAAAAAATAAACAATTAATTTACTAAATTAAATTAGAACAGAATATAGGCTACCTTTCTAATAAATAAAAATACAAAACGAAATAAATCAGAATCAAGTCACAGGATGAGGAGCAAATGTGTGCAAAATGCCTAAAGTGCAGGGGAACATATATTCAAAACACAAGCCACAAATAGTTAGATTAGATAACCCTGACAGATTAATAAATAAAATTAAAATAAAGAAATTATTAAAATAACGATAGTAGCCAGAATTTTCTACTTTGTCTTTTTAACTGCAGAAATAACAATAAATGCTAACTGGAGAGGCAGTCTTTTTAGCTAAAAATGTTCACAGCATCCAAAAATAAAATTAGAACCGGCTGAAAAGTTTTGAAATCACTTGTACCTGATCGAGAGAACAAATCCTGAAAGTCTTTCACTCTGTCTGTCCGTTGGAGTCTTTTCAAATTGTGCGCGCGGATAAAATACATTCCGTGAAACCCAGTCTATGCGTGAAACATGTTAACGTTGGCCGGCAGAAGTGCGATCATGGTTTTCCTGATGCTAAATCCAGCCTTGGAGAATATCCTTTCTGATGGTGTACATCCACACTTTAGGTTTTCTTATCCCAGACATTGTTAAAGATTTAAATCCTTGCCGCGAAGACGCTCCTCTGTCGGCCACGGATTGAAAGTGAAACTTAAATCTGTCACGGGGTGTTTGGATTTATTCACGCACGTTAAAAAATATTTATTAAAAGCTTCTTTCTTTGCACATTTTTATATAGGCCTACAGCATTATCATAATAGGCTGAATATTAACGTATTGACATAAAAGCTAGTTCTATGTGAAATCAGACATTGAGCGCCCTCATATAGCCAAAGTGGCATGATCCTCGTTTCATAACACCTCTGCGAAGATTCGACCGTGAGATCGGTAGTCGAATCAGGCTCATGATTCCGGAACACGCTCTAAGTGGTTCGCCAATCACAACAACCTGGGCCAGCTAACCAAGCAGAGCACATTTCTTATTTCGGAAGGAGAAGCTTAATCGAAACAGGAACTAAACAGTGTGTTTGAGTCAGACTGGGAAGAGAGGTGCTGCAATAATGTAAAACATGTTTTTTGAACAATCAAGCATCATTCAAGTACACTCCAAAAACCAAATCAAGAATTAATAAAAGGGCATAACAGGACCATTCATTTAATTAATTCAGGATTAATTCATTTAAAGCTTGTGCTTTTTACAGAGAGTCATGGGATTGTTTTAAGGATTTTTGCTGAATGTTTTGTGCTTGTACCTCTCTAAATCTATCTTTTCAGATTGAGCTGTTGTTTAGAAAACGCCTCAAATTGATGGCTGATGATGTTTCCACTCAAAAGGGTGTATAAAACTCATTCGGACCTCTCCCTGAGTCACGCAAGGTGCTGCTGGGTCTGACCATTTACTGACATTTACCATTTAGAGATGTAATGGCAAGGCTTGCCGGAAGTGATTTTTTAGTTTCTACTATTCCTTGACTTGACTTCCTGGCTTGTACTACTTGGAATTATATTTACTTGGGCAATGATTGATGACGCTTCAGAAGTCCACAATTACAGACAAGAACATGTTTGAGAAATGGCTATTATCTGCTTGCTAAATCCAAATCTTTGCGGCAACAAACAAGAAACGGAATGAAGTGGGTTTTCTTCTTTTTTTTTTTGTGCCAAAAGTCTGCAGCAAAATCTGGGGCAGCTTTGAGACATACAGTGGCAGATACTACAGACAGGTGCTACTGTGGTGTACTGAGTGTGGGAAGGAAAGATCACTCTGTGTATGTGTAAGCATGTGCTTGTGAATATGCTGCATCAGTGCTGGTCTAGCTCCCTCACTGTAAGGCCAGCATTATACAAGACACATGTGCATCACTTCTACCTCTGGCCTTACGCTCTGACTCGTAACTAATTAAATAATTCAGATACAAACCAAAGGAAATATATTATTTTCTCTCTCTCTCTTAGAGAAAGTGACATAAAGAGAGTGTGAGAGAGAAATACAAGAAAAATGTTTTAGTAGAGGATAGGGAGGGTTTTTTGTGCCGTTTCGCATCTAAAAATCACAAGCCCCCGCGCAGAACTTCAGTCGGAGCTGTCAGCTGCATCGATCTCAAGGAGAGATGTGTCAGACAGAGTCGAGAGAAGTGGCTGAGAGTCGGAGCTAAGGGGCCTGTTGGAGAAACAGATGGAATAGCAGAAAAGGAGATATGAATAGTTTGACAATAAACATCAATAATGAAAAAAAGTTTGACAATAAACATCAGAGAAAGGAAAGAAGGGTTGAGACAGAAGGAGGAGGATATGGCAGAATGTTCAGTCTGTGACAGAGATTTAAAACATGGAAATAAATAATTTAATAAAAATGTGGGGTGGAAGTGCTTGCAGGGTTACGCAGGCTCATACAGTTTATTTTATTTTATATATATATATATAGTTTGTTCACTGATAAAAACACAAGTTCTTCCAGGGCTTTAGATTAGTTAAAAAAAAAACATGTGGGACACACCTAACTCGACTCTACATATAAAAAACATTACCCTAAATGTCTGTTCACTCAAAAGTTCAAATTTACTCTCAGAAAGCACAGACACTTGTTGTAATATATATTTTAGAAATATATTTAAAAATGTAATTTCTTCCTTTGATTACAAAGCTGAATTTGCAGCATCATTACTCCATTCTATAGTGTCATGTGATCCTGCAGAAATCATTATAACATGCTGATTTGATGCTCTAGAAACATTTAACAGCAAAAGAACAGCATTTATTCGAAATAGATTTTTTTTTTGTAACCATGTAAAGATTTACTCTCACAATTGATTAATTTAATGCATCCTTGCTGAATAGTATAAAAAAATAAAAATAAAATAAAACTATTAACCCAAATTTTCACCAGTAGTGTGTATTCGTCATGGCTCGTATTGATGTGGGTGTTGTGCTTAATCAAGTGTGGTCTCATATCGGCAGTCACATGCTAACATCAGAATCAGTTGCGTAGGTTAGGTTTATCTATTGTGTGAGTCAGAGTGCACAAGTGGCTGTTAACAAAATTTGTGCCTCCTCATAGTCCCTTGAGCCGGTCGTTTATGAGGTAGTTTTGTTAGGATGCTATAGCTCCATCCGAAGTATGATAAATATGTTTGTTGTGAACTCACTGTTCCAGATGAGAGAAGGAATTGTTTTGCTCTTTTATTTATTGATATAAAAAGACGTTTTTTTGTGTTTTTTTTTTTCATTTAAACTGAGGAATTCTAGGCTGTCTTGTTTTTCACACAGAACTTTCATGAATTTGTAGAAAGTCATATTCATGGAAATCTTTCATTGAGTGGTGCTATTCAAAACCTGCAAGGATACACTTTATGTAGAAAAAAACTATTTTTTTTAAAGATATTTGAATTCATTAGTGGTGCAACGGATCATCATTGATCCGTGATCCGATCGGATCCATATTATGGCGGCAAATCAATGCCAATAATAAACGAGCGCACAACTGATGCGGGCGCGCGCGGTAAATGACATACGCGAGAGGATAACAGATCTACACGCGAAGAAACGGGAACTCGCGAGCTCATTCAAACCCTGCGCGCGCGCATGACATCATCTCTGCACGCAATACAAGCCCTGGCGTGCGCGCATGATCATTCCCCACGCGCTCGCGCTTGATCTGCTCTCGCCTGCTGCTTTTGCTCGCTCGAACACTTTTATTTTTGGCAGTCGAGGGGCGGGACTTACTGTTTTAATAACCTCAAATGTCATTGGTTACTTTTCCCCTTTTCCAGAAGTCAGTTGCGATTGGACGCCTGTCCAATGACTCGTAATTCACTTGACTTGAGACATGAGACATCACTTCATTTGTTTTATTTATTGTGTGTAATGTGATTTAATGCATTGTTAATATAGAATAGATTCTTACCAGATACTTTATTAACAGAAAGTCTTATTGCATTGTGTCGTTAAAAGATATTTAGGCTACAGACTATGACGCATTTCCATGGTTATTAGCATTGCAAATTGACCAAATCTTTTATAAATTTTTAGGTAATATAAGTGGTTAATTATGTTTTCTATTAAATGCAAAAGGGGTTCTGGCTTCTCAAAGTTAAGATACAGTACACAGCATGAATTAGCTTACAAATGCCTTTTCAGAATTTGCTACAAAATATAGAGGAACAAAATTAAACCCAGCAAATTAGATATTAAAATATTATATAGTGATCTTAACCATCTAACTTTTTGTAAGCTAATAACCTAATAAGAGAAAGTATGAGGCAAGTACAGTACACCGTATAAATGATTACACCCCATCTGAACATAACATATCTTCAAAAAAAAAAAAAGCCCTAGATAAAGAAAAAAATCTGAATTTGTTTGGGTTTCAGAGGGGTGTAATCATTTATGCTGTGTACTGTATCTTAACTTGAGAAGCCAGAATCCCTTTTACATTTAATAGAAAATATAATAAACCACTCAAAATTGACATAATAGTAATACACAGGATGATAACAAAAGCTTACACAACAACTCTTGAATATTGATAAACAAGTAATGTATCTTTCACCCAAAGCCCTTGTTATATTTGCAACTATTTAATGGACACGTTTTACATTTCTGAGGTTCTCAGAACCAATATAATTTTGGTTGGGTAAACGTAAATAGTGGTGAATGAGAGTATAGTGGTAATGTAGTGGTGATATACAGCAAATACAGGTGAAACTCGAAAAGTTAGAACATGGTGCAAAAGTTCAAAAATAGAAACAAATTCAAAATTAGAATATTGTGAAAAGGTTTTCATAAACTGTAAGCCATAATCATCAAAATTATAACAAATAAAGGCTTGAAATATCTCACTTTGCATGTAACAAGTCTATATATTTTCACCTTGTAAGTTGAATTACTGAAATAAATAAACTTTTGCACATGAACTTATTCAAATTTTTCGAGTTTCACCTGTATGACTTTACATTCCCATTTTTCTCCAATTTATTTTAGATATTTTAATGCCAATATCACAAATCACAGTGTTATAAATATAAAATGTAAAAATGTATACAAATTTGGGTCAATTTGCAATGCTAATAACCATGGAAATGCGTCATAGTCTGTAGCCTAAATATCTCTTAACAACACAATGCAATAAGACTTTCTGTTAATAAAGTATCTGGTAAGAATCTATTCTATATTAACAATGCATTAAATCACATTACACACAATAAATAAAACAAATGAAGTGATGTCTCATGTCTCAAGTCAAGTGAATTACGAGTCATTGGACAGGCGTCCAATCGCAACTGACTTCTGGAAAAGGGGAAAAGTAACCAATGACATTTGAGGTTATTAAAACAGTAAGTCCCGCCCCTCGACTGCCAAAAATAAAAGTGTTCGAGCGAGCAAAAGCAGCAGGCGAGAGCAGATCAAGCGCGAGCGCGTGGGGAATGATCATGCGCGCACGCGAGGGCTTGTATTGCGTGCAGAGATGATGTCATGCGCGCGCGCAGGGTTTGAATGAGCTCGCGAGTTCCCGTTTCTTCGCGTGTAGATCTGTTATGGTGCGTTCACACCAAACGCGAATATGCGTCTGGCGCGAGTGATTTCAATGTTAAGTCAATGGTAAGACGCGTTTACGCGCGTCTGGAGGTCTTGCGGCGCGAATGAGGCGTTTAGCGCGGCGCGGTAGACGCGAATTCGCCTCATTCGCGCGAATTGAGCGTTTGGTTACGCGCGAAATTTATTAGTGCTATTTGTGCATTCACGCGTTTGACGCGAATTCGCGTCTGCCGCCCGAGTTGAAAAATCTGAACTTCTGCGTCAATTCGCGCCGCGTTAACCAATCAGAAGCCTGCTTGCTGCTGTCACGTGGTGAAGTGACAGTTTACAATGTTATTTTATGTTTGGCCTCAATAAATTATTTTGTAATATGACTAAAATGCACAACAAAGCAAATCTTTCACATAAAAACTCGATTTCAATATATGAGAGATACTCATTTTGTATTGAATGCTATTTATTCCATATCTATTCTAGATTATAATGAAACATTATTATTCTAATGTAAAGACAACAAACACAATTTAGTGTATAAAAACAAAAATCACAGGACAGGTTTCACCTTTGGAGGCTGACTCCATTTATTATCAAAACAAAAATAAATGACAGATTAGGTGGGTGCGGGCGAGGGTGAACCTCGCGCCGGGCTGTAGAGCGCGGGCTCGTCAGGCAGCGACCACTCGAGGCCGAGGCCTTACGGCCTACGCGGTCCTCGTCAGCGTCCTCACCGTTAGGTCCACCAAACCTAGCTCCTGGAGCAAATTGTGAAACTCCTGAAACCCTCCGGAGGGTCTGGTGGACCCGAGTACAGCGACGATGATCCCTACGCCGCTGTTCTGCTCTCCAGAGCAAATACAGAGCGGCGACTCTCTCGATAAATGACCGATCAATAACAGACATCTTGTAAAAAGATGGCCGCCAACGGGGTTCGAAACTTTTGAAACTTTCGCCTCTGACGCGCGTGACGCGCGTAAATTTCGCTTCAAACTTATTTCGCTCTTGACGCGCGAATGCACACAAAGTGGTCACGCGTATAACTAGACGCGGCAGGCGCGAATTTTGACGCAGATTCGCGTTTGGTGTGAACGCAGCATTATCCTCTCGCGTATGTCATTTACCGCGCGCGCCCGCATCAGTTGTGCGCTCGTTTATTATTGGCATTGATTTGCCGCCATACAATATCTTCGGTTCGGCGCACATGTGATCCGCGGATTGATTTATGAAAAAAAAAAAAAGTTGTGCGCATGTTCAGTCCACACACAGCGTGGTCATGGCGAGGAACGGAGGAGCTTGAACCGCGTTGAATGCGCGAAAGGATTCAAACTGTTCAAGCATCGAACTAGACGCGAATTTGACGCTCTATTCGCGTATGGTGTGAACGCAGCAAAATGAACAGGCTGCGATGTATGCTGGAATGTGTGTGTGAGGGAGAGAGGGAGGGAGGGAGGCACGGGCGCGATCGAACAATCACACACACACACGTGCTGTTTAAAAGCAAAAATTATCTCATCTTTTGGACATTCATCATATTGCATTGGTTTTCATTTCTTGTCCTCAAACAGAGTAATCTGTTTATTTTGAAGTTACACATTCTACATTGATTAAAAAAGAAAATCAAATGTGTTTTTAATGGTAGTATCATTTTATACAGAAATAAATGATTTATAATTCAGATGAGAATAACGTTAAAGTTAATTAAAAGGAAACAAATATATTGATCTGAAATATAGCAAATTAATTTTAAATTCATTCAGGTAGCCTACAATTACCAAACATATCTCAAGGTCTTTTGAATAAAGGGTGGCAGTCTTTCATTATCAACTGTTGTTGTGGATATACTGGAGAAGCATTTGTTCTCCATTTGAGTGAGATGTTTTTATGTGGCTAATTGAGCAAAGTGCTTCCATATATTTTATTATTAGTAGTATTAGTTCAAGAATAAAATAAAAATAAAAATATCGGATTGATATCGGTATCGGCAAATAGCCAAAGCTGCGGCATCGGTATCGTATCGGAAGTGAAAAAGTGGTATCGGAACACGCTTCATGGAATGAACCCGTCGCGCACCCACTGTTGATTTTATATATTTTAATTTAATATTTTAAAAGTGTTAATAAACAAAAAGACAAAACTTGTGTTTATTTGTCTTGTCTTTTTTTTTTTTTTTTTGCTGATCCGAAAAATGATCCGATCCGTGACTCTGATCCGAGAAACGATCCGAACCGTGAGTTTTTTGATCCGTTGCACCCCTAGAATTCATCCTTATTTTTATTTATTTTTTGTGAATTTTTTTAATATTTCTGTATTATTGCTATTTCTGTAAAGTTATATGACATAATAGGTATATGACATTTAAAGTTATTCACTGAGCTCTCCATACTTGATTCTACTCACACACACACACACACACACACACACACACACACACACACACACTCTTGTGGACCCCCACGCTGAGCCTTGACAAGTGTAGAATGAAAATGTAGGGCTTTTCATGCTATTTTCTGGGTTATCTCATTAGATTAGTCTCAAGGCTTAATTAGTCACTTTAAGAGAGCTTAATTCATCTTTTATTTCTGAGGAGTGGAGTTAATCAGCCAAGTTGGTCCTTTTAAAGTTTTTAATAGCAGCTTGTCAGGAAGCAAATGAGTCCGTCTGGACTGAAAGACATCCTGGTTTCATTACACGTGGAAGAAAAAAAAAAAACATCTCCATGCTTAGAATGCACATTCACCTTCAAACTTTATTTATTTTTTGTTCCCATTGTCCCCAGTGTCTGTCTCTCTCACCCCTTTCTTTCTCTGTAAACACAAAAGATGCTTGTGTGTGTGCTGTGTGCACACATGAATAAGTCTAGCAGAGTACAGAGGATTGTTCTCTGGTCCCTAGAATCATCTGTCAATCATTTTTCACATTCAGCTGTGAAAAAGAGTAAAAGAATCCCCGGCGGATGGTCCAAAAAGGGTTCACTGATCGGCAAGGGTGGTAGGAGCTGAATTTAAAGACCACTAAAGCAGTCTGCCACAAACAGACGACATTCAAAGCCATATTGAGTTTAATCATCCCACAGTGTTCCATTACCCAGAAAAACATGAGCAAAATACAGCCTCAAAAAGAGTTGTTATATCCAAGACTGGTGAAGGTGTCAAATTGACTAAATATTTTTGACACCTTCAGCAGTAAACCACTTTTGCTTTTCTGAGATAGTCAGAATTGCAATATAAACTAGATTAAACACAAAGGGAGATCTCTCAGTCAACAGTAATTAATGTCTGCACAGCGACTTTTAATTAAGCAGACACAAAATATTAAAACTATATTATGAGTTAAATAGCTGTTCTAGGGGCCTAAGATTTCAAAGGATGTTGTTTTATCATATCAAGGGACAATTTCCCTGTCAGAAAAGAAAATCCCAGAAGAGTTGTTATGAAATTATTCTGAATGAAACCCTCAGGCTGCTATTTACAGAGATTCACCAATGACATGGCTGAGAAATTACTTTTAAAATGCAAGTTGTAGCTGGCAGGAACAATATGGGTCCATATCACAGATCTTTATAAGACATTATGAATTGCAGAAATGTTATTTGCGGATCTCTACAACCAACACTTGTCTCCTCGCATCTAGCACATTACTATTATCATAAAAATATTAGTCTTTTGGAAATGCTGCAAAATTGAACACCTTACTAGGTGAAATGAGTTTTCTATCCTGGGCGCCCTCAAAGGAGGATGCAGTCAACACTGAGACACTTGTTCATTCAGCTATTCAGCCATAGCGGCGAAGCAGACATGTATGTCTGACTGAAGGTAGAAAACACAGATGAAGAGGAAGAAGGACTGAAGAAAGAGGAAATATGATCTGTCAGTCAGTTCAAGACAAAGGCAGGATTATCAGGTCAACGACATTGTATAGATGTCTATTGCACTATTTAATGATGCTATGTTAACTGCCGAGAGACTCAAAATGAGAAGAATCACTGTGGGTGGCACGAAGAAAGAGTGTGTAAATAATTCTGTAAAAGCCAATGAATTTGCTTTAATACGTTTCTGAACTGTTCCAGTCCCTGTGCTTTATTAAAGGGGATTTACTGTGTATTTTTAACATGTTTTTCTCAAACCCTCTTATAATGTTTATAATCAGTGGTGTAAAGCAATTGAGTAAATGTAATTAGTTACTGTACTTAAGTATCTTTTTGGCTACTTTGTGCTTTGGCTGAGTATCAAATATATTAGCAACTTGCACCAATTCTGAATTTTGTTTCAAAAACTCTCTTAGAATTAAACAGGCTATTTTTGCTAGCAGGCTTCTGTTTAAATAACCTCTGCTATGATTGGCTAAATGTTTTGAATGTGAATGAGTAACACATTTTTATGTTTCAAATTTGCTGTCAGGTCCAATATATTTGGCACTGCCCCATCATTCAATAACAGCCTCTTTGCAAAACCTACATTGTGAAAGCTTCTCAAAGCAATCCATGCTGAAATAGGCAGCACAAACTGTTAGGTCAGAGTGAAATTATCAGGGACGATGGTCAAAAATAAACTTGGGAGAATGTGTGGAACGACATACGCTATACAAAGATAGCAACATGTCTGGCAAACGTCCCCCACAACTAGCTACTAATTGGAAAATTATCTTTTTCTGGTGTTTTGGGGTACTAATATCTACTTCCTACTTCTTTCTTACTACCTCACCACGACTGAGCATGATCCTGCAGTACTGGAGGATGCAGTGTATGCGCCCCTGTATTCTGGTTTTAAATTCAGTTTTCTTGGAATGAAATACCTTTATTTTTCAAAGTGGAAGTACGATTATTATAATTTTTTTATGTGTGAGCCTTCCATTTCATTAGCCATGAGGCGGCGTGGTGCTTCTCGTCTGGTGCATGACTGGTTTAACAAAATGCAATAAACTGTAAAACTGTGTTTGTGCTGTTTTTATGATTACAATGATAAATAAAAATAGTATGATAACAAATACCATTTTGCCAAAATGTTAATACATTTAAAAATGTAAATTTCGTGCGTCTAGTCTTTGCACCAGAGGTGTCACAAAAAACAGGACTGTGGTCCTGAAACTGCAGCCTCTGGTGTCTCCACAATCCACAAATTCAAATGTCTCCACAATCTGCTTTTGAAGAAATTGCAGTGCTACTGCAACTGATAGTGTCAGTTCTGGTGCCTTCGTCCCAACATACAGTACAATCCGACGTGCATTCACATCACATCATAATAATAACGCGGTCGCTATTTACATCTCATATTTTCTGTTAACTTATGCATTACCAAGGCAACAACTGACACTTTTGCATTCCATTCTATTTGTATTCCATTTGATAAGCCACTTCAAATCCCAAATCGAAAGTTATTTCAAACACTCGACTGACGTGAGTTTGGAGTAAAAACATGTAATGTTTGGCGCATTTTTCTTTTCAAATGCTCATCATAAGTAAACACTGGTCTAAACGTTCTAATATTCACCATGTTACAGTGTAAATACTCATACTACTTTTATATCATATTTTGTTAAATATTATAGAGCATAAAAACATCCTTGTGTCGTACTGTCACGATCTCAGCCTGTGTTTCTGGTGTCTGTAGTTTTGGACTCTTATTTTGAAGTTAAGTTCTGTGTTGTCTCCATTGTTGCTTTGTTCACTTCATGTCTCCCTGTTACTTTGCTCCCCTTGTTTGTGCCATGGCTGCTTATTTGACCACACCCTCCTCCTTGTTACTTACAGTGATTAATTAGGCCTTTTGTTCTCCTCTGTATAAATACCCTTATACTTCTCTGGTTGGTTTGTCAGTCATTGTTTTGCTGTACCTGTTCCTGTCTCGTGTTTCCTGGACTGTCCTTCATTTAAAAGTAGACAGTTCAAGCTTTCTAAAGACATGTCTCATGTCTGCGTGGCAAGTATTCACTGAGTTTTGTTTCATCTTTTGTGACGTGTTTCAGAAAGAAGTTCACAGAGACTGAGACTGCAGAAAGCACACCCTGTTTGTTTTCTTTATTTTACAAAAGCACAACGTTTTCTTTCTTTCTTTCTTTCTTTCTTTCTTTCTTTCTTTCTTTCTTTCTTTCTTTCTTTCTTTCTTTCTTTCTTTCTCTTAAAAATTATGGAGTATGTTGATTCAGTTGGAAAAAATCCACCAAAACGTACTGGAGCATTCGCTGACCCCAGAGGGTTAAATTATTTTATTTAAAAAAGAAAATGCTGTTTTTCATGATACTCTATGGTCTCTTTAAAAAGAGTGTGTACATATGTTTAGTATGTCAGACTTTTGCTTAGAGTTTAGTATTTTTCATTTTATGTGTAAGTGCAATGTGTGTGTGGTGAGTCTGTGCTCTGTGGTAATATCGCTGATTAATTCAGGCAGATCAAAAGAAGGAATAACTGAGCGAGGCAGGTCATCAGACAACTTTGTGTGGTATTTTTGATCTTTTGTGATTGTCTAATGAGATTTGCTATAGGTGCTTCCCTGCATGTAATGGCTGCTGCTTTTATGAAGAAAAGAAATGGACACACTTTATTTCATTGAAAAGAGGAAATAATTACTACCACTTGAAGTTCTCTGTAATACTTAGAACATTAGGGGTGGAAGATCTAACTTCATCCACTTCATTTGTACTCTCATTTTTGAACAATCAAAGGGGGCTTGAAGCTCTGGCCCTGATGAAGCTCTGGCCCTGATAATGCTGACCCAGCACAACAAACAGACAACTGCAGGCTGGAGAGAGTTCTGCTGTCACAACACATCAGCTTGAGATCTGACATGTAATCTCTCTAAATGCTAAATGGCAGCAGAAAGCCATCAATAATTAGTGGTGAGCTTTTGATAAACAACTAATAAAGAATGAGGCTTAATCTTCAAAGCTCTGCTCTCAAGGTTTTTTTTTTTTTTACATGCTTTACCAAGTCCATTTCGTAAAGGTGCAGGCAGCTGTTCACTTTTTATCCCTCAAGGAATCATCTTGACATATTGGAAGTCAGTAGGTGTGATCTGCATCTGTGAATACAGACTCTTAAGTGGTGTCTTTTGAATCGTGATGTTTTTTTTCCCTTCTCACCGTTTGTCCATAGGGGAGTCGCCCAGGCCATTTAAAATGATACGTTGTTGCTTTTCAATGAAACACAGTGGGGACAGTCTGCAACAGATTGTGTTAAGCCTCAGAAAACCTGTCACAGGCATGATGCTTTGGTGTTACTAAGGTATTCTAAGCATTGTTTGAAATTACATCTGTATGTCTATCTATCTGTCTGTCTGTCTGTCTATCATTTTCTGGTATATTAAATATTGTGACAGTTAGTGGTCGACCGATATATCGCCAAGGCCGATATATCGGCCGATATTTGGCATTTTTGAAATATCGGCATCGGCCGCTAAGTTTTTCTGATTGGTGGATGTGTTGGAAGTATCGATGTGTTTATTTTGACGGCGCTCCGGACTTTTATTTTGACGGGCGGCGCTGAGAACACCAGCGCCAGAAGAGAACGGCAACGGCAGCTCCTCAGATCACACAGCGCTCACTCACATTCTCCGTCTTCATTAATTTACGATCTCTGTCAGTCATATCTAATACTTTGTTAGACAGAACTGGTAAACAAAGAAAGTAAATGGTATGCGAAGTAAGTAAAGTAAAGCGTTTGCTTTTATATTATTTGTAACAGAAAAGGCAAACAATCAGGCTAAAATACTTTCTCATTTGCTGTCAACATTCAGCAAATGCGCATCTACGTCATTTAAACAAATCTCTGAATATCTAATAAACATTTAATTTCACAAACCTTGCAGATTTAATCGAATCCAGCTGTGTGTTTATATCTTGTGTGTGCATTACTGTCTGCAAGTGACGGTCAGTCCGTGCGAAGTGAGTGAATGTGAACAGAAGATCAGCTTCACAGGAGACCCGATCGAAAAACTTTAAATCCTTAATTTTAAAATATGCTGATATATAACCAGTTTCCCACTGTGTCATATTCATATCTGTGATATATCCAGTTGCCAACTGTGTCATATTCATATCGTTTTCACTGTGCTGTATGTAAAATTAGCGTTACCATGTCTTTATTTGAAAAAATATGATTACCAGCACGAAATTACCAGATAACTGAGTGCCCTGTGACAGTGTTTACCTTCTTTTTATTCACATATTCATATATTTCTAAACAATTACTTTGTGAAAAATACTGTAATAGGATTGCAGATTCAAGAAGTTGCCATCTAAAATATAAAAGCATGTTTATTTTAAAGATTTGTTTTCTAATTTATTAAAAATGGATTAAAATAAATATATATAAAAATATCGGCTTTATATCGGCCATCGGCCATCCTGCTCTCTAAGATATCGGCATCGGCATCGGCCATCAAAAAAACAATATCGGTCGACCACTAGTGACAGTCATTTTCCTTGTGTTGGTGGTAGTCAAACTCTAGCTCTGACCGCATCGTGGGGGAAATGCAAAAAACACTTTTGTGCTACTGTACTGAGGAAATGGAGACTTACAACACGTGTCTGAATGCAAAGCTGAAGAGACAGAGGTGAACGAACAGCGCTGAAACGAAAAGCTCAGAAATTGATGAAGTAGACGCGTTCTCTCCAGCCGCAACTCTGAATTAATGCATATACCTAACTTATTGTGACGTTGGTTCAACTTACTTTTTAAACTGGAAGAACGGAATAGCGCAGAAAAATGAAAAAATAACCACTTTTTCCATAAAAATAACAATAAAAGTGCTATTGTTATTTTCATTGATCACCTGTTCATATCTGTTAACATCTCAAAAAATGTGTTTTAGGGTTTCATGACCCTTTAAAAGCTTATTTATGTTGTGAATAATGTATATTTTAAATCTAGGCAGCATGTTTATGTGTCCATGCATTTGGCAGGTAGGAATTGAACTGGCGTCACTTTTTGTCTGCTATCTCGTCCCGCTGACCTCTAGATCAAAAATGCGACTGTAATTCTTGGTGGGATTTATCCTGGGCTCTATTACACACAGTAATCGGTGTTTCCTGTATTCAAGCAGCGTAGCGGTGAAGCCCAAGTGCGTTTGTGGCTATTCTGCAGGACGAGCTCAAAGGTGTTTGCAAGAGCACAGAGGCAGATTGAAAAGGAGTCGGAGCTTCAATCAAACCGAAGGCCTTGGAGAAATCTATCACTCCACCAAGGTCTCATTTATGCACAAGTGATGGATTTAACTGCAGTCTGGGGAGAGAGAGAGATGGAGAGAAACAAAAAGAGAAAAGAGAAGAAATCACATGCTCAAACCCTCATGTTTATTTGTAACACCTGCAAGCCGTGCTCGTAAAATCAAATTTGCTCCTTTGTAATTTAGTGGCTAATGTCGTGTCATATGAACAAGTTTGATTTAAATCATTTCATGTTAGCAGCAGTAAAAGAGATATGCAAATGGACTGACCTGAGCCTGTCATACGGTTTGGCAAAACGGCATCTGACAGATTAGACATTAACATTTGAAATGATTGAGGAGAAATCGCTCTTCACACTGGTCTCCTTTAGCTGAGACAATTACACAGTAGATTTCACAACGTGAGCACTGATCTCAGTGTGGCTGCTGCATAGTAATTTCATTTCCAATGAAACGATATTGATCTATTTGTCATTTCTGAAGAGCTCAAAACAGCCACAATCAAATACGTGAAAAGCATGGCAAGAGAGTGATGGAACAGACAAAACGCTTGCTGAGTTGCGACGCATATTGGTGTGTGGGCATGTGTGAGTGTGATTGTATGTACGCATATTTGCACATATGTGTTTTGTTAAAGGACCATAGAGTGGGAAAAGAGAGAGAAATGGAGACAGAGAGAGCAAACTTTGATCCAGATTGCATGTCACAAACATCTGTCACACAAAAGGATTTGTTTGATTGGTTGGTCCTATATATCTCAGTCTGTTGTCAGCCACAGTAAATTTATACTCAGTCACATTGGTGATCTGGTAATCTGAAGCCTTGCCTGCCAGTGGGACAGTCGTATCTCATTCACTTCTGCCCTCGACAAGAAATTCCCAGCCGAATAATAATTTTTCATGTGGCTTGATCAGAATAGGTCCTAAACTACTAATATTTGTCTTTACGGTTAATGCTTTTGAGGCCATTTCACATGACTCGTGACAGGGATGCACCTCTCATTTTCATACATTCAAGCTTCATTCACTACTTTGACCTCCTTATGAACAATACTGCAGACAGCGTCACTTAAGGATGTTTTGTGAGGTTTCAAAGGCCTGTAAATCTTTTAAAACTTTATCAAAGCAACATTCAATGTTTGTCTTGACAAACTTAGCTTTTATTGTTAAAAATTAGTTATATTTCTTTACATTTTGTTTTGCTTTAATTCTACTTACTAATTTTCAATTTCAAATCACAGTTCAGGAAATTAACAAAGGCATTCTCAATTAAATTCTGAGTGGTGCGCAACTCTCAGTGGTCAGTCGGCAAACAAGGTCATAGTTAATACTGTCTGATCTCTGAGAGTCATGCTACAATGCCCTGCATGCTAGGCAGTGGTAATGCTGTTGCTTGACGCTCCATAGAGTTCAGTGCACATGAGTCATGTGAAAGAGCCTTCAGTCTAGATCCTGCAATTTGTGAGATTATCAGCAGGAAAATAATGGGAGTCATTACTGAGTGTAAGCATACACTGTTAATTGTGGCTGTGAAGAGGCAGGCTTTTGACATGGCTTTCATTTGCACTCTTTTGTTCGAGACAAATTATTGCATTGATAATACATCTTCATTCCACAGAGATGTGTGATCAGCCGTGAGAAAAACACTCAGCCAGGCACTGAACAGACAAACGGCGTTTGTAGGATGGGTAGGTTTTTTAAGGCTGTGTTTAGTAAGCAAGTGAGAGGTGATTCATGATGATTGTGTGCGTGTTTGTTGGTGTGAAATTACCCAGAACACATTTAATGGGGACAACAGGCTCGCTCGGATTAGAACCAGGCAGCTGAGTGCATGTGCAGTACATCTCTCTTTCTATTTTTCTTTCTCTCGCCTTGCTTTCTCTCTATCTCTGGACCTCTTTCTTGTTCATCAAGCTCTTTGTGGATGGGATTAACCTTACACGGTTTGGAGCCTTACACTGTCATTAACACCAATTCACAGAAAGCTGTCTTATTTTCCAACTGAGCCCAGCCCTCAAAATCCCCAGCCCCCGTTCCAAGTATCCTGGGTGTCCTGATCAGTTTAGGATTAATATAAACATCTTTAGTAATTAATGATTTTTGTCAAATGTGACAGCTATATCAGTTTTTCTAATGTGAGTCAAACCTTAACATGCTCTCAGTGGTATGAAAGAACTTTTTATGTTTGCTTTTCAGTGGTTCCTTTTAAAGATGTCTCTTGATGAATGTGAGTGAAGACACATTCATCTGTTTAATCTGAAGACACAGTCACATTTACTGTTTAATGTTATTTTTTAGTATTATTTTTCTTTATTAATTTTCATAATAATTTCATAATTTTATGAGTCAGAGTATGTTTGTACATGTGTGCTGAGCAGAGATATGGGATGAGTTATATTTTGCATATTAGTATGTATGCAATGTAACATGTTCATTGAGCAGAGATGTTCCAATGATAATGATACATCAAATGTGTACAGTTGGCATGTTCTTTACAAGGAAAGGAATGTTTATATTTATTTATTTATTTATTTATTTATTTATTCACACATTTATTTAATAAATTTTTTCGCCACACATTTAAACTTTATGGCACAATGCTGGATTACTAAGGTGATAAGAGTGTTTTTAATCCATTGCTATTCAGCTGTTAGAGAGTCAAAAGAGCCCATCCTAAAGTCTTTCTAGATATGACATCGATGAAAGTCTATGCAATTTGTTTGCCTGTTTTATTGTTCGCCAAGAGTAATTGCATACCTCCCCTCAACAAGCTGTGCAATATGTGGTATCATTCATGTTCAAAAACCGAACATAATTTGCAGGAAAATTATACACTAAAGCTTAATTCTTAGGGGTAGGGGTTTGTTAAAATCCCTTAATCTTACATTCCAAGTATAAGCAATAGTAGTTGTGATGCTTGCTAGTTAAATATAGAGTGCTATAGACACCAATCACAATTCTTCATAAGAGGGCTAGTGTCTAAAGCACATGCTGAGATAGAACAGCATGAACAGCTCTGCCTCTTGACTGGATTGTCTAGTGAGAGACATGTGGACTCCAATGATGGGTCTGATCATTCTCCAAGCTTATATGCACAGCTGTAGAGGACTGGCTGGAGAGCATATTAATGCCACTTTGTCAAAATTAAGAGGTTCAATGGTTGTCAGGGCTTTGTTGTCTCATTGCCTTGGAGGACAAGGCAAGAGGAAAAGCCTATTAGCAGAAGCGCTCCTTTTTTCCCCAGTGTACTTTTCTGCCTCTGTGTCACTCATTTTCTTCTCCGCAGTCCCTTTCTCCACCTATCCTTTATCACTGTGCTCTTCCCTAGTGTCCAGGCCTGTGGATTCCCGCAGAGAGACAGACATCTCCCACTTAATCAGCTGCTGTGTTTCTTGTTCAGATAAATTGGAGCTTGTTCCTCTTGAGAGGTATTTCCTGGAGGACGCCACAGCCACCCTACAGTATCACAGCCCCACGAGCCCCTGCTTAGCGCACACCAGCATGTGGCGCAGCAGAACATACCAGTATGCTGATTAGTGTGAATGTTTGAGAGGGGGGTGGCATTGGGTGAAGGAGGGCAGTTGACATGAGGGCACCAACAGTCTTCACACAAGCCAGCAGCACACTTATTTCAATGCCTCTTTCTGAATTGTAGATCCTTGGTATATTTTTCACCTGCCAGTGGTGGCTGTGACAAAAGTGCACCTCTGGGTGTCCTTACCTCAAGGTGCAGAACAAGGTAGCCTGTATGCAAAAGAATGACTTGAGGAGAGTGTATTATTCACATTTTGTCAGTCTGACCTTCATATTTTTCACTTTTTTAATGAGCATTTTAACATGAATCCATGTCCATTTTTAGCTCTTTAGAGACTAAATTCTCTTGTTCTTTATTATCATGGATCGGTGGAACTTAAAACAGGCTTTTAAATTATGTGCTAAACAAGACTGGTTTTACTGGTTGTGCATGAGGGAACTTGACTTTAAATTGCTCTATAAAAGATATATGAGTCTTTAGGCGTTTAATGGCTGGTCCTTATATAGATTCAGCCAACAGCTGGAGAATAGATTGGACCACTGCATCCTATCCATAATAACGCTGATGTACCACCACCAAGGCCAGTGCCTTTGAAATATGAGTACTCTTCATCTCATTTGCCTAGACCAACCTATACCCCATTTCTGCAAACATGTGATACATTTAATAACACTTTTGTTTGCATTCTTATTTAACTGTTGTCTTCTTTATTTTCTTTATCTTGTAGGAAAACCCCTATATGTGCAACAACGAGTGTGACGCAGCCACAGATGAGCTGGCCCACCCTGCTGAGCTCATGTTTGACTTTGAGGGCCGTAACCCCACCACCTTCTGGCAGTCCACCTCCTGGAAGAAATACCCTAAACCTCTGGCAGTCAACATAACCCTGTCGTGGAACAAGACTATTGAGCTGACTGATGACATTGTCATCACTTTTGAGTCAGGTCGGCCTGAGCAGATGGTTTTGGAGAAGTCTCTGGACTATGGACGGAGCTGGCAGCCCTACCAGTTCTACGCTACTGACTGCCTTGATGCTTTCACTATGGAGGCCAAGACGGTGAGAGACATTACTCAGCACACATTGCTGGACATTATCTGTACCGAGGAATATTCAAGAGGTTACGTGTGGAAAAATGACAAGACTGTACGCTTCGAAATCAAAGACCGCTTCGCACTGTTCGCCGGGCCTAAGCTGCACAATATGGCCTCGCTGTATGGACAACTCGACACCACCAAGAACCTGAGAGACTTTTTCACCATTACTGACCTGCGCGTACGTCTGCTCAGGCCTGCCACGGGTGCCACCATGGTGGATGAGAACAACCTTTCAAGATACTTCTACGCCATCTCTGACATTAAAGTACATGGCAGGTAAGACATTTGGCTTACTTGTTGTTGCAGTCGAATTTTGGTTGTAGATTGTTGCCATTGGCTCTTTTATTTTTTATTTTATTTTTTATGTAGTTCTGTGTATTGGAAGGCAGGGTAGGTGTACTTTGCTTTATATTTTAGGGGTTATGTGTTATGGTGCGTTCAAGTCATCTTGTATAGATCGTATTTACGAGTTGAACGCACTTGAACGCCACCACAATGTCGTAAATACCAGTGGGGAGCTCGGGATTTTCTCTTAAGCCCCGATCTTTACGAGTTGTGGGCGTGTCACTAAGAAACATGGTGAAATACCACAATACTTAAAGGTATTTAGTGTATATTGTCAGGCTTTTCTATTTACAGCGCAGTAAGCTAATTCCCGGCACAGAATATTATGGCATTATAATATAACAATGCAACATGTAACGATAAAGTCGGCAGTGGCTTCATAAATTAATTAAAAACATTAAAAAACAAAGCACACCTGATGCACATATCTTTGTTCTTCATTTTCTAGAACAAGAGTTTAAGAACCTTACTGTAATTAATTAAGTAAGATATTGTGTAATTAATTATGAGAAAGTACTCCGCCATCTTACTCCGACGAAAGTGACTTGAGCGCACATGCCATCGTAAACACGGCTTCCCACCTCGCACGTATGAACTTCCCAGGAGGACTTGAACGCACCATAATGCATAGGCTTGATTTATTTAAACTGCTTGACAGAACTACAGTGTATAACACCTTTTCTGTCTTACAATTAGTTTTAACAATGCATTAAAAAAGATAACATTCTGGGTGAAAAATTTAGTTTAAAGGTACAATATGTAAGATTTTTGTAATAAAATATCCAAAAATCACTTGCACAGTGTGATATATTTCCTACCAGGGATGGAAATTAGCACCCAAATGCGGGTGATTTTGTGTTGTGGCGGGTAAATTCGCTTCACCTACCGGCCACCGTGGCGGGTAAATAAAAATATACAGTTTCACACAGACGGCGGACACTTTTAGAGGACATAAGTGTACGCTGAAATAAAGTCTTTCACCTCAGAAAAACGGACTTTCTTGTCCTGTCACGTCAGCCGTTATCCTGTTCTCATAGCGAACACTCTTCAAATGCACGCGCAAATGTGGCGGCGCGCGCTGTGTATCGCCTCACTGTATATAAAGTGCAAAATAAACTACGAGCATTCAACGCCGTTACGTTGTAAATTACACAAAATAAAAGTAATGCAGGGATGATTTTCATACTATTCACCAGGAGCAGTTTCCATGGTTCATTAACAGTTATTGTTAATATTGTGTATTCACCATGGTAACTGTCGTTTCCATATTAACCCCAAAATGCCACTTTATTTTTCTTTGTGTTATTTTTTTATATTTTTAAATGACTCTAGTGGCTCATACCAACATTGTATTAACAAAAACTAGTTTGGAACTTCTATTTAATAGCTTTAGCATAGGCCTAATGTTTATTTATTAGTACTAGTCTTTACTATTAGTCATATTCTTACAATTTATGTTAAGTAAAGGGGGACAGTACTTGTGTGTGTGGAAATAGCCGGTTTCAATAAAACTACTTGTGACATGTCATATTTAGCTTTGACTTTGACTGAACATTTGCTCTCACTTTGCGGAAAAAATATCGGGATATATATCGTATATCGATATTCAGCCTAAATAATCGGGATATGACTTTTGGTCCATATCGCCCAGCCCTAGTTTCATTGTTGGGACTAAAAACCTAAAACTGGAAGCCATAAAAGACCACGAATCATTCAAATGCCACATCCAGGTAAAAAAGAGAAATATATATAAGAGAGAAAGAGAAAATGTCAGTATTTCATTGAGACTTGAGATTAAATAAACTGCTTAAGTATTGTAGATCTTGTAGTATTAATTTTCACATGCAGTTACACATTGTCGGTTAAAAACAAGAAAGTGGCTGGTAAAAACATTGAGTGGCTGGTAGATTTTGAAATCCACCAGCCACAGTGGCCGGTGGACCAAAAAGTTAATTTCCATCCCTGTTTCCTACAGTTGTGTACTTACAATATACCAAAAGTTCCCAAAGGTTTTTAATTTCAGAGAAATTCCAATTTTAAATAATGGCTCGTCCCTGGTCATTGTCGCCTGTCAATGACGTAATATCCTCGTTATCCCTGGTTTCCGCTCGAACTGCCATAGTAACCATGGTGACAGACGTGGACAACTGTGTTACGTCTAGCGGCACGCTTACGCTGTTGTTGTTTCGTTCAAACATTATGGACCATGGCAAGCAGACTTTAGGACAAAAGGAGAACTAAAACTAGGATTAAAGGGATAGTTCACTTTGAAATTAAATTTTGGTATGTTTTAGCTTACCTCAAGGGCATCCAAGATGTAGGTGTCTTTTTTTCTGCAGTAGTTTCAATTTTGATATTTTTAGGTCAAACCGTTCTTGTCTGTCAGTCATATAATGCAGGTCTATGGTCTCTATCTCAAAGAGCATGCACAGAGTCCAAATTAAAACAATTCCCCATCGTCCAAATTAAACAATTCCCCATCGTAAGTACACATTGATGGCCTAAGACACGAAACGAGCGGTTTGTGTGAGAAAACGAACAGTATTTATATCGTTTTTACCTCTTGAACACAGCCACGTCCAAGTGATCTGAGGGCGCGCTGTGTGACGTGTGCGCAGACTGGTGCATAGATATATACACTAGATGTCGCCTTGGCTACTGCAGTTCATTAGAAAGAAACCGTAGCCAAGGCGACATCTAGTGTATATATCTATGCACCAGTCTACGCACACGTCACACAGCAGGATGCGCGCGCGCCCTCAGATCACTTGGATGTGGCTGTGTTCAAGAGGTAAAAACGATATAAATACTGTTCGTTTTCTCACACAAACCGCTTGTTTCGTGTCTTAGGCCATCAATGTGTACTTACGATGGGGAATTGTTTAATTTGGACGATGGGGAATTGTTTTAATTTGGACTCTGTGCATGCTCTTTGAGACAGGGACCACAGACCTGCATTATATGACTGACAGACAAGAACAGTTTGACCTAAAAATATCAAAACTGAAACTACTGCGGAAAAAAAGACACCTACATCTTGGATGCCCTTGAGGTAAGCTAAAACATACCAAAATTTTATTTCAAAGTGAACTATCCCTTTAATATCGGCATGGCGTTTTCTAGATGCCAAGAGCTCCACGTCCGTGACTAACTTCGACTTGACACCGCTGAGCAAATGTACACAGGTGACAGGTGAGCAAATGTACATAAAACGAATCAATGTTATATAGCTCAACATGATGAAATGTTAGAATATCAACAGTATGTTATTCTAACGTTGATCTAGCTTACTGCTAGTCTCATACAGCCAACAAACTAACACATAGAATAACATTATAACTTTCAACACACTCAAATACAGTTTAGTGTGATAGTGTAGACCCAAGTGAAACAGTGCTGCGTTACCTCACAAGTTTAATTCGTCAAATAAACTGACATGTGTGAGTAGTAATTCTGCACTTGCGTGTAGTTCGGTAGAATGAAATGTCCTTATTCCTTTATATCCGCGGGACTCGCGTGTGGCGCTGATGTCTCTCATTAGCAATTGCGCCCTGCTTCATACCACAGTCATGTTAAAAACATCAATGTATTCACTCATCCATAAACATGATTAGATCCATCAGCATAACAACAAGTTCCATAATTCTGCTAATGCGACATCAACCTACGGCTTTGTTATTGTAAGAGGTTAGCGACCCCTAGCGGCGAAAACATTTACATATTGTAGCTTTAAGTGCAAATATGTACCTTGGAAATCAAGCATTGTTAACTATCATCCTCATTAACTCTTTCATTTCCACGAGAACCTTGTTGAATTCAGAAAGCTTCCTTGGAGTGTTTTTCATGTTTTGCTAAACTCTTGAATGGTCAGAATTTTTGCAGCATTCTGAAATATACTTTCTTTCTTGACACTCTGTGATCAATCTCAAGACTGTGAAATTCACTGTTCTGGCACCCAGGCTATAAACAGGAGTTCATTCTCTAATTATACACATATCAGGGGCCACACCTGCCTCCATCTCATCTCACCTTTAAATGTTCTTTTTTTTTTTTTTGGTCTTAAAAAGGAGACTAATTATTTCAGCATCTATCCCTGCTTGTCCATTTCTTTAGTTTGCTATTTTCTAAACATGCTAATTCTTTAAGGGGTAACATACATTTTTATGTATCTAATGTTGGTGTACCTTTCTGTTTTGTAAAGGATGCGCCAGAAGTAATATCTCCCACAACAAATGAACCCGAAAATGCTAAATAAATATAATTATAATAACAATTATGCAATAATAATTTAATAAATATTATTTATTAATAATAAGAATAATGATGTTGGATATGATTATGATGATGATATGCTGAACAGTATTTACTAACAAGTAATCAATCAGTATTGTTGTATTATAGGGAAAGTAGACTGCATAGGAAAAGAAAGTCTAATCCGTAAACTTCACATCAGAGTGTACAATGCTGTGTGTTGAGTGTGTGGATGTTTCTAAACCCTACTGGGTGAAGATGACAGTTGATCACAAAAGGCTGTAAATTTTATACCTCCCTCAAGGCTGTGTTCTCATTAATGGTGCACAATGATGATCGGTGAGTGTCATCTCTGACGGATATTTATGAGAGCATTGACTTGTCGTTTTGTTTCTAAAAAGGTAATCCAGAGTTCAGCGGCATGCTCGTTGTAGCGGGTTTTTCTCCGAGCCTCCCTGTCATGGAGAATCATGATTCATCTCCCTCCACATGCTCACAGGAAGCATACACTCCTTCATCCCCTGAAATGTGTTTCTGCCTCACGGTGCATGAGCCACTAGAGTCTGGCAGGAGGCGGATGACCCCAAGCACAGAAATTCCTGATCTCAGAAGAGATTCAGTCTATATCGGTATGAAACAAAGGAGCCAAGATGCAGCCCTGGAACAGAGAGCTAAGTAGGTCAGCAAAATGAAAGAGAAAAGAAGAGAATATACACTTTAGACCTTTGTCGCACACTTAACGTTTGTTGTATGGAGATTCCGAATGAATAATAATGATTTAATATAAGATCTAATTATGAAGGTCAAGTATGTAATTGTTGAAAGAGCAGATTGATATGTAATATTAGAAATAAAAATTGAGAGGTGACATCTTGTTTGTTGAGGTTGACCTTTTTTTGAAGAGACTTTGTAATGCTGAAAAGCCCTCATGTGGACCGTATTAGATTATTTTTATTTTTCAGTTAAATTTTTGTGGCTGATATTACTTTAGGTTTATCCATCACACAATGGTAGTTCAAGTCAAGCACATTGCATTGTGAGATACATTATTTCATGTAGTAAGCATTTTGGCAAATGTAGTAGGTCACATATAATTTGCATACTGTGCAGTGTATACTATATACTGCAGTTATAGTAAATAGTCTCTTTTTCTCCCTCTCAGTCTGAAAACTACACACAACACTCATTTCTCCCTTTCTTCACTTCTGTCCTTCCATGTCTTTCTCTTTTTTTCTTTTACTCCATCCTTCATTCCCCCTCCATCTGTGTTTGATCAATAGAGTGTAATTAAAGGAGGGATGAAGCTGGCTCCTGGAGGAACAGCTTGAGTCTGACTCTGTCTCCTCTGACACACTGCTGGCCTTCACTCATTCTGATGTATAATGTATGCATTATACATCAGCCTTCTCTCGAGCTCAACCATAGTCTCTGCAGGAGAACTGAAGACTCCTACTGTTCCTTGTTAGTTTGCAGTGAAGACAAAGAGGGGTGTAAATATCTCATTGAACAGCCATGTCTAAAAGACAATCTTTACATTTTTGAAATACAACTGTCATGCTGTCTTTTGAGATGAATGCATCGTTGTGTGCCACATGATAAACAGTCGGGACAGAAATTGAATTAGCAAATCTTACAGATAAGCATAAATTTTTTATTAAGTGATTTGAGTAGTTTGTGGTTGGATGGGTAATTTAGTGCATTGAGCAGGTCTTTGTCTGTGTCAGTTCAGCAGACCTGTGCAGGCTTATTAACTGTTTGACATTTCCCCATTGACTAAATGAGGGGGTCTGTGTTTATATACTGTACACACAATTCATGATTACATGAAGAGACAGAACGTTTATTTTCAGAAAGTCTCTCACAGTAGTGTATTTATATAGTCCATACTTGATCGTCTTTACATGGTTACTAGGGGTGGGTGATATAGCCTCAAAATTATATCACAATATTTCAAGAATATTTGCGATAATTATATTTTTGATGATATAGAAAGAAATATATGGAACAACATTTTATTGATGATTGCAGATGGCAAGCAGCAGCATTTATTAGTGCAAACAAAATGGGCATTTTTTTTGAATTTTTTTTTTATTACATTTATCTCACCTAAATGTTTGCTCACTCATTGCAGTCTTACAATGGTGTCATTTTGTTGTTAAGAGTTTACACAACACAAGGAAGCTTGATTTCAATCTTTGAATTAAATTGAAAAAAGTAGAAAAAAAATATAGAAAAATAATAAAGATACAAATAAAGAGAAATAAAGAGAAAAGTTTTTTGGTGTTTTTCTATGATACTAAGACTAGTATTCAGAAATACTACAGAAACTGAAAAAGTATTCAAATGTAAAATTACACTGATAGTCTTTTAGTCTTTGACTAAATTAAACACATAGGCTATTAATTCTGATTCCTTACAATCAAAGCTATCTTTTGTTGTTTTGATGACAACATTAATGACAGTCTCATATGACTGTTGTCACTTTTAGAGCTAGTGCACGGATCCATTACTGTTTTCATTATACTGTCTATCACACTGTCACATGCGTTTTACGCTTATTTAAGACATAACCAACTGTGTTTACGAGTATACTAACCAAGACTGGAATTTTGACTCAGTTTGGTGTTTTTTTCCCGTTAAAGCGATATAATCCGTGAAAAAAAACTTTTTTTTTACTCGCAAGCTGTTTGTGAGGCGGCTTTACTGTATTTATGCACGCAGAGAAAACTATCTCTCAAAGAGTGCGTGAGTACTGAATAGTTTAAAATCGCTTGAATGTTCAATCTGATAAGACTTAAAAAGACGTGAAAATTATCAACTTCAGTTACGATGCACTGCTGGCCCGATTTTGCAAGTGCAAAACGCGAGAGTGTAGTATCGCCGCCTGTAGCGCTTGGCTTGTGCAACTCATTTTGAGAGACGAGAGCGAGAAGACACATGCGCCATTATTGATATCGCGATATGACACTTTTTTTTATTATGTAAAAATGTATACCGGTGTTATCCTGGACGGTATGATATGGCACACCGGTTACTTATTCATATAAAAAACAAAAAAACAGTGGGTACTAAAAGATGAATGCATTAGTCTTGTTAAAGAATGTTAGACTGCTTTACTGTTATCTGTGCAAAACCGTTGCATATTTAGTTAGGCCCGGATACAGTTGTCTCCCTTGGGGATCGATGATACGGTGATTGATCGCTTAATTGCGGTCCTCCTTGGTTGCTCTGATGGGCAGTCGTTTGCTGAGAAGTCAATGTGTTTTTCTTTTTTTTTCTTTTTTTCCAGCCTGCTTAGACCGTGCTGAGGCCAGGAACCGGAGGACAGATAATCTATTTGTGCTAATTTCGAGATTCTACCCACACCCCCGCCCCTTGTAGAATAAGTCATTCCACTCTGTATCTTCCTCTTGCCATCTCATGTGCTGCGCTCGGCACTTCAGCTCTTCCACATCAGCACATTTCATTGGTCCGGTCATCTGATGTTTCAGCAGTCTTCTGTTCCACATGCTCTTTCACCACAAAACTTAATCTAATCATGTTATAACCTCCCGGCCTCAAATGATTGCAATCCGATTTGCATTTCTGTGATTTTATTTAAAGCGTTTGATTTTGTGCTATTGTTACAGAGATGGAAGAATTCCAGTGCAACTTTTTATATTGGTTGATATGGACACCGATTTAGATAAATTCCATTTGACCTCTTAACACCATTGACAGATCAGGAAGCTGCTGCCCAGGCAGTTAATCTGAGACTGTGTGTGTGTGTGTGTGTGCGTGTGTGTGTGCGTGCGTGTGTGTGTGCGTGCGTGTGTGTGTGTGTGTGTGTGTGTGCGTGCGTGTGTGTGTGTGTGTGCGTGTTTTTACTGTGAGAAACTGAATCGGAGCACAAGAGATCCAAATGATGAAGTGTAATTACACACCCAATTGATTCTGGCACCTCGTTCATCACCCAGTCATCATGTTATTCACAAACGCCGTTTCCAGGCGTCAACTCAGCTAAGAAAACAATTTAATGTGTAAAAATACACACTTGACCCTGCAAATACATAGGCTGTTGTCACTGCATCCCTTGAGCCAACTCAAGAAATTTCCAGCTTCTTATTCTCAGTCTCCCAGAATTCACAGCCTGAATCAGTCGTATCTCTCGCTGTTTAACTTGCTTTCTTGTGTTCCCTCTCACTCATAAGAGTGCATTAGCTGACTTCTCCTTTCAACGATTTGGGAATTAAACCAAATGCAGGTGATGGATTAATTCTCGGAATTCCTCAGAGTAACTCTGCTCTCCCCATGATTGATGAGTCGTTCTGTTCTCTGCATCTGATTACCTGTGTCCACATCTTTCTAAATCCTGACCTTGATTTTGGTCCATCTTCTGAAGACCACGGCCCTTTCTCAGCAGTCCTCATACATGTTTTCTAAAGAGTTTTAAAGCAGGTGCTTGTTAGAACCATTTTAAGAATATATATGATTTTAAACTGTCTTAATATTTATATATCTTTTTATATATATTTTGATCATGCTATAATAATAATATTTATTTATTTGTAGTAGTGGTAGTATTTGTTTAGCATCTTTCATAGCAGCTGAAAATACTTCAAATGTCCAAAACTCAACATAGAAAAATATAGAAAAATAAAGCAAACCAAAAATAAAAACAAGAATAGCAACACAATAAAGAGTAAATGTTTTTTTCATGCACAAACTTAACAGCATCTCTTTGTGGCTCATCTTCTCTGTTGTTCTTGAGAAGGCAGTTGTATATCTCAGAATAAATGAATAACAGACAGGTAGCATCACTCAAGGAAATGGAAGGTGACACCTGGCTTGTCAGGACTGTTACCATTAGACCCGCAGAAGCTCATTTAAAGCATCTTAACAAGACACAAACAGAAACACTGACGCTCCTGCAGTCCAGAAAATCTCTCAGTTCATTTGTTTTGCTTTCAGATCTTTTCCTCCTGCATCTAGCTGACCTGTACACTCTCTTTAACTTATTTACGGATAACAGATCTGCTTGTTGGTGTTTTACAGCCTGTGGTTTTCACCGGCTTTCATACAAAGAGCTTCACATATTGCCCAGCACTTCCTGTCTGAGCACATGGGGCTCACTGTTCTGTCTCTCTTCACCATCGCCTCCCCATAATAAGATACCCACTGCTTTGAGAGTTCCCCAAGCAGTGCACCTGCAGACCGTAGAGGTAGAAAAAAATGAGGGAGAGAAGAGGAGAAGGGTTGTGCGGCAAAACAGAAGCAGAATGCGCTGTATCTGGGTAGCCCAGCTGCCAGGTCCCAGATGTGTGCGTGTGTGCATGTGTGTGTGTCGTGCTGGGCTGATGCGTGACTGCCATGCTTGGTCAGAATTGAAAGGGGGAGGGCTAATCTGTCTCTGTTCCATGTGAATCACTCCGCAGTTCACATGTTTAATTAGCTCCTGTAAAAAAAAAAAATTGCTGGTGTGCTCTTTGTTTGTCAGGCCAATTGATTTTATGAATTATAAAGGAGCAATTTATGGTGGCAAACTAAATGCAGGCACCGCTCTAGAGGAAACCTCCATCACATTTTGTAGTGATATTTAAGGATTTTTAAAATCATTTTTTACATTCAGTGCATATTAGGGATGCCACAATACTATAATTTTAGTAATACCAATACCAATGAAATTGACTTTTAATATTAATTTTAATGAAAATCAAACTAATATTTAATTTGATTTATATTAAGCTATTAATACAGTAACAAATGAATTACAAATACATTTGACCGACAAGCAAGTCGGAAAGGAGCCTGGCAGTCAACACAGTAGGCTATATGGATTCAGTACTCCTGACACTGCACATATTGTTATATATCTAATTACATGTATTGGCAGGCAGTTTGTATTATACTAGTACTTTTGACATCCCTAGTGAAAATGTGTTAGTATTAGTGGATCAACATCTTAGTCCTGTCCCAAACCCCAGTGAGCTTGAGAACACTCTAAATAGGCACCAATTAATAAACGCACAAAAAAAAACAAAAAAAATTATATTGGAAAATGTTATTTATACTTGCAAGTACTGAATGACATTTATAATCAGCATTTCTCTTATATTTTTTCACTGAGCATGTCACAGTGAATTCTTGTAACTGCCATATATTTGAAGTGCTGATAGAATTTTCAGGAAAATCAAGGCATCTTAAAAGGCAGCATTTGTGTTCATTATAAAAAGTATAATTATAATTATAAAATTGGGGTGATGTCTTAAACCGCTGCCTTAAAATACTGGATAGGTAAATATCTCACTAGGTTTTGGAACGGTGCTGATTTAATCAAATTAAATGAAAATGACATGTTGCTCTGAGATCTGTAGATTCATTTAAATATTTGTGTCTATAGTGTTGTCTGTCAGTGTTGTGGCTCGAGTGGTTTCTCCTTCACTTCTTTCACAGAAGGTGAAGTTTTGGTTGATGCACAAATGAACACACACACAGACCACTGATTTAAAATATGTATTTGAAAGTCCATCAAAAAGAAACCAAGCTCATGAGACTGAGTGTTCTCATTAAATAAAAAAAATAAAAATAAAAAAAACCTACCCAACATTTTGTAGTTGCATTCCAGATTTGTCAGACCTGCAACCAGCAAGCCTAGTAAACATGCTGATAATTATTTCACCTGTTTGACATTAAGTAAGAAGAACGGCTGAACCACTCTGACTTATCATTAATGCAGCAGTCATCCAGAGACTGAGAAATGCATTCGCTTCTCCGTGAAGAGAATGTTGTGTCTTTTGGGACTCTGCTGACTGACTGAGAACTGTGTTAATGATAACATGCTGAACGTTTGGATGCCTCTAGACACCCTTACTGATTACCAGCGACTACCTGATCCAGCTCATTCAGTCAGAAGAGAGACAGACCATAGCCTAGAGGGTGTTTGCAAACCAGTCTCCCTGTATTGTAAACTCTTTGACCCTTCTTAAACAATATACTATGTTTAGACTGAAGACAGCTATTTATTTTAAAGAAGGCCAAATCATAGCAGACTTTTTCTTGCTCTTTTGAAATAAAACCGTTTGAAGTACTATTTGGCCATACTCGAATACCTTTAAAGCTGTAGATATTACAGGATGCAGATTTAAATATCAAAGCTGATTGAACACTGATGAGAATATTGCTTCAGAATAAATTATATAGGCTATAATTATATAACACACACACACACACAAATAATTCCGGACAAGCAACTTTTTTTTTTACTCGGACACGTGAATAGCAGCGTTTCCATTACCCTTCAAATTGCGCAAATTGAAATTGCGAATTGAAAATACGCCCAATGGAAACACTAATTTTCGCAAAAACTCCTATTTATAAAAAAAATTAGGTGAGGTGGTTTTTCAGGCAATTCAAAAAATACATATTTCGCAAAACTGCAATGGAAACAGTTTTTGCACATTTCCAGGTCACCTGACATAGATGAGGCGGTATGTTTGGACAGAAACAATCTGTTCAAAAAAAGAACAGAGTTCTTTATTAAATTCATAAAAGAAAAAAAGAATTACAGGATTAATGGATTCTAACCTCAAATAAATGCCACAATCAAGACCTTGAAGCAGAAATGAGGTAGAAACTCCCAGAAACACCTCATATGAGCCTCTCACAATTATAAAGGGTCTTTCCTTACCATTAATGCTTGGAAAACACACATACGTCTCCTTCGATTAATAATAATGGCCAGTGCAGTGGCTGAGATATACAAAAACCATCCAACGTCCGTTGCCATTATTTTTGGAATTAATTACTTATCGCGAGAGAAAAAAATTAAGTTTTAGTCGCATAACATCGGTTAATGGAAACGCCGTCATTCCGCAATAGTTTTTTCTTGACATTTAGAAAAAATCGCAAAAGTTTTGCGCAAATCTGTAATGGAAACGCACCTAATTAACGTGTTAAAAATATTTAATGCAATTATTGGAGCATCTGTTTTTTTCCTGGCACCCTTTGGCTAGCGTTACATTATAATGATGCTATCATTCATTCAAGTGATATTAAAACATTCAAGCACGATAAGATGCTAAAAAGAACTCAAAACTGTATGAGTGTGCGGTCTGTGAAGCGATTCAAACACCCACGCTATCTCATTCCTAAATGAACGATTCGCCTTTGTCTGTTAGACCATTGACAAAATCACAGCGGGATCTACGCTAACATTCAGATCTACGCTGAGCCAGAAAGAGCAGTTCTCATGTAGAAGAATAAAACAGCACACAGTTTCATTATTTCTGTTACAAATATTATTATTATCACATAAGTACTGAGATAAGTTTATAGTTCGGTTATAAACACTGATGTTACGGTAGCGGTCAAAATAGAGTAAATCACCTTTTGAAAGTAACACGCCCTTTAAAAAACAATTGTAAAGATAACATCTTTATGCGACCAGGTGACAAGTGACTGTTAAAAAATGTATATGCCATTGAATCATTCATTCAAACAGTTTTTTAACTTTAATTTTAAATAGACTTCAGCAATTAACATTTTGTCAGAACCTCTTATAAATTACGTTATTTTGTTTAGTTGTTTGTTCGGAATCGTGGGAGAATCTTGATCTCTGTTTGAAACAAAAAAATCATGATTCTCAATTTATCCAGAATTGTGCAGCTCTAATTTATATATATTAATTCGATCATTAACCATTTCAGTCTTATCTGACTCTTGTTGATTCAATGGGCCATTTCTCGCCATACACGCGAGATGATTTTATTTTGCAATGATTTTTTTTCTGGGTAGGTTGCCAGGTCTTTCACCAACCCTCCCCATTACATGGCTTGGGACTCACACACACATTCACACATACATTCACACTTACCAAAAATTGTGCATATCCAATTCGCCTGTACGGCATGTTTTTGGATTGTGAGTGAAACCAGAGCACCCGGAGGAAACCCATGCAGACACAGGGAGAACATGCAAACTCCACATATATCAATTCTGTCTAGAAACAAGGTGTTTTAGAAACAGATGCAGTGTAGTGGGAGCACTGCTAGTCATTTCACATGCAATTAAAAATATATCTCAAAATCAAGAGGGTGACATTTATTTGACAAAAACCCCCTGCTAATGTTTGATTTAAAAGGGGTTTTAAAAAGAAGTGTTGACTACATCGAATATTAAAATTAATTAAAAAAAGAAGACATGCGAAAGGTGCTGTATATTTCAGTGTTCCCCTGCAATTTGCAGATCAGAAGCCCAGTGTGTTTACAAGCACAAATGTTGCACAAATCCACTTTGAAATCAGTCATTTCATGTGCACATTAAATGCAACTGATGTGACCAGTGATTTCTGTATATTTTGTGAAAGTGCCTTGGCAATTAGTGTGAATATTTCTTGAGTTTCTGTGTGTGTGTGTGTGTGTGTGTGTGTGTGTGTGTGTGTGTGTGTGTGTGTGTGTGTGTGTGTGTGTGTGTGTGTGTGTGTGTGTGTGTGTGTGTCTGAATCACTGTTTAGAAGATGAACATTTCTCTCACTGTCACAAAGTCTCCTTCCTCCCAAGCAGAGCTGATTTGCATTCCACTCACTCATACCGTCTCTGTCTGTGTCTCTCTCTTTATCTCTCTCTGACCTGATCACTCACAGATGGCACAGCCCTTATTCTGTTCCTCCTCCTTTACAGAGCGTTCAGCAAAGGAACATGTGTGCAATCACTACACAAATGGATTAATTGTGTTTCAGGGTAGAAAACCTCAGTGAATTCATATTGTATACAAACACAGTGTGAAAAATCAACACATGCAGACAGACGTTCCTTGCCACAGACATGTGCAAATTCACATGCACATAAACACACACATGCACGCAAATGTACACAGCTTAGCACCATGAGCAGGGCTAATACTGAGGTGATGGGAGGATTTTTACAGTGCAAAGCCATATTGTTACCCCGGAAAGGCTGATCCCATTTAGAGGTTCCAGCAAAATCCCTGTCCCGTTCAAAGCCATTGACTGGAATAAAGCTATTAGCCTACCTCCAGATTAGCACTGTAACGCAAGAATTATTATGTTAATGTGTCAAAATCAGGGTTAACTTTGTCATTCCTTCTGAGGAGGAAAGTTTGGGCCGCTTTTATTCACTGTCTTGCTTCATTCAAGGTCCATACTAAACGTTAAGACACATGAGGTCATCCATTAGGCCTCATTCATGAAACACAAGCTGAATTTTTTTTTTTTTGTAAAGCCGTTCTTAAAACTACTGACATAATTTTCCAATTTATGCCAGTGTTTGTATTTTAAAAATGTTAGCTTGGTACGAAAAACTATTTGTCTGCAAGTTTAACACTTTCATTTAATTATTTTAATTTTATTCTCTTTTGAGGTTTAAGAAGTGTCCATTTTACTTGCAAAATATTTAGGCTACTGTATTTATAAGTTTCATGATTGAGGCCCACTGCATTCACAAAGACTGTAAAAGCAGAAATGATGAAATTGTTGAAATTATTTCCACATTTTTCGTTTTTTAGTTGATGGCCTACTCTGTGTTCATAGCCATGAATAGGTGTGGGGGGAAGGGGGTTTTTTTTTGGGGGGGGGGGGGGGGGGGGGTCACATCACTCATAATACGACTGTTGATGGATATCTGAGTAATCCCCTCATTGACCTCACCTTCACTCAACATCTCTGCCTCTAATAACCCCACCCTAAACCATCTGACACACCCACCCAAGCATATACACAATATTTTGATGTCACCCTGCTTAGATTACTGTGGTGTTTCTTTTAATCACGATGCGTGAGAAGCTTTTACATGCATTATGAACATCTTTTATGTCTCAAGAAAAATTTATGAGGTGCTTACATCTAATATTTCTCTCTCACTCTGGGCTGATGCCTGTTGTATGGGACAGATTAAGACGCAAAGCGCTGTAGGATTCCAATCGCGAACTGCCCTCTGACCCCGGGCACATCTGTGCGGTTCAGGCCGCCTCTGATGATGGATTAAGAGTCTTTAATCAGAGCGTCTGGGGAGAACTTGGCAATCTGAGCCAGGCCAATTCACCAGCCCCATACAGCCATGCATCATTACAACACAGATATCCTCCGACCTCCTCTTACCCACCTCCTTCAGACCCGACACATTAAGATTTAAATACATCCCTCATCCACCACACTACACATTCAGCAATCGAAGAAGGTCACGAACCCTTGTTTTTCCAGAATGATAATACTGAAACACAAGCTGTTTGCTGCAGTGGTGTGAAAGGGACAGGAAACAAGACAACAGATTGGCTGTGTAAAGCCAGATTCGTGAGTTTTGTTTAAAACGAATTCCCACAGCGATACTCCATCAGAGAGAGCCATGTCATCTGTATGGTCATGGCAGGCGTGTGGTGAGCTCGGCTGTCAGGCTTATAAGGGCTTTTCTGGTGCCTGTGCTGTGAGATTCGTTGTAAACCACAAATCTACAGATGAATAGGAATTTCTTTCTCTTCTTTTTTTTCTTTCTTTTTTGATTTTACAATGATTTCAGTGTCCTTTTTTCATTTTACCCATCGCACACTACAGAATTGAATTGAGAATTAATTTAGATTTCAATTCTATTCCTGAATTTTGATTGTGGTCACAAAAATAATTCAAATTTGAATCTTAGATATATAGATAGATAGATAGATAGATAGATAGATAGATAGATAGATAGATAGATAGATAGATAGATAGATAGATAGATAGATAGATAGATAGATAGATAGATAGATAGATAGATAGATAGATAGATACATACATACATACATACATACATACATACATACATACATACATACATACATACATACATAGATACATAGATACATACATACATACATACATACATACATACATAGATACATACATACATACATACATACATACATAGATCATGATCAATTTTATGTTGAAGTATTTTGGCTAGACATGCTGCATTAAAGCACATTGCATCTACATTTTAGCTTCTCAATCTTATTCTAGGATTGAAGGTGCTAGAAAGAAATGAAACACACTTTGGTGCCTGTAAAGGTTCACTCAAGGAGAAATGAAGGAATATTCTTGCTTCACTTTAGCAGAATCTCCTTGACATTTATCTCACAACCCTCCCCAGACTGTGCCTTTATTATAACCAGTACAATACACAAGTTTCATACAGCCTATTGATCTATCATTTTTATTAAACTCGTTTATTTTTATCAACCTTCTTCATACTTTTGCCTTTTTTATTTGTCATATCTTTTTTTTTTTTTTTTTTTTTGATGTCATACACCTGGCCTCTGTGCAATGTTCTAGATTTCTGACAAAGTTTCCATGGAAGTCCGACTTCATTTGGCATTCTATTGCACTTTCTCAAGTAGTCATTTTGAAATTCAGGCTTTTCAAGTTGAATTGAATACAGCATTAGCCCAGAATATATTTTGCCTCTCCAGTTTCTCCAGCTTTTCTTTATCTTGTGATTAGTTCACTGACCCCTGAATAATATGAATGTCTTGGGGCTTACATTAACAATCTGCAATAGCTTGTGGCTGCTGCACAAAACAAAAGTAGGACGACTGAATGTTCTTTAAATTGTTAAATGAATTGTGGATACAGTGTTGTAATTTCAGTGGCAATGTTTGGCTTCAGGGTCATTCAGATTTATTCCAATTTAGCTCCTCACTGCATTCTGCTAACATTTGTTTATATTTAGAAAATGTGAAGCCGTCTGATAATTGTGAGCCTAGAGCCTTAGACAACATCCACAGCCCTCTTTTCAAAGTACAGAATATCCATTACATACCCACCATGGCCACTTGAATTGTCATGTTTGTCACTCATTAGCGGTTGAGTGAGAGGATGAATGTGGTTCAGGTTGTTATCAAATGGTTTTAGTGAGTATTGTTGTGTCTAGTTGAACCCAGAGGAGTTGGTTTCTCAGATGGTCATCTTCGGCTCCGAAGGCATTAAGCTGTCCCTGAATCTAACTTCTCTTGCTGTCAAGTACATGCAGTTTAGCAAAAAGCAATAGTTGCACAGATGTGTCTCGGAGAGATTGCACCCACTTCTCACTTCCTATGCTGTGGTGCGGAGCAGTTGTCTGTGTTTGTCAGGAGGCAATTAGAGTCAGCACACAAGATGCTCTGTTTCATTTATCTCAGATTCAGAGTGAGGTGCGGTACTCAGGCCTCACCTTGTCAGCCTATGACACGCAACTGCTCACAGCCAATCACAAAGAGTCAGAACTGGCTGAAGTAACCACTTTACAGTGGATGGAGAAGTAAACACTTTACAGAAAATGTAAAAAAAAAAAAAAAAAAAAATGGAGAAAAGTGGCCGCAATGGCTTTGTTAATCAGGAAGTAAAACATATCTGGAAAATACCCAAGGGATAGTTTTATCATTAACTTACAATTAATGATGGGGGGTGTGGGATGGGGGGTGGGGGGTGTGGGATGGGGGGTGGGGGGTGGGTGACCAAAGCAGAGAATCACCTCAGAGATTCACTTCTTCAATTTTGTTTGGTGTCTACATCCAGTTTGAAGCTTGTTTATCAGAAGTGTGGCAGCAGATGGCCAAGTAGATCAGAACGGAAAGAAACAAAGGTGTCTAAGAACTTGGCATCCTAGAAAGAGGAATCAGAACATGGTTCTTTTTAATATTTGGGGAAAGAATTTTGAACCAGCTATCTATCTAAAATAGGGGAAGCCTACAGGATTGCATGAACTACAAAGACGAGAAACAGTCAGCCCTTACTCAAAAACCCAAAAGCACCCTACGTCAACCAAACCCATCATCAAAATTTAGCCAACATCTACAAAAAAAATGGAAAAGCAAGATCAGATGCTGCTGAACAAAATTACTGAAGGATGTTAAAAGATAAAGATAAAGGATAGAAATGTAACACTATGCTGGCCAGGATGTGTTAGTTTGAACGTTTTCAAAGTAACTGGATGTTTGAACGCAGCACTGCACAGCACTGCAGTTTTCCCATCTGCTTCAAAAGAGCAGCCATTGTTCCTCAAAAAGCCCAAGATACCACACCTGAATGGCTACAGACCTGAGTTCTGCATTTAGACATTTGGGGACTCAAGTCCACTTCAGAACCAAAGCACTTTGCCTTCAGTGCTGACAGTCTAATGATGACATTGCCCCCTCAGTTACAATCTGTCCCCTCTCCACCCCCCGAAACGCGATAAATTTGAACCCTTTTAACATTCACACCGGTGTGATTGGAACAACGTTCAGTGCGTGACGTGATAAACTGCTAAATTAATATGTATCTTTGCTCCTCCGCTGGTGCTGAGCCAGAGACGGACATGCTCAGCGCTGTTCTTATATCACAACTATTCAGTGTTTTCGATCACATAATGTTTAATTTAGGTTTCAGACATGTAGGCAATAAAAAAAAATAAAAATAAAAATAATAAAAAATGTGTTTGTTAAATACACTGATGTCGATGGAAGCAGATATAATAATCCTTTCAATTATAATTTGACATTGTGTTTTATTCATATCAGATAGCCTACACACTGTACACAGTAACTATAATGTTTACTCTATTCTTTTCCGAGTTCACCAGCCACTTACATTTATGTACTTTAAGGAGAAATGGATGAACTTAAGTAACTTAAATCTGACAGATCCAGCTCCCATCGTGTTTTATAGATTAACCAACGTGATCATTATAAAGGTGTTTAAACAACAAATGTGATATGCATAACGCGTCCCATACAACAGTATTTCTCCGCCCCCCGCTCCCCAGGTCTGTTCAAGACCAGCAAGTTTTTAGGGCCGGAGTTGAATCGATCTTTCCGGCCCGAAACCCTCTTTTCTGCAGTGGAAATGCACAGAACGGTTCGAGAACAGACAAAGGCCGGACAAATGGACAAACGAATCCATACGACTTGTGCGCTATATTCCAAGTCTTCTGAAGCTGTGCGATACCCCAGTTACTCAGCAACACTCTTATTATTTATTTAAAGTGTGTTTGACTCCTCATATCTTAATGATTTGCACAATGGTTTTTCATTCACTGACATGAGCAAACAATTATTTTAGTGAGAGTTTTGACCATGTTCTCTGTATTACAATAACACCTGCACATTTAATTGAACATAATTACTTCACTTACTTTGCTCACTCAGAGGCCATTCTGTCTTTGCTCAGCCTGTTTTGGTTGGATCAGCATGCCTAGCCATGCATGTGTAAGCTTCATTTGGAGATAATTGCTAATAATTATCCACTGATAAGTCAGTACGGCGCAAGGCGGCTAGAGAACGGGGGCTGTTTTACCGTCGGTTTTCTGAACTGGTGAGAGAGCGGATAAGATATGAATTGATGAAGATGAGCTCTTTTTTTCAAGAGGTCAGTTGTGAGGGGGACTATTTAAAGAGAGACTACAGTGCTATTTGTGCTTTCGATGTCAATCAAGCTTCTATTATTTTGGAGGTCACAGACTCATGTGCTTCAGGCTAGTATTTCAATAAAAGATAGATAAATAAAGAAATAAATCACTATAAGCATGGTCTGCCTCCTGCCTTTCAAGGAGGACATTCAGCCTTTAAACTTTTCTGTTAGACTCAAAGCTGACTGAACAAAAACCTCCTTCATATTCTTCTTTGTAGCATGTTAGCCATCTATACAATTTGAAACAAGTGAGAAATGAAAATTCTGTCATCATTTACTCACCCTCACGTTGTTGCAAACCTGTATGCATTACTTTATTTTGTAGAACGCTTTAAACATTTTGAAATTCATCAAAACTTCTGCAGAATAACGAAAGTCATACAGGTTTGGAACGACATGAGTGTGAGTAAATAATGACAGATTTATATATTATTTTTGTGTGAGCTGTCCCTTAACACATCTTGGGGTTCTGAGTTTGAATATTCACTGATGAGGGCAAAATTTAAGAGCTATGGTGGAAGGGAAGATTCCCAGTAAATAACAGAATGCATTTTTGTTTTTCACACCAAAGCTATTGTATGACTTCAGAAGACTTAGAATAGTGCACAAGTCATGTGGACCACATTTGTGGTGCTCTTTTGTGTATTTTGCTCTACATTTTACACTGTTGTGGAAACTCACACAAGCAAAATGCACATGCATCATAATCTTTTATCAGAACAAGGCAGTGCTTGTGAATATGGCAAAGCCTGGCTGAATTAAGACAGACAGTTTCTATGGTGGAGCCCTGGAGAGCAGCTTTGGCATTAAAGTCTAATTAAATATATTTTTTTACTGCACTTCTCCTTGAGGCAGCTATTGCACCTCATCTCCCCAGGTGACCAGACTGGAACGAGAATGTTTCGTCTCTGTTAGCGATGCTACCATGCCGACGGCAAAGGGACCCAGCAGGCCCTGGCTGTGTCCCCTTCATTACATCAGCAGCACAGCTCTGCCTCATATCAACACCGTGATTAAAATGTTTCTGGTGATAAGAGGATATGAAGGTCAAGCTACAAGAAGTGCAGTGCATGGAATCTGAGACCTCCACCTGAACTGAAAAAGGAGGCCTAATCAGAATGCCATGCATGCCTTTAACTCCTTGCAGCTCGATGGCTTTGTTTTTCTCGGTCGCTGGACCAGCTTTGTTAGTTAAGGCTAGCGAGCTGTTCATTGCAATGCATAGTTTTTTATGAATAAAGTAAATGAGGTACTTTATAATTCAGAAAAAAACTATGCCCACTGGAAATGTTTCATGCCCCTGTAAAGCATCCCTTTTTTATGGTTTTTACTCTTGTGTGGTTTTAATATGTCTCAGAAGTCTATTACTCACTGTTTATATGCAGTGTAATGACCCACCATAATATCAGCAACTAATTTGCATCATATGTCATTATTTGGTTGGAGATTTTATGTGGGCAAGCTTGCTAACGTGTCACAGAAGCAACAGATTCATGCTTGGCTGACAGGTGCCAGTTTTAAAGAGGATGTCCTATGATATTGAGATTTGACATGCCCTTCTGTTAAATAATAAATAAATAAAAACTATAGATAATGAGATGCAAATCAGGGTGTCTGGAGAATAATGCCCCCTCATTTATTCTACCCGTGTATACGTGCAGGGACTGAGCAGTCATTTGTCACTTCCAAACGTGATTCGGTGCATCACATTTATCAGCCCCTGCATGTACATCTCTTCGGACACAATGGTTTTAATAATGCTCCTCTGTACCCACACTTGGCAGATCGTAAACCTGTGTGAGAAAGAGAGACGGCAGACATCATGAGTCTGGAAAAAGTTAGATCAAAGAATAGAGACTGATCAGTTTTTTTTTTTTTTTTTTTTTTTTTTTTACAGTGTTACTTTAATCTGTTAGAATCATGCTGATCAACTTTAAAGGAATTCAGTTTTTTTTTTTTTTTTTTTCTAACTAGTATATCTATGGACAGCATCTGTGATATGCTGTATATTACCACAAGGAATAGTTTCAGCTATAATAATTTCATAAAATGTTTACATTAATACATTTATATTAGTGGGCCAGAGTAATTTTAGTAATTTATTTTGCTATCTGAATACATTCTGGGTACCTCCACCTCTGGGTGGAGTTTGCTTCATATAACCCAAGTTTTATGAATAGTCAAGTAAAATAATTTTCTACCTTCTTCATCTTCTTTACTCTCGTTGACTTTCTATTGTTATCATTCATGCCATATCTTTTTTTTATTTTTTATTTATATTTATACCATGGCCTGTCTGAATACTCGACTCTGCAATAAAACCGTTTAATGCACAGGTAGTTCCAAGTCAGTTTAATCACCGTTCTATAGTAATGCACTGTTTTCATTGAAGCACATATACACATACGTCACTCGCACGTAGAGGGCAGGGATTGCGGAAAGCACAAACAGAAACATTCAGCAGCGAAACTTGTGATCAACGCTGCCTTGCGACTTTTATTAATAATATAGCTTCGCTACTTAATCATTACATTATATTTCTCAGCATGAGGGGGTTACATCGCTATTCTGAAGGAATTAAACTCACAGCTTCATTGTTAATAGAGAGAGATATCCTGAACAGATGCAGGTACCCATCTCTCATCTCTCTCTCAATAATTACTTCAAATGAATCCTATAGTTTATTCATTAAAATAAATGTAATCTTACGCACTACTTTATCTCTGTGTCTGATTTGAAAGCAGGCTGAATGCTAGAACAAACAAGCCGTAACTGACGAAAATAACCATCAATTTTACCCTTCCGGTCAAATATTGCACTGAAAACATCTTTAAGTTGTCAATGTTGACAAATGACCATAGTATAAGCAGGATAATTCACGGCTAGCTGTGCATTAAACAATTTTAATGCACTTTGTGGAGACAATCAGCCTCCGCTTCCCATCACATGGTCTTTGCCTCCACATCATGCATTAAAATAGTTTAATGCACAGCTAGCCGGGGATTATTCCTTACTGGTTTATAGTATTCAAATATTAAATTGTACTTTTATATTGTTAGTCACACTTTATAGTAGGTGTCTTTAACTACTTTGCCCTTACATAAAGAAATAAGTACAATGTATTTTAGATTTAGTGGAATGGGTAGGTTTAAGGCTGGGTTAGAAGCGAAGGGAAGGGTCAACACTGGAATTATAGCTGGAATTACGGAAATTAATTACAGATGGAATTACATGCAGTTATTTATAATACTATGAGTACAATGTAAAAACATGTAGGTAAGTGCATTGTATCACATTATAAATGTAAATGTTAGTACATAGTAGTTTAAGACACTGGTAACACTTCACAATAATGTTTTAATAGTTAACATTAGTTAACTACATTAGTTAATGAACCAATAATGAACTGCACTTCTACAGCATTTACTTGTTAATGTTAATGTCGGTTAGTTAATGTTATTTAATACAATAACTAAAGTTAACAAATGAGACCTTATTGTAAAGTGTTACCAAGACACCTAATATAAAGTGGGACCATATTGTGGATATTTAATAAAAAGATATTTGCACAAGTGATGGTCAATTTCATTTACAGTATTGCATGGTGAACTGAAAAACACAGACGCACACATATAAACAAGTTAAGCTACTCAATTAGCTGCAGAACAGTTTCACTTAACCGCATCACATTTCGTTACGTCAGTACTGCATGAGTGTCACAGAAATATCCATCTTTTGACTTTCTGCATACAAAATCAATTTGCGTGCTTAGAGAGTAAACTGGGGAGAGCAAATCTCGCTGTGAGACACTTGCATGGGGGTTGTCCTCAGTGGCCATAGTGAATGTAAAACCAACATTTAAAGCATGACTGCCTCTGAGGATTAAAAGCATTCACAAGTGCTTCAGCATATATATGAATATGTCAATATGTAAATAAAGAAGTGTGCAACATATACGCCTAATATACACCACTTAATTGATATTTTTAGATATTTTAACTGTTTTCTTTCTCTTTTTGAAAGTGTGACCTGTCTGTAACTATTTCTTTTCCAGTGGGATAATTATAAATAACCTATCTTTCGAGAAGGGAAAAAAACTGAAAAATAATGATGTGGATTTTGCAGAATCCTTGACACTGTGTGCAAGGTTTTGTAGTCACTTTCTGGAAGCTTCAGAATACCTCCACATGCAGATGCACATTTACTTGAAATGCAAATGATTTACAAGGTCACTCTGGTCTCTAAGTGCTGGTTCCAATTTTTTCTCCCCTCTCGGGTGTAATTGAACTCCACAATTGAAAATCCACAAGGGCATATGTTTTATTTCCTTTTTTTTTTACCGTGACAGGTGCAAGTGCAACCTTCATGCCAACAGCTGCATCTTTGACAAAGAGAAACTCACTTGCGAATGTGAGCACAACACTACGGGGCCTGACTGTGGCCGCTGTAAGAGGAATTATCAGGCCAGAGCTTGGAGCGCTGGATCCTATCTCCCCATCCCCAAGGGCACAGCAAATATCTGTGAGTATACACACACACGCACACACACACATTCCCATTCCACTTACTGGAAAGAACAATATGGGCTCTATGTTTGTGGATAACAAGGCTCACATGTCCTTTTACTCTGACCATAAACCATCTCTCTTACTGTTGTCCTACCTTTCACAATGCGCTCATGGTGTCTCCCCAGAAGCCATTACCCTACTTCCAATTTAAAACCAGGTCCTCACAGGAACTCTGACACATCACAGTAACTTCTCAACTTTAAGAAGGGCTATCAGACATATTTAATATTTGAATTAGTTATGTTAAATTACAAACATTGTTTACTACAGATGTAGTGACCAAGTCCAAAAATTGTGGTCGTACCATGGTATTCTTATCCGTAGCATAAAGAGGGTTACAAAGTAAAAAAAATAAAATAAAAAAAAGATTACCACCATTTACCATTTCAGTGAAAAGTTAACATTATTTATTTTCTATTTGGTATGTCCTTTAGCTTTAATGACAGCAATAGCATGGAAGTGCCTAAGCAACCATGCTATTGGTTACAGGGATAGTTTACCTAAAAAATGTAAAAGCTGTCATCATTTACTCACCATCATGTCATTCCAAACCTTTATGACTTACTTTCTTCTGTGGGGCACAAAATGAGATATTTTGAATAAGGTTTCAGTTGTTTTTGTCCATTGAAATGAAGAATAATTTACTTTTGAGTGAACTATCCCTTTAAGGAGTGTTTACCCTTCAGAAAGACGCAGAATACTTGTAGGACCTTTCTTTCACAGAAAACAGCGCATATCAAATGTTAGAACTATAAAGAAGGACAGTTAGCCTTTATAAAACCAGTGCTGTCTGTAAGCCTGGGGACTACACCACCACTGCAGTTTATTTCAAATGACAGAAGACAGAGCCTTCAATCCAACACATAGAATGTTTGCTCTGAAATAAACTAGCACTCAACATATGCTTCTGGGACTAAAGCAGCAACACATATCACAGATATGACCTTAGCATGCACAGAAACTGTGTGCATGCCAAAACTTTCTTTTCAGTCTTCAGCAGGTTAAAATGTGTGTGTGTGTGTGTGTGTGTGTGTGTGTGTGTGTGTGTGTGTGTGTGTGTGTGTGTGTGTGTGTGTGTGTGTGTGTGTGTGTGTGTGTGTGTGTGTGTGTGTGTGTGTGTGTGTGTGTGTGTGTGTGTGTGTGTGTCCGTCCGTCCGTCCGTCCGTCCGTCCGTCCGTCCGTGTGTTTGTGTGTCCCTCCGTGTGTTTGTGTGTCCCACGGTATAAGGGGAGCGACGCGTGCCTTCTGGCAGCTGTTATACCTCATGACTCTCTAGGAGCCGGTGGAGTGTTTTGAAGGACTGAGATTGACAGTACATTATTTAAAAAAAAGACAGCACAGACTCTGGACCCACTATAAAACACAGCCTCACCTTAAACCCCTTATTATGGTCCTGTGTGAGGAGAGTGAGAAGTCCATAACATAATAATATGGTAAAAGACAGGCTCTTAGATCATTCCCTTTGGATTAAAAATAATTAGATATATTATAATATTTATATTTCAAACAGAAGAAAAGCAGTTTGTCGATTTAAAACCAATTAAAATGATTTTACAACAGTTATTTGTGCATGATACCATGCGGTAGGGCAATGGAGACAAATTATTTATTCGTAAATAATTACAAATAGCATCTTTTTTACTACAGGTTGCATAGTTGTGCTTTTTTATATTTCTTTTTACTACTAAACTGCTAACAGAGTGTATTGCTCTCTCGCTTCGGTCTTCTTTTTATTGAAGCAAAATATGTATTTAAATAAGTGCTACTGTTTATCACAATGCTTTCAACAAAGTTTTTTTTTTTCATTGGCACTTTGTAAAAAATTGCACTTTCTATTTTTATTGTTTTTTCTTAGTTTAAGCTCATTTTTATTTTCATTTTTGTTTTGTGAGAGATATTATATATAGATACATTGTTTTTTTAATAGATACAGGTATCTTGACTGCATTTTTGCTAATTTAAATTATGAGTAATTTGTAGTTTGGTCATTTATTGTATGTAGTGTTAGTTCTCCTTTTTTGTGTCCGTTGGAAGGCAGAGTAGTTCCTCTTAGTCCGAGTGGGTCAGACAAATCAAGAAAAGAGCTTAAGATTGATGAAAGAGTGTTGGATATCACTCTTCGTCAAAGCGTGCTCAGACTTCTGGGAAGTAGCTAGGTTCTCGCTTCACATCAGAACGGCGAGTCGGAGAGCGATCAGTTCGAGAATTAGCAGTGACAGACCATTTCTGATCTCGAAGAGAGGGGAAGTGATGAGGGCGCCCCCATTTTCTCCCTCCTGGATAAGGCGGCAATGGGACTCACACACAATGTTCTGGCCCGTGCTGATCTGAATCTAAAATGCCTTCTTACACTTGACTAATGTTTGTGTGTTTTATGGGTTGTCAGATTGATGTAGGGTTTCACGACGCGAGTGAAAATAAGGTCTGATCTGCACTGTGCCTGCTGGTTCCCAAGCGAAGCAATGGCATTTGGTATGGTTCACGCACATAAGATCAGCAAGCCCCTGTTAAAGTTTAAAAAATGGGAGGATTAGCAAGCAATGCTAATTGTTTTCCACGTCTCTGCTGAGTAATACTCTGTGGTTTAATATAGCACTTCTGTACAGAGAACTGACTAATTCCTCTTGTCCTGGCAGGATTAAACTGTGCAAATGAAACTTCAAATCAAACCGGTCTGGCCTTGTAAATTACTCGCGATCAAAGCACTTAAAGAGAGATGTGTCCCGACACAGTTTCAGTAACGGTTTTTATCGCTCCTCATTGACCTCGGCTTCAGTCCGTGAAGATAAAAGCTGAACATGATATATGCTTTTATGCGACTTATTGATTTTACAGCTTTTTAACATTTAATTTTGGATACAAAATTCCACTCAGCACACAACAGAAGCCATGGAAATCATGCTTGAGCGAGATCCACCGAGGGAGGAGATTCATAATACCTCATTTACTTCTGTTCAGCCTAGCTAACGAAGACAGCCCAACACATCTGGAGATGACAGTCGCAATGAGAGTAAATTATTATCAGCGGTGCCGTAGTGTACGACTGATGGCTGGTTTTGTTTTTTAATTAGTGTACATAAGTAAAGGGCTGCCAGATGTCAGTGTGTTCGCCTGCCGTTGTTCGGCGTCCTTGAATCAAATGGTTCGTTCCTGGGCTGAAACTATAACAGCTGTACCCTTCCTCCCCCACCTGCCATCCTCAGACATGCAAACTTTCTTATAGGAAAAGCATACACTCAAGGAGGAAGTGAGGAAGACAGTTCCCGCCTTAGAACGTGCTCAGTCCTGTAGAAGATGTTTGCCTTTCTTGTTTTGTAACATGGACGATCTTGAAGTGTAATTAAGCGTGTCCTCGATCCTCATTCCACTGCCCGTACGGATGCTCTAATTAGTGTTATCTGAAGGGCCAGGTGGCCATCTTGTCTTCTCCCAGAAGAGGAGAGTTATTTTGTACCATTTGTGTTATCTAATTATTCATTTTAACATCTCCACCCTGGCTGCATATCCTACACAACCACCACAGTTACCATTTCCATCTTGACTCTTGTAGTGTCAACTCCGAAAGCATATTACGCTCCCTCTCTCTTTCGGTCTTTTTTTCTCTTTCTTTATTTTGTGTTATGTTCTCCTTATTCCCCCATGAGACCTGGTTTGTTTACTCTGCCTTTTCCACATCTTTCTCTGTGCTGCCGCAACGGTAATCTCTCTTTCAAATATTTGTTTCTTCCATCACAGGATTTTCCGCCGCGTGTCGCATTCCCAGAATCTTAACTGTGACTGTGACTCATCGCAGGCACTTTTTCATACTTGCCATCTCCCGTACAAATCTATTCACTCTGCCCTGTAAGACATTCAGATGGAGGTGCCGTTACTGTAGCAGAGGTTGGCCGACAAGTTCTACCGGTGTGGATTGTCATTTCCCTACGTTTTGAGCCGCACGGTTGCTTGTGTATGTCACGGCTCACATCCGTGTAGAAAATGGATGATGGATGGCCATGAGATGTAAGTGGCCAGGGAAAGTAATTACAAACTTTGCCTAGGGTAGAAATATTGTAGATAAGCTTTGCCGGAAAGTCCAGGTGGACGGAAAAAGCAAACAGATGAGACTATGTGAAGGTCAGGAAGTTGTTCTACTAGAACAACAATAATGAGGCCACCAGCAATTCAACTAGCTCCGTTTCCAACATAAAACATGAAATAAAGCATCATAGAGGGGTTTGTCCTTTTGCTGGCGACGGAAGTGGGCGGTTAAGGAACAGATTGTCTTTCAAATGAGAAAAAAGGAAGTCGTCACAATTTCCATGCCGTCCAGCGGGAATCCCTCAAGCTGGATGACTTGGCAGGCGTGTGAGTGTGTTATGTAGGGCAGGACAGATCTGGTATCTTGCCCAGGTTGGGTTAATTACGTCCCGTCAACCTCTGGGAGGAAGCCTGAAAAATTAACTGTCAGTATAACATGTGTTTAGGTGTGTGTGGATGGATTTTCCCCCCAAGAGACAGGCTATTCTTTATCATTCTGTGCAGGTTCATAAAACATTGTAGGTGTATTTTGATGGCATAATTGCTTGATTGTGAGAAAAGAGTATTATTAATTTGTGGAAAGGTGGATTTGCACAAAATCAAGGAAGTATTTGTCTAAAATATGAATAGAAGGAATGTGGAATAAGTCCCACACACTTCTATATATATATATATATATATATATATATAATGTATGTGTGTGTGTGTATATATATGTGTGTGTATATATGTATATATATATATTAGCGTTGTCAAAATTAACACGTTAGCTGCAGAACACAAGCTACTAAAGGTAAAATTTTTGCAAACATTTTCTGACAGTGTAGAGAGTTCATTCAGTCATTTTAGGTGTGTTAAACATACAATAGCATAAAAGATGACAACATAACATAAATCAGGTACAGGAAAATTGGAAAAATCCTCCTGGATATATATTAATTTAGCACACACACACTCCTGCCCATCATCAGTTGATCCTGGAGCCTCGAGTGACCCGAGAGTGCAGAAGTTCAGATGGTAAAAATCAATGGAGTGTGCAATAAACATAAGCAGCATAATGTGTTTCTGCATCAGGCTTCACAATTTGATTCTTGCTCTCTGACATAATGGAGAGTTCCAGCAGGTGAGGGGAGCTGAAAACCGCTCTGATTGAAAGATAATCTAATGATATGACACATGATATTTTGTATCCGTCTCAGGCAGACGACTGTCCAACTCAAAAGAGGAGAGGTGAATAAATAAATAAAAATAAAAATGAGGTTGTATAGCACTTACATGAATCGTGAGGATGAATGAGAACCATGACTAAAAGCCTGACTGTATTTAAAGCAAAGAGAGCGGACAATGTGCTATGAGAGGTGCTGTGTTACACTGTTGATGCTGTTTAGAGTATATAGAGACGTCTGTATTTGTTTCTGTGGTGTCAGATGCAGCATCAATCATTGTAATTTTTCCATGATGAAGTTCAAGTAAAAAAAAAAAAAGACATTGAAAGAGGGAACCAAGCCTTACTGTATCTATGGTCCAGAATATCATAGAGATTTCCACCGAAATTACCCGGAACCATTTGTCCCTATTTTTCCCCCCCAGACCTGTTTCTTTCTGCGTTTCCACTGCAGTCTAAAGTACCATGAAGATTAGGCAAATTAGTCCGGTGACGTAAACTGATGACGTTTTAAAAATGGTGGTTGAAATGAAATGCTGCGTGAAGTCAACCAATCAAAATGCGGCATGAACTCAACCAATCAGCATGTTCAGTGCCTAAGTCCCACCCCCGAAAGTTCCTGAACATTGAAAAAGTAGTACCTCGCAAGCAGGGACTTTCTGAAGGGGACATTTTTACTCAGAACTTCATTTAGACTCTGGATCCTGCAGTCAAAACACACCAAATACCCCCCAAAAGTTCCTATTTCCTGGGGAAAGTTCCTGCGGTGGAAACACAGCTTTATGGATGCGCTCCTTTGAATTAAAATAAAGAAAGAAAGAACTTAGTGCTATTGCATTGTTGCCATATAAAAAAAAATAGAACATATTTACTCTTATGCAGGAGTTTTCAAACTGGGGTATTGGGACCCCCATGAGGCCACAAGGAGGTGCTTTAGGGGTCAGTGAATTATTTATTTATTTTTTAACAAAAAGTAAGCAAGTAAAACTCCCATGTGCTATAGTTTGCATATTTGAGCTTACATTAAGTCTTCTGTGAAGTGTGAAAGATTTCTCTCTTGATTTCATCAATGAAATCAAGGTATTGGCAGATACCAATCTCTCTTTGGTATTGGCATAATAGATGTGAATGCAAAAGCATGATGTTATAGTTGATGTTTCCTTATGCAGGTTGTCTTCTCTACTCCTTTCCGTCCTCTATCTTTCTGTCTCAGTCTTCACACATGTTCGTTGGAGGTGCCTGGAGGTGCCTATTTTCCAAGTGATTTCTCAACCCTCCTTCCAAAGGTCATAAATTTGATTCTTAACTGTCCATATGAAGCAGAGATCAGGGAGAGAGATTAGATGGCGCACACTAGATCAATGGCACACTGCAGGGGCGTGAGTTCAGCTCACCAAGAGTTCTCCATCGTTCAAAGGAAAATCTTCATTCACTGCTCTCCAAATGGTCTGTTTGAAACGTAGCACCAAATCTTATACCTCACCATTTTTTGGTTTATTTTTATTTATTAGGAATGCAGATATAATACTTGAACCTGTTCCTACTTTTAGATTTGCTTTGTGTTTTTTATTTTTTTATTATTATGAATTATCCTAGAGGGGTTCTCTGCTGTCATCAATTGTTTGAAATGGTTGTTTTACTAAGGTTGTTTATTTTTTCAGGTTCTGTAGCAAGTATAGTGAGAGATTATTACTATACAGTGGAGAGTCCAGCAGTACACTACGAACTATTTTATTACATAAAAATCAGATTATGGGTGTGTTCACACTTGGCATTTTTGGTTCAATTAAAATGAACCCTGGTGTGATTGCTCTGTTAGTGCGGTTCATTTGAATAAGTGTGAACCATGTGAACCCTGGTGCGGACCAAACAAGTGGACCGAGACCGCTGAAAAGATGTCTCCGTCCAAACTCTGGTGTGGTTTGAATCAAATATGAATGTAACACGGACAAAAGGCATGTAACGAACCAAAAACAGGACATGATGTCACAAGATGCAACCCTAAAAAGGACAGAAAGCTAACGCATACCTGTTTTTTCTCGTCATAGTCGTGATGTTGCCCATCACAGTTTGGTACAGGTATCAGAAACATGGTTCCTCGCAGCAGATCTTCGTTTGTATGTGTGACACAGGGATTCCTGCCATTGTTTTGGCTCCTTTACACATTTTATAAGCTCTTCACGAGTCAAAACACCATCATTTGTAGGCTACACACATACAACGAGCAAATTTAGCCCAGCACACAGCATTGGTTTGGATGTTCGGGAAGTTCCGTCTCAAAACGTCATATAAGCTGACCAATCAGGTTGTGAATGAATCGCTATATGGTGTTAAACTGCAAATGTGAATGCTAAGCGGACCAGGACTAAACGTTTTTTTTTTTTTTTTGGTCTGGACCAAACGAACCGAACTATAAGTGTGAACACACCCTATGTTACATGTTATGTGCATTGTATGTGTTTTTTATCAATATTTATTTATATGTATTATTCATTTTTATTGTGTTATGATTATTTCATTTAAGTATTTTTATGGAAATATATATTTATAGAATGTAAAATGTATATTGCTTTTCATTTAAAAAAATACAATTATTTTTGCACTTTTTATTACATTTTAAAATTGCTGTTTGTTGCCATTGCTATTGATATATACTGTTACTAATATAATCTCTTCTCTCATTTCTCTTCTAGGTCTGCCAAATAGCGTTGGTCCAGTTAGTAAGTAAACAAACTCATAGATCTAAATCAACAGGAAGTGCGAGATGAACAGCTTTGCTTCTCACTTTACCTCAAGTACACTTCTGGTTAAACGTTAATTTCTGATTTTCACTGGCCCTATTGATTATAAACTGTGCAACCTAATGTGATTAGTTTTGAAGTTAATTAGAACAGGGTTAAGGTAAGCTGTTTCTTGCAAACAGCAGTTTTGCCACATAATAAGATAGGGGCTTAGAAGCAGAAAGGGGAGAATATCATTTTAATATGAGAAATGCAGGTCTATCTGGTATTATCTGGTCCTGCCAGGGGCCTCGTAAGCCAGCAGACAGATAGAGTTACAGGTGCAGGGAGGTTGAATGTGAAAACTGGAGCCACAGAGATATTGAACAAGTCAGAATGCATGTAAAGCCTTGAATATTTCCATACGCTTCACTTCTCTTGGGTCCAGGACACATATACACATTTCCTCTTTGGATAGATTGGTATAACATATCAAAGATATATGAGATAACATTGCACAAATCAAATATTCAAAAATGAACATTGGAATTATTACAGGAGTTGATAAGGATTTTATATGTATTACAATATTCATATTGTACTGATTTATTCATACAATATAGTGTTACCAATGAACATTTGTTGAGAAGAAATTAGTGAACAAAAAACTTGCGCTACAAGTTGCACTTTTAATCAGAAATGAACGTTAAACCAAGTGGACACTCTCCTCAAGTGTGTTTTGTCTTTGGCTGTAAAGCATGACCTGTGCTGTGCCATTTCTGCATGGGCTCACTCCATTATTTCTTATGCAATCATCAACATGAACATCCACTCACTGTCCCTCATAGTGAATTTACACACCTCCATCCAGAAAGACACAAAGATGAGACACTCACAGTACAACTAGGGTCCTGAACAGTTTGATGATACTTTAGCACCAAAACATAGCGGAAGCCATAAAAACTGTCCTCTGACCATCACTATAACAATTATAAACACCATTCTCTCCCTTTCATAACATCTATAGAGAGAGAGCTTGTAAAGAGAGTCCTTGAGGCCGGAGATGTTTTGCCCGAGACTGAAAAAGAAAACACTGCAGTTTCCTCAGAGTTGCTTGAGGGTAATTGAATTCTTTATTGACTTTTCCCAATTCTATTTCAAGTTTATTAAGCCTGCCAGAATTGCCTAATGCAGGCATTAGAGCAAAATTAATATTTTAAGATGAGATTTTGGCTGTACAGGATTGCATTTCATCACTGGGATGTCATTGATTAAAAGCTGTCACTTCTTATTTATCCAATTTTTATCAAAATTTTCACCAACAAAAACATTAATGAAGAGCAGATGTGATGAGCATCGCTCCTAATCACTTGGTAATAAGGAACACATTTTATATCAATAATAAAGTGCTCAACGTTGTCCCATGGGTATCATGACACTGTCTTCTGCATGTGTGAGTGTCATGTAATGTGATGAAAGAGGACAACTGGATTCATCCGTCACTCTGAGGGCTGATAGCTTCCAAACTGATAGTAACTCCAATGGTTGTTCATTGCTGTGTTCTCACTCTTTGTGTCTAACTGGATTAAAAATAAAGAGACAGAAAACCTCTATGAAAAGATCTGAAAAAAAGTGTTTCTCCAAATATTAGATTAGTTTGATGGATCCAAATAGGTTTTTTTAGTTTACAAATTAATGCCTAATCACATTTTGAAATAATTGTAAAAACATTATTTTTTTTCTTGTTTGTGTTTTAATGAGGTTGATAAAACAAACAAATCTTCAACTAATGAGGTGATGCTGAAATGCCAAATACTAATCTAAAGAAAGAGAAACACTTTACAATGTTGACACACCCTCAGCTAACATTATCTTATTAATCTTACAAGAACAATTATTTGTTTTTCATCTTTAATTTCTATCATAAAATATTACTGGAGCTTGAACTGAAAACTCATAGTTATTTTCACGGAATTCCCCGAATCACATGGAAAAAAGAGTCATTTCTCCCAATGTGATTGGACATAGAGGCCATTTCATAATGGGTCTTCAAGATGGCTTTCCTCTGTCAGTAACCTGCGTCTGCATGCATTCTGAGTCCCCAAACACCATCCTATGTCCCTGGTGAAAAAAAAATTGAATTCAAATTCATAGACGTATCCTCACTGGATTACCTGCACCCTGTCCTCGTTTTACACACTTTCCCCACACACTGAGGTCAACCTTGAAGCAGCACATAAGGGACTTAACCATGTTTGTGTTGGAGGGAAGGAACGTTTGGTTTGGTCCTTTCGCTTTAGTGCTGCCTCTGAGGTTGACTGAGAGACTGCCCCGTTCCCAGTCTTAATATTTCCGCATCTAAGGAAATTAATTGTATGTAATTATTAGGATATTCTCATCAAATCATAATTTCAATTGTCAGCTTTTATTCATCCAGAAGCACACTTCAAATAAATCAATTTGATGAATTTAACAAGTATCTCAAGCAACCATGATTACACGTGCGCACAATCCGAAACACTGACACAATTTCCCTTCATCTCTGTCAGCCATCTTTCCCATGTATTAATATAAAGTAAGCCAAAAAACACAGCTCAATTACATACAATCTCTAGAGATGACCTGTGATTTGGTCCATTGGTTGCTTGTCCTCATCGAGCCTATCAGCTCAACTTTATGAATGACCCATCTGGAGATGTGTGTAGCTGTTTATGTGTACATGAGTCCAAACTTGACCCGTCCTAGTGCATCTGACATTCGACAGCCAGTGCATTCAATTAACACCTGATTTCTCCTGCTTGCATGCAGTTCGGCAGAACATTTCATCTCTAGGTGTCGCTAACCGAAATCAAGGTAGGGTATATTTTTCAACTTGGATAAAATTTCATTTGATCTGACTCACAGAACAATTTTTAGACTGCTATAAGAGTGAAACAGATCCAGCAGAAGTTTGCTGACAGCTAGTCTTTTTTGTACATTTGTTGTATACTGACTCAATCCAGATGGACAAACATGTTCTTTTTGCTTTTTCTCTTTCGCGTACGAGTTTCTGACATGTCTGAAAGCTGTGAGATTTTTGAGCAATCAGCATTTCTAAGAAACAAGCTGAACAGCCATAAAGACACACGAAGATGATTTAAAGCATTATGCCTTCCATTTTAATTAGGAATGACGCTCTCTCCTGGGCCCTCTCAATCTTTTCTCAGCCCTGCTAGGGAGTTTTCATGGCTGTTTAAATATACTGATTCAAGTTAATACATTGCGCAGAAAGATGGCCAAAGAGAAACATCGTGCAAACAGAATGCCTGAATAAACAGTGGTTTTGATTGAATTGGGGGTTGGAGGTTAGTAAAGGACATAGTGCTCATTGAAACTTGGGTTGATTTGTGAATGCATGATAAGCTGATAACTTTGGGATTGTTCTGAGCCCTGTTGTTCTGCTGTTGTGTCGGACTGGCAGCGGGACGTAGGGATCTAAGCCTTACGTGCTCTCACACAAGAAGCCTGGGAAGCTCAAATACGCTAATGCCAGCTGAGCAGTTTCTGCCAGCAATGCAGGCTTTTTGTTTTCCAGAGCCGTTGAAACTTCCAAACCACAACAGCTGCAAGGAATGGAACGTGCACTGTGCACATTTTTGTCTATTTTTATCATTTATGACAGAGAAACTGGATTTAAATAGTCTGCATTCTTTCTACTTCATTCTTCTTTTGGTATGAACATTAATGTTCATAATAAAATTTAGGGTTTCTGTTGATTTAATGTTTTCATTTAATTTATTTTGTCTTTATTTTGTCCAGTAGCTCCTCAAGTTGCTTTGTCAACCGTTCCTTCTGTACAAGTTGCAAACAGTAAGAGAGGTAGGAGGACTCGATTCATATCCTCTCACTACTGTGTCAGTGTATGTCATCCGAATTACCCCCCACCACCATCCCCTGAATGAATCCAGAGTGAGTCCTGTACTTTCTGTACTTGCAGAACACCTATCCCTGACCTTACTTTTCCCACTTTGCATAACATAATAGTACCATTAAAAAGATATTGATTTTATTGTATTTACTTTATTGTTTAATTTGTTTATATTACTAGTTTGTTAAATAACTCCATCCTGAATCAGCACGGAAACTCTGTCCCGAATGCTTTTGGGACACGAGTCTTTGAAATTCGAGGAGGCAAAGATTTTACTTGATAAATCAGAAGGGGAAGCATCATGTTGACTCTGTCGGATTAATGTGTTGTGTATAGTCAATGTTGCTGATCCGAGTTTGGATGAGAACATTGAATCTGATATAACTCCACAGTGGCTTACAGACGAGAAGCCTGTACATTTATTTTGTTAAAGTGGGCCGTCTAAAACATTTTTCAGACAGAATGATTGACATATCCAGGCAGCTTTAGAGATCGCTTTTCAGGAGATATGTCTGTCTCGACGACTCCAGTCGGGGGACGGGGGAAAAGGCTGCTGACAAGGCCTGACCTCAATCCAGATGTTGATAATGAGAATCCCTCCATTTCTCCCGAAAGCCCTGGAATCATCTCAGGAGGGAAGGACATGGAGGCTTTATGAACGAGAAGATCTGTCAGACCCGTTGAATTGAGGGTTCTGGCCAGTTGGTTGACCAAGTGTCCCTGGCAGGTCAGGGCGCCACTTTGTTATGTTATGCCAAGAGCAGCATCCGTGCATTGAGATTCAACTTCACTTTGAAACTAGGACAGACTCCTTGCGGGTCCTGGATAAACGTTGTTTGGTTTCTTTGGAGGCTGTGGGGAAATAGATAGGAAGTTATTTCTGATTTGGTTGAGCTATTTCTCATTTTGGAGCTGACAGAATCAATACTGAAAAAAGTGCTTTGTCTTTCATTTTTATGGCAGTAGTTCTGTGGAGAGGATACAGTTTGTGTACCCGTTTTCGACCTGAGAGGCTTTGTTATTTCGGGGGCATAGAAAATAGAAGCCATTGTTTTATTCTCATGTTTGAAAGTTCCAGCTCCTTCACTACACCCTTCCATCATTTATTTCAGACAACTCTCCATGAGCAATAGAATATAAATACTGTAGATGTAAATTTCAAATTGCACTCGCCTTCTGTCGAGGTTGAAAATTACATCTACTCGTGTTTGATTTCCATGTGGCATTCCTATTCTTATTTTCCTCTCCATTGCTGTGGTGTGCTCGAGGCAAACTCTAATAACAACACCGCTTCTCCATTCATCTTAAGGTGATCGTACATCTAACACCACTGGCTGCATCCATGGCAGTGCCTGCCACCCTACCGCTGTTTCAGACCATCCAAACCTCGCATGCCATGGTGCCCCTCTTCTGCAGCGCCGCCGCGACTCGCACACACTTACCCTAAACACAGCCACATCTCTCTCCCCTTTTTGCAAGACTGCGAATGCTTCAGTCACTCCAATCGCTGCAGTTACATCGAGGTGCTAAACACCGTCATTTGCGTGAGCTGTAAGCACAACACTAGAGGGCAGCACTGCCAACTGTGCAAGCTTGGATACTACCGCAATGCCTCAGCAGAGCTGGACGATGAGAATGTTTGCATAGGTCAGTCCTCCAGCACTCCCATCCACCAACGCACATCACACACCCTCCCAAAATCTGCCATATGGCCTTCCCTTTCTATTGCTCCATCATCCTTCATCTCTTCACTCCCTTCTCTGTGTCTGTCCATCTCTCTGTCATCACCCGAGTCTCTTCACGCATGCTTGTGTGAGTCAGCAACGTCACGTTGAACCACATCCCTCTGGTATTTGACCACAAAACCAGCAAGTATCTGACAATGATCCATGGCAGATTATATTTCCTGACACTGTCAGGAAAAAAATTGGCATGTTTATTAGTGTTTCACTAGTTCACACTTACATATAATTAAATAGAGTAAAGGTTATGCGTACTTGACGTGCTGTCCGAGGGGAGGGCTCCGAGCTCGGAATTTGGCCCGAACCTAGAGTACTCCATCCCAGGTTGGGATAGGAATAGTTAGAAGTGAGGAGATGGGGTGGTGGAGGGATGCTGGAAAACTGTCATAGAACAGAGGTAAGTCTGCTGTATATATACCTCCTGATGCTAATTGAGTTGATTAACTGAATGAGCTCCTCCCGTGTTAATTACGTAGGTTAATTATCTGAACGTGCTCCTCCCAAACTTTGTCAATAAAACATAATTTTGTATATTTATTACAAAGTTCAGAAAGGAAAAGGAAAAATTATCGTGAAACCGAGAACAAGAAAAGACAAAGAAAAAACAAAAGACAGACTATAAAGTCAGAAAGGTGTCATTGTGAGACAGAGGTGATGTCTGCCTTCACACTTACCCAGTGAGGTGTCTGGGAGGGCTCGCACCCACAAAAAAAGGTGCTGCGTGCTGCATATGTCACTCTGGGAAAGAAGAAGCAAGAGAAAGAAGAGAGCGAGAGAGGTGTCTGGGAGCAGGTCACGGCTGTGTGACTTACACATTCATCTTTAGGTGTTACAGGTCACAGACTCTGACCTCCACCTCAACCCAGCAAATTCTGTACTCACAGGAGGGCCACAGAGCTGTCAAAATATGTGAAAAGTGCTTCATGGGAGAGGTCTGTGTTAGTGTTTTAGCAAAGCATTGATAATTAATAAGCATTAATGTCTTCTACTTACTGTAGAAATTAAACAAGTATCTGATCTGTAGCAAAACCTTAAGACTATATTCACACATATAGAGAGTTATGTTGTGCTGGGCATACTGGTGAATTTATACTGAAAAAGAAGTAGTATTTCTCCCAAAAAAAACAACAAAAAAAACAAACAAAAAAATGCAGTTGTGAGTTGTGAAATGCCATTACACACATCTGAGTTTCAGGCTATATGTCCAAGTTCTTCAGCACAAGAGAATTAATCTTTTGAATGGCGAATATTAAAAACTTTTTTCATTTTTAAAACCCTTCAGTAGCTCAACATCTGCTCTAAATATTTGTCTTCTCCATAGATGTCCCAGAGATCTAGGTTATGAATCGGTAGTTGTCTTAAGCCAGATGCCTTAAGGTCAAATGTTAGTAGGGGTGATCCATGACCTAGAGAATTACTGAAATTCCCAAACATTTGTATTTTTCAGGGTTTTTTTTTGTTTGTTTGTTTTGTTTTGTTTGTTTAGTATCTTGTTTTAAAATGATGCAGTGAAATGTGTTACAAATGTTTTTTCATTTTGACTTCAATAAAATGGTCCCCTTCAAGGACATTTCCTGTAGTATCAAAGGATTTAATTATGAGATAATTTTAAGAAATTATCAGTATTATCAGTATTTGACTTAATGCACTTGTGGACAGCAAACAAATAGGCTAATCAGGAACCCTCCACCACATGTCTCTGTCTTTCTTTTTCTCTTTTGTATGTTCCTTCCCTTCATGCCACTCATTTTAGTGCTAAACTAAATTTAGAAATATATTTTCGTAAAATTATTCATAGTGCACAGTGCAATAGTCTTCATCACCCTACACTTTTGCATAATGGGACTTCCAAGACGTTAAACAATCACAAACATACGTTTTCCTCACTAAACTAAATGCCATATTTTCCATTTTCCACCCTCACTCACCTTCCCCAGCTGATGCTTCTCATTTTATTCCTTTGAAATGGAAGATGTAAGGTAAATATTCAGATATACGGGTTATAAATCTGTCCTTTGTAGACTAGCAATGTGCATGAAGGATGCAGCAGAGGCCCATTTTGAGCGAAAATGCTTTTTGTGTAGAAAACAGGGACTTTATTCATGAGCTGATCTGAGAGGCTGAAGACCACAGACCCCATCTCTCCACTGTGTGTATGTGTGTGTCTTGTTTCTACAGACTGTAATTGTAATCCCTTTGGCTCAGACACTGATCGCTGTAATGGCACAGGATATTGTAAATGTAAGGAGGGAACGACAGGGGCTAAGTGCCATGAGTGTCTACAAGGATATTTGTGGGACAATGGCTGCAAATGTAAGTAGAACCTCCAACCAACCTGCAGCTTCAGTCCCTTGCTCTCTTTTCCCTCTCTCTCTCAACCCCTCCCTTCTCCCTTCTCTCCCTCTATTTTCTCTGTTTGCTGCTGCTTTTTTGGCTTACCCGGGAATGAGCAGCTTGGTTTGCTTACAGCACTTGGGAACAAAAAAGAACTTGGACTGACTTCCATCCGAGGCTCAGTCACACCTGTTATACTGCCTTGTTAGTGGTTTAACTACAGATTTAATTTTGAGGGAATTATTATCAGAATTTATCAGAATTGTTTTTATTAATAGTATTAATACAAATAGAATTGTTCTCAAGCACAGAGATAAATCATGCAAACAAATCTCGGCATAATCCCATGCATGTGCATTTGTGCAGATGAACGCAGACAGCTGAGCTAATATTTGAAGTGAGCAGAACATTTGACGCCTGCGCTGTGTTCTCTGGCTGTTTGCTGTTATGGCCACATTATGATGGCTGGTTTTCTCTCTTGGCTCCAAGTGTTGCGGTTTGAAACGATCTGTAGGTCAAGCATTGATTTGTATTCTTCAATGGGCTCCTAGCATCAAAGGTCAATATTCACCAAAGCCTCAGATAACACAAAGGGATTTTTGCTGTAATAATGTAAGATGGACCGTCCAGCAAATGTGTATGTTGAGTTCAAAGCGGCTTTGAATGTAACAGTACGAGGATGGTTTAGTGTGAGAAGCATAAATTCACACCATCACATGTCACAAGATTAAAGTAAACCAGAGAGTTTGGTACAAGGGGTGACATGTGGCAAATGCACTCCCATTACTGTCTGTTCTAGAAGATGTACTCGAAGAGAAATAAAGAGACATGTTCTTTATACACATCCATCTCCCACCAGCTTGAAGATGCATTATCATGTGACTGTTTCAGTCAATGGTATGCACTACGGTAAAGCACCATAACCATTTTAATTTGATGTTGTCATCAACACAGACGCTTTTTTTGTTAGATGTCCTAGATAAGAGATTAAGTTTGTTGCATTTGTCTCATTAAAAGTCCCAAAGGCCAAAATCTGTGTGATAAATGTAATCTAACGCTCGTTTTCCTGATCCCGTCCATCTGTATGCAGGTTTCGGTTAGCAATTAAAGCTCAAATCTTTCTTCAAATAAGCCTTTTCTTCCCAGCGCACCATGCAATCTACTGCTGTTCTCAATAAATATTATCCCTCTTATCAAAAGCAAACCCATTAATGGCTCAATTTATTTTCTTATTACGGTTTATTTACATGCAAGCAAATTATGAATGCAGAATTGGAGGCTGAGCACATTTTTCCTTGTTGTTGAGTGCACATGCTTTAAACATAAACAGACCTTCTGTTGGTCTCTTAAAATAGGTTCTCATATTTATTAGATAAAAACGCCTTCTTGTGCCTGGGCTCTAGAGAGCGTGGGGTAGGATATAGAGGTTAAACTGTTTGTAGGATATGAGAGATACATTCTCAACCAACAGCAGAGTAAATAGTTTCCATGCCCCCCTCTTTTTGGAAGGTAAAGGCGTTTGTTTGCCCATACCAGCTATAAATCACTGACGGGGCTCTTCTTGCCTCAGCACCTTTTTCTGGTCATCAGGGGATATCAAACTGAGGAGACAGAAAGAGTTGAACTCTTAGGGTGAACCAAAAAGACCCAAACTCTTGAGAGATACGTTATCTACAAAACTGTGCCTCTTTTAAGTCTCTCTTTAGATGAAGCACAAGAACACTTTTGCCAAAGGCCACAGTTGTGGAAAAGGTAATCGATCAATTTGCTCTTTCCCGCAAAGAGGAGTTGTTCTAAAAGTCTTTCCACAGACACAATCAACTCATTATCTCTTACCTCTTTCTGTACAGTTTGGTAAGAGGCAACATTGATGTCTCAATTGCAAAGAGTCAATATGTCCTACACATCTTTTAAAAATAAGATTAATTTATAAAAGGAAACATCTTGTCTATAAAAGAGCATTGGGCAACTTGGAGATTTTAAAAGATTGAATCAATAAAGCATCTTTTATAAACAAGCCTCTTTTTAAAACAGCTGTTTTTCATCTTTTGATCCATCATTTCTTTATCTTTTCTTATGGGCAGGCTAGACAAGTTAAAAATGTGCTCGGAAAAGGACAGTTGATTGTCATTTCATGACTACATCAGAGCCCCAGAAGTAAAAATATTTTTTTTAATTAATATTTTGATTATTTTAAGAAAAAAACCTAGATGAACTAATTGACCTACTGCGATCTGTTATATAAACAATTTTTTTTTTTACATGTGAAGAGAGAACAAAAGAAGCATATCACATAGCATTCCCTTTTACTGACCTGATCATTTTTATGATTACATTAAAACCTTTGAAAATAGGCTTAACAGTATTCAGAGGTAACTGTATGTTAAGTTTTGTTCTATAAGTTTGGACACTGATTTCATAGACATAGTAAAATGCATTAATTTTGCTAAATTGAATTAATACTTTAGCACAATTTAATTTATTACATAATCATTTCTTAACATTTGAATACACACTGATAATTTTATATTGTTAATAATTATTATTATTTCTTATACAATTAAAATGTATCATTACGGAGACCATGACATGCAAGAAAAAAAAAGTCAATTGTGAGCACTATTTAGTAAATCGAGGGAACGAATAAATAAAATGTGCACATGATTTATAAATCAAGGGAACAAATCCGTAAATTGTCCACAGAATTTAGCCTACTATTTTTTTCCTGCATATCATGTGCGGGGTTCCGTATATCAGTGTGTATCCAAACGTTAAGAAATGTATGATTTGCTTGTTTTTACTAAAAAATACTAATGAGACTAATACTAATTGAACGCATTCAATCTATATGTGTGTTAATCACTGATAATTCAAATAGCTTGTTCATCTTGCAGGTCCAGTGTCTGAGTCTTGTTTTGTGGTACGAGTGTGGGTTTTCACTAGGGAACGATTGATCTGCATCGTAAAAAGACTCGGCAGTGATGAACAGGGGGAATTATGGACACAAACAGGGGCTCATTTTTCCCTGACTCAACCATAAAGGCCGTATCCACACAGGAGATGGAGAGAGAGAAGCTGGAGACCATGTAGTTCTGCCAGCTCCCTAATCAGCCTGTTATGACTGGGAGAGTTACACCTCCTCTCTCTATCATCCAGCTCTCCCTGTCAGCTCAGTCCATCCCAAAATAGCTCAGTAACAGCCATTAAACAGATGCTGCAACGCACAAGTCCTCTCAGAACCATTCCTCGCAAGCTGATAGAGGTCAATGTTTGTGTGTTTTAGATGATTATTTTCCAATCAGCAGGTTTACAGTGCTTTTCAAGCTTTGATGAAGATGTGAGAGGCATGGCTTGTTCATGGGTTTTTATTTGTCTATGTTGGTTTTGCTAGTTTGCACTGGAATTGATTTGCCTGAAGCTTGCTCAACAGCTTGCATCTAAAGGGAGCAGGTCTGGCCTTGGTGTCCCTGTTGTTAAATATACTGATGCCCGATGCAGTGCCGCCACATAATGGAGAATGCAATTTATTGTCGGGGATTTGTAGAAACCTATGCCATGTTAATGGTTTGGGTTAATGGCAGTGCTGAGGTCTCTTGAGTGACATGTTTCAAATGAAACCAGACTAATTGTAGTACTTCAACTTTTTTCAAACAATTTCGAGGTGGCCGATGAGCAGGGATGCCAAGTAAACTTTTTGAGGGAAAACTCAATTATAATAATCCAAGCTGAAGAGTTTCTGTAAAACAAATGTCTATAATTTTTTTTTTACTTATGATTTTCTATTAATAATGATATTAAGTTTTCTACTTGTGATTCATTTCAATCAATACTTTGCCTGCACTTTGTATTGACTATTTCTGTCTATTTTCAGCAATAGATGAATATATGATATCTCAGGATAGAGCTCTATGTAATCATAGAAGTGTTCATACTTGTTTGGGTGTAGCCTGTGTGTGTGTTTGTCTTCTGCTTACCCTTTTCCTCTCAATACCACAGCCCGGGTGTGTGACAATGAACTTCTGCGTTGCCAAAACGGTGGTGTGTGTGTGAACAACATCCGTTGTCAGTGTCCTCCGTCGTACACCGGCCTGCTGTGTGAGAAACCGCGGTGTGAGAACGAGCCGGGCGGCTGCGGAGGGTCGGACTCGGGCCAGGCTTCTCTCCGCCCCCCTGCGCCGATCCTGCTTTTGCTGCTGTTCGTCCTGGGTCCCGTTCTCCTCATGGAGATCTGCTGGGTCACAGTCCTTTGAGAGGCAGATCTCTGACTATCCAGCTTCTTCTGTACGAGCAGCGCACCAGACCCACCGACACTCGGCCGGCCATGTGGAATGTGCCCAAATATCAAAGCGAAATTTCAGAGGATGACAGACAAAATATAATAAATAAATACATCAACAAAAATAGCATTTATAAAAATTAATTCAATACAAAAATCTAAAAGTAAAAAAAAAAAAAAAATCAAGGTGTTATTTATAGAATTTACCTGAGCATATGCTTTATGAAGCAAATAAGAGGAAGTAGAGACTTGAACCAAGCCATAATAGATACTCACTCCCCTAACAAAACGAGAGAGTGACAGGGATCGGAGCGGACAATACTCATCCCTTTCCTCCCTTTATCACCACGGCAACGGGAGCTGCGTTCAGCCAGCGGCATGTACAAGTAAAGCCAGCTGCCGCCCCTCACCTGAGCCATTCTGGGTATCATGTTGGCTGTAGACTGCTTTCGGCTATTGTGACACAGAGCGATGGAAAACTGTCTGGATTGTGTGAACTGGACAATTACAAAAATATATATAAAGATAAAGCAGTAATAATATGGAAAAAGACTTAAGAAAAGAAACAAGCATTCTTTGCTGTCAGTGCATTGTGGATACAAGGAAATCTATTGAGAATGTCACTTTTGATCTGCTTTCAAATCGAGCTCGTCCCGCCAACACCCCCCGACCCCACCCTCGAAAATAAACTTTAGAGTGTCCTTTGTGTCAAGAGCCCCGTCCTTCCTCCACCATGTGCTTTTGTGAATGTAATTCTGTAACCCTTGATATTTTTTTTCATATATATATTTTTGGTTTCCTTTCAGTCTGTGTGATGTTAGTCACACTCATGTGGCACAACCCCTATCCTCCAAAAAAAATATGATTAAAAACTCATGACTTTGAAATGTGACAGACTGTTTGCTGAGGCCACGGTCAAAGATGTGTTTTCACCCAAAACAGATGAAGTGCTTAGACAGTCATCAGTGTATTTAATTTTTGTATTAATACAGAAGTTATTTTCTTGACAGAGTAAAGATGATGTTGAGCATAAACTTTTTTTGTATTATTGCTGAAATGTTTAAGGGCAATATTTTAGTGCGTTCAATCAAGGTGCAAACAGAATTAAATATTCAATTATGTTTGTCTGAAATTTTATATCATTTAAACTTTTTTTTTCTCCTTCAGTTTGATTGTGAAGTTTACCTAAAGTATATTGGCAACGTGCTGGCATCAAAGAATATCAGTTTACATACAGTATATATACTGAGATGTAAAAAAAAGAAAATCACACCAAAGGACATTCTAAATGTTTTCTTGTTGCTTTAACACTGAAAAGTTTAAGTGAATAAAACTTTAAAAGGACTTTATGTAGTGGTGTTGTATTGTTTTATGTGTGTTTTATTGCCAAATGAAGAATCTAAATTGTCCCTGAAATGAAAGCGTAATAAATAATCGCATATGTCTTTATATAACATGCATATAAATTGCATACTTTGCAGAACAGTGGAAAATGCTTTAAGCCTCAGAATTTTCTGCACACCATTTATCTCAAATTCAATACAGTAATGATTCGTTTCAGAGAAACGCATTATCGGATGGGCAAAATTAAATATTAACAGCTATTGATGTCTCTTTGAGAGCCTGTTTTATGGAGTTGGTTTTGCCTGTGACTAAACTGCCCATCTATCGTATAGGTTTGTTTTAAACAGAAAGTTTTACAGCCGTTTTCACGATTATAGAGTGTGTGACAAAGCAGGCCTGCTAAATGATTCATTTTGAAGGAGATGCTTCAGGAACATTTGTCTTTATCTGCAATGATTCTTTAGAAACTGGATACTGATTTACGAATGTGCATTTGTGTGTCTGCTTAGAAAACAAAAGAAATGTCGTTTAAGTGATATTCACATTTATGTTCTTTATAAACCACAATCAAAAAATTTTAATTTTGGAAATTTGTGACCAAATTATAATCATCAACTGTTTCCTTACATTACAATGCTACTTTAAGAAATGGATGGCATATACAGGTATTTGCAAAAATCATGGTTGTTTTTTAAAGATTCAATTGTTTTGATTCAAAACAAAAAATTCTGTAATATTAGGAGTATTTTTATAAATGAATTTGCTTCAATTTGTTTTCATAATTGCCTTTTTTAGGTGGATTAATCATGTAATTTGAAATATTGTTAACTTGAAACTGTTGAATCTCAGAGTAAATGGGTAGTTAATGGAAATTAATTTTAAACAATGATATTGTATAATCTAAAGTACCAAATATATATATATATATATATATATATATATATATATATATATATATATATATATATATATACATATACATATACACATTTATATAAGTGTTGACAAAGTTATTTTTAACTGTACACCCTAACACAGATCAACTGGTCCAGAGACGCTCTTGTATTTCTTCCCTGGCTGAGAAAACTGGAGTTCACAACATCATCTCGAGTACATTTGTGGTATATTGGTTCAGAAATGCAACATTCCCTTTATCATGGCAGACATATGCAACACTGACAAAGAGAATAAACAATTCAGTGTATCTATATACTCAGCAGATCCACTGTGTATTCAACAAATTCTTTGAACCAAGCCAACAAACAGGCTCAGCCAAAATCAGCTGCATCGTTCCATTTGTTCACTCCTATTTATAGGAGGAAAGATATTGCAGATTATTTTCTAAAAAGAATATTTTCATTTCTGCATTTTTTCCCCTTAAAGCAACGTGTCAGTTTTTCTTGCATCTGGAGTTAATCTGCCCTTGAACAAGGCAGTCTATTGATTTTTAAATCAGCTTTTCCATTTGTTAAGAAGTTCAGCTTCAGTAAACATGATGATTTTTTACTTTAGGCACATCCAACTTTTTCATTGATAACAGGAATTAAAAACTGGGGATTCATTTAACGTTGACCATTCCAGGGTTTTGATTTATGGTTTCCTACTCAGGGTAAGACTTTCAAAGTTACAAACACTTTTATTTTTATCAGCTAATATCACACTCATGGAAGTATTCAGATATTTGTGTTGCTAACCACTACAGAATATGTTTCTGGAAGACCCATCTGAAGTTGATAACAAAGGGGAAGTGAACCATGGTTACCCAAAGAACGCCGCCTGAACTCAGACAGCCAACGGGCTTCGGTAAGATCATTATCCACCATTCAGCATCTCGCTTTTCTTCCCAGAACAAAAGCCCAACTTTGGCTTGGCATCTAAGTCCTTCTCCTGGAGGAGTAATGGTGATGTTGTTCCCTCTGCTGCTAATGGGAATATCTCTGCAAAAACATTGGCAACATGCACTTTCAAAAGGGAAGAACACACACTGCATTTGGTATTTGGCTGCATGAGGATGTTCATTTATCAGATTTGAAGGAATAGAGAATCTAAGCCTTCAACAATGTGCATGGGTTCATGTTTTCACACTTAAGGTAGAATACCTGAATGAAGTATAGTGCTGGAGAACATGTGCGAGCGCCGGAGAATCCTGAAGGTCAAACCATTGTGGAAATGTAAAAGGTATTCAAGATTGTTTGGCATGAAATTCATGAGAATTAGAAATTCAAAAGAAAAAGATACCGGAATGTGCGTGAGTAGCACTGGCACAAAGAATAGTATTAAAACAAAGAATATTTTAATAGAATTCAAAATGTTTCAAGAATCCCTACTGACCACAAGCATGCACTGAATATGTACAGCGGAAACTTCACGACTCGTAACCTTCAATGTTTTAAACATAAGAGGCGATAAAAACAAACTGAAATGGGAATCGTGGAAATCAGTTAGAGTCTGTTACAGCATTCATTTCTCACAATAATAAGAAATCTTTCTTGTGGGAATTTACATGTCAAACTCCAAAAGCTTTCCAGTTAATTATGCAGTTGGCTATAAAGTGGTGCAGGTATGATGTCAGACCATGGAAGTCAAATTCGCTGTTGGTATTTCCTATGGGGTTTTATAATGGGGTTTTTCAATTTATGAGTAAAATAAAGCATGTGGTAAACATAAATTGACTATAACAACGTGATAACAACGTAAATTACACACCCATAGCGAAAATACATTAAAAACACAAATTTTTTAATGAGTAACTAGATAAGACAGCTTGGGGTGTAAGTGTGTCTAGACAATAACATATTGTCGGCCCAGATCTGGCCCACTTCTGGTACGCGTAGAATCCACATGTGCCAGATGTGACCCGGAATAAAGAACCTTTTGTGCATTGGAAAGGATCTATGAATGTTAAAGGTTCTTGTTAGGGTGTAGTGGCGGTGAAGGTGTAAAATCAATGACGATGGAGAAAAATTCACAGTCCAGGGTGTTTGTTTTGGTGCAAAAGCCGTGATTACCAAGCAAGAATATATACAGTGACAAAAACTAAGGCAAAGGAATAAAGTAAAGGAAAAAAGAGAAATATAAATATACAAATTTATAAGTCGTTCACGTGTGCATTCTGGCTATGCCAATATCCAGGCCCAAAAATACAAAAAGTAATCCCACGTGCAAACACACTCTAAAAATTCTTTCCTAAATTGGCTACCAGGAGCCCTTTTATAGAGTTAGGCTCCTCCACTTCTGGAAGATACCATGTAGAGGTAAATGATCATTTTAAAGCAAGATAAAACTACACAAATACTCAAAACAAATGGCATTAATATGCAACCTATGCATCACACTATTAATTACAAAGTGGTGTCTAAACAAAGAAACATGCCTGAGAAATGATAGTTTCCCTGATTTCCCCCTGTGATGTCACTGATAATGGAAGTGCCCTTCCTACTTGGCAAATGGAGGCTTTAAAATGGCAGCCATTGCTCCACATGTGTTTGCCAGTTGAGATTTGACCCACAATGGCCCTGTCCCAAATGGCGCACTTCATGCGGACTTTCGGTCTCGTGGACTTGAATTGCGCGTGCTCGCTGAGTCTACGAGTCCGTAGGCCGTCCCATTCAGCATTTTAACGCTCTGAAGTGTGCTCAGCTGCGCCCCCTTTGTACCCTTGAAGCGGTCTTCCACGAAGCCCGCATAGATGCAGGCTCCACGCACTTTAACTACCCAGGAATCCTTGCGAAAGGCCAATCAGACAACAGATGGGAGGAGATTTCACTCACGGATAATTGTTGACATGGCTGAGAAGAAAATATTACTGTTTTTATGACCTAAATGTACATTTTACCAGTTGTTACCTACAGTTTATACAAACATTATGGTCATCGACCAGTGGTTGATGTCTCAAACATAATATAGCGTGTTTAATAATACGATCGCATTATGATTCATTAAATAAATAGAACCGAATGGCAGGGCTTTACTGAGTCATATGTAAACATATATAGTATTAATATTGAAACCTGTAAATTTAAAAAAATATGTTTAAATTATGTTTTGAAATTGTAATCTTAGTTCAAATGGAACATTATGTATTATTATGTACAACTGTATACATCATTTAAATAAGCATGATTTATCTATTGTCTAATGCCCAGGTGATATGCACAATATCAAAATATAGAACTGTAAAATTAGGCTGTGTAGTGGACATGCAGATAAGACGTCGGAGCGCAAAAATGTGATTTCTCCTGTCCAACAACAACCAGACCGTTATTTCCGGCATGCCGATCGAGTCTGTCCCAAAAATACCTCTCAATGCGCCCTCGTGGACTCGCGCCAAGGGCCCTATAGGTCTGCACTACATGACGTCACCAAAGTGTGGACTCTGAGGAAGTCCACAAGTCCGGGTGTGCCATTTGGGACAGGGCCAATATGAGTACAACAGTATTTTATATGTATATGTTTGTTGCAGGGGAAATAAATATTTGTAAAATGTCAACATTTATAAAAGAGTTTGGTATGCTTTCTTTGAATGTTAAATCATATAACAAAACAAAACATTAAACATTGAGACAAAACAAGCAACCAACAAAAGAAAAGAAAATTATATAAGCAAAACCATAGAGGACCTATTACACCACCTAAACAGAAAAATAACCACACATCTTGTATATCTGATGTTGTTTTGTCGGCATCTAGATTGTGTGTGTGTATGTATTAGTATAAACTGTAATGGGTGTACATGCACTTCAGCAGTCCTTTCAAAATAAGAGTAAGAGGTCACAGTCTATCTGTGACAGTTCTTCATGGATCCATCAATGCTAATAGAAGTTCATTTTCACTAGAATTAATAATAGCGCAAGATGGTTCCAAAAGCGTTTGAATGAAACAAGACAGCGCGAGTCCAGTGTGATACGAGAGCCATGGAGCCACTAGTGGTGGTTAGTTACTCGGATGAGATATTGGGAAATGTCTGGTCACTGAATACAGCGACTGACCAATCACAATCAAGAGACGTGAAATAAGAAACACTGTTTCATTTAAAGGTACACTAAGTCACAAATATGCTGTCATTAGAGAAAAACTGTGGGTAAAACAGTTTCTCAACTTGATCAACTAATATAGTTCAGATTACTCCAGCACAGCTTCATTAAGCCACCGAACCTCATGTGACAAATACATAAAAATAAATATAAAAATATTTCCTGGCACGGTCGAGTCCCTGGGGCAGAGGCAGGTGTATGACTGAAGATTATTCTTGCCATTTTCCAAGTTAGTTTTTCACACCTCTCCAGAATACAAAACTCAGAGATCCAAATATACAAGAACTACATTTCTCTCTCTCTCTCTCTCTCTCTCTCTCTCTCTCTCTGTGTCTCAGAGGTACACACACACTGACACCTTAGCAGCACTGCAAGCATATTTTCTCTGGCAGTGGGGAAATAGACTTCTTTTGCAGTATGGCCAAGATAAACTAAAGATGTAATGCATTATTTAGACCTACGGCATGCCCTTTCCAGCAGTAGATAAGCAAGAAGTGTGAACACCAGACATTGTGGATGTAATTTCAATGGATGGATGTGTACATACACACACACAGTTTGGAACAACAATGCAGCTAAGTGTTAAAACTGAACGGTTAAATACTCTTCTCATTATAAGATGACTATTTCCTGTTTCATAATCTGGCAGCCATATTCAAAGAACAAGGTGTATGAAAACAATGGCTCTAATGTGTATTATGTGGGTCATTTCTGTTATGCAGTGACTTTTGAACTTCAAATTCATGCAAATGCTTGTAATTTACGGATGTATTTCTGTTAAAGAGATTTATTTATAGTGTAAAGGATAAAGTATTCTTTTAGAAATATGCTTTAGTCAGGCTCAGTCAGAAATCCAAATTAAATTCTTAAAATCCATTGCTAATACTTACTAATGTGTGTGTTGTAATGTCAATTCCTGTAGGATGATGTCACGGAACTGGCAATTCATTTTATTTTTTATTTTTTAAACATTGCAACAGCCTATAATAGGATCGAAAACGCTAAAGTTTAAACCTGTAATTGATTATGATAGTCCCAATGTTTGAAAAAAAAATTTAAATCTAAATAAATTCCTTAAAAATAAGTGCAGTATTCAGTTTAATGGCTGAACAAAGTCAAATAAACAAAGTAAATTGTTTTTACATTTGCCCAGTAATATTGTATAGAGAAAAAAACTAATTTGATTTCCATTTCTTAAAAAAATATCGCCGTGTTTTTATTTATATATAGTAGGTAATATTTTGAATTGGCTTTTATTTTTTATATTTTATATTTTAAGGTTTCCTTTTAAGTTTAAGTTTGATTAATTTAATTATTTTCCTTATGTTTTATTAATCTATTTTGCTTTTAATTTTAATTTGTAATTTTAGTATCTATAGTATGTGTTGCTTAGGCAACTTTTTTATTTAGTATTTAAGTTTTTCATCTCTCTTTTTTTATTATTATTAAATTAATAAATACATTGTTATATTTTTAGTTTTTTAAATTAAGTATAACCCTGGATTTTGGTGCTTTTATCAGTTATGTATTACTATAAATTAGCCAGACAGACTTCGACCTTGCTCAAGGCCAAAGTAAACCTGCACAGCTAAAGAATGGGCTGCCACAAGACACTCCTTGGGCTGCCACAAGACACTCCTTTTTTTTATTTTTTTATTTTTTTTATTTTTTTATTTATACCTATGTTACTTGTCACTTGTCTTGTCACTTTATATTGTATGTGTACTGGAAGCTACTGTCACCAAGACAAATTCCTCGTATACGCAAGCATACTTGGCAATAAAGCTCTTTCTGATTCTGATTCTGATTCTGATTCTTTATTGTATTAAGCTACAAGAAAAGAAATGTGGGTTGTTTGAGTTCATAATTATAAGTGTTTGCTAAAGAAAAGCATTGCTATTGGTCCAGACTCTTAATGTGTGTGCACTAACTTGGATGGGTTAAATGTAGAGGACAAATTCTGAATATGTGTGGCCTTCACATCGTTTCACTTCTAAGACCCACCCATTTAGCCCACTCACTCAAGCACTTAGCAATGCACTAAAACCACTAAGAACAGTGTAGCAACACTGGGTTTTGTACAGACAAGCACATCTCAAACATTTATTTTATATTGCTCAGAAAATCTATAAACAGTTATGGATAAAATAAGACCTTTCAACAGGTTTAGGTTGGATAGAGCAGTTCTGTTTATAGCTGAACTAATCAGTCTGATTTGTTTTACTGCCCTTATATCAGTCTTAAGGGTGGTAAATCAAAATGTAAAGATCCTGTGTTGCACAAGCACAAAAATCCCCTCAGTTAATCAGAGGTCATCTGAGATCAGAGCCTCTCATCCTCCAACCTGTCCATCCCTCTGATCACTAGTTCTAAGACGTCCCACGACAGGCATCCACTCAGTTAATGAACGTCTCACCACTCTCCCTCTGCCCTCCCTTTAAAGCTTCTTTCCTCTCCACCTTCTCTTTTGTTGATTTGACCAAAGTTGAATCTCTACAAAGTAAAGAAATGACATTCCGGGTCGAGGACATCAAGGATGGAAGTTAATGAATGGCCACCAGATGTCTGTTATTAGGCTAATGTAGTCCTCCCTGCTTTTAGCCTGCTATTCCTCCTAATGACAGCTCTCACTAGTGCAGCACGATCAGAGATGGGACTAAAACTATATGAGCTTCTGCTGTAGAACTGTGGAAACCTCTGGCCCAAAATTCATTTTGTTCACCACACTGCATGCATCACACTTTTTCATACCGTTCAAAAGTTTGGAGTTAGTAAGTTTTGAAAATGTTTTTGAAGTTATTTATCCACCAAGGCTGCATTTTTTTTACATTCACTTGTAGCGTTTATAATGACTAATTTTAGATTTGTTTAAATACTTACAATGTGTAACATTACCATTCAAAAGTTTGTGCTATGCTCACCAAGGCTGCATTTATTTGATCAAAAAACAGTGAAAAAATATAATACAAGTTAGTGTACAAGTTAGTGTATAGATACATTTTCCGTAGTAGATACACTACTTTTCCGAAAATGTATTGCTTTTTTTTCCCTAAATAAATCACTACTTTTTCAAAAAGAATCTCTACTTTCTTAAAATGAATCAATACTATTTTCAAAATGAATCGCTACTTTTCTTAAAATGAATCGATACTTTAAAAAAAATGAATCGCTACTTTTTCCAAAATGAATCGCTACTTTTCCTAAAATGAATCGCTACTTTTCCTAAATGAATCGCTACTTTTTTCAAAATGAATCACTACTTTATCAAAAAGAATCGCTACTTTTTCCTAAAATGAATCGCTACTTTTTCAAAATGAATCGCTACTTAAAAAAAAAAAGAATTGATACTTTTTGATACGCTACTTTTCCTAAAATTAATTGATACTTTAACAAAAGAATTGATACTTTTCTTAAAAAGAATGTTTTCATAAATGAATCGCTAGTTTTCTTAAAATGAATTGATACTTTTTCCAAAATAAATCGCTTAAAAAAGGCTACTTTTTCCTAAAATGAATCGCTACTTTTCTTAAAATGAATCGCTACTTTTTATAAAAATAATCGCTACTTTTCTTAAAATGAATCGCTACTTCTTCAAAAAGAATTGCTACTTTTCTTAAAATGAATCGCAACTTTTTCAAAAATAATCGCTACTTTCTTAAAATGAATCACTACTTTTTCAAAATGAATCGCTACTTTTCTTAAAATGATTAAAAAGAATCGCTACTTTTTCAAAATGAATTGCTACATTTCTTAAAATGAATCGATACTTTTTTCAAAATGAATCGCTACTTTTCTTAAAATGCCTCTTGCGCCCAGCGCAAATCTAAAAGGGGTTGGTCTGAAGTAGCTTCATTATTCATAGGTGTGGTTTGGGCGTAACGTGAAATAAACCAATCAGAGCGTCATCTCACATTCCCTTTAAGAGCAGGCGCGTTTGTTCTAAAGCGGATTCCTATTATAACGGCGGATTTGCCAGGCGCGCGCCAGGAGCGGTTCACAGCCGAGGAGACCGACGTTCTCGTCAGGGACATTGGGGATGGAGAAACCCTCCCAAATTAACTTCGGTTAAACAGGCGTATGATAATTTGGGTAAATGTGTAAGTTAGATGTATGCTTTTATAATAAATTGTCTGTTTGTCTATCTATCTATCTATCTATCTATCTATCTATCTATCTATCTATCTATCGTAATAATGTATGATTTGCAAAAATGAAAACTGCTGCTTCTGTGTAGATGAGAGAATCAAAGTGCGCGTTGTGCACACGCTACATTGATTATGGCCAAGCATGCGCCCTTAAAATAGCATATGAATAACATGCGCAACACGCCACTGACTTTAAACTATTTTTTCCTGGTTAGTGGCACAATTGTTTTCTAAACCTGCAAAATAGCATGAAGGAACGTTTGCGCCGGAACACGCCTCCTCTTTGCGCTGAACCTTTAGCTTACCTCAAGGGCATCCAAGATGTAGGTGTCTTTTTTTCCGCAGTAGTTTCAATTTTGATATTTTTAGGTCAAACCGTTCTTGTCTGTCAGTCATATAATGCAGGTCGATGGTCACGGTCTCAAAACACAAGCACAGAGTCCAAATTAAAACAATTCCCCGTCGTCCAAATTAAACAATTCCCCATCGTAAGTACACATTGATGGCCTAAGACACGAAACGAGCGGTTTGTGTGAGAAAACGAACAGTATTTATATCGTTTTTACCTCTTATACGCAGACATGTCCGAGTGATCTGATCTGACGTGTACGCAGACTGGAGCATAGATATATACACACTAGATGTCGCCTTGTCTACGGCAGTTCATTGGAACGAATGTCTTTAAGGCGACATCTAGTGTATATATCTATGCACCAGTCTGCGTACACGTCAGATCAGATCACTTGGACATGTCTGCGTATAAGAGGTAAAAACGATATAAATACTGTTCGTTTTCTCACACAAACCGCTCGTTTCGTGTCTTAGGCCATCAATGTGTACTTACGATGGGGAATTGTTTAATTTGGACGACGGGGAATTGTTTTAATTTGGACTCTGTGCATGCTATTTGAGACCGTGACCATAAACCTGCATTATATGACTGACAGACAAGAACGGTTTGACCTAAAAATATCAAAATTGAAACTACTGCGGAAAAAAAGACACCTACATCTTGGATGCCCTTGAGGTAAGCTAAAACATACCAAAAATTAATTTCAAAGTGAACTATCCCTTTAACCGACGTGCGTCTGTGGAGGGAAAAGTCCGCTTTGCGCGGGTGCAAAATAGGAATGATATGATGCGTCGGTGTACAAAGTCAATTGCGCTGGGTGCAAGATAGGGCCCAACATGTGGATGTGTATTGAATTTTTTATTTTTTTTTATGAAATTAAAATTGTTGAAAAAGTAACAGGGCAAAAATATAATGAATGTGGATGGCATAGCTCAAATTAATTGATCTTGGAATAATTAGTTGAACATTTTTTACTTCTATACTAACTTTTCATTGCTGATTTGGTATCATTTCAGGTCACAGTCGAGACATTGATGAGACCACTTTTGGGCAGCAAAAATCTTCATTTGTTTTCCATTTAATCACTGGACAAAATCACTTTGTCTAGGACAAAAATCAGTCAAGGATTTAAAAAAAAAGAAATAAGCAAGCACCAAGACCAGAGCTGCCAATGAAACTGGCAAGAAACTGGCAGAAACTGGAAAGAAAACTGGCATCAGCCTTTGGAATAAGTTGAAAAAATACAGTTCCCTTTCGTGGTCACTCCGAGTTACGTCGGATGACGACGATTGGGGTTTCGCCTAGAAGCCTATCACCTTCGAGTATATAAAACGAGCCAATGGCAATGAAATGCCATGGGTCTGCGGAATTTGCATAGCGTAACTCCGCCCGCCGCAGGGGGTATATAAGGAAGTACGCTGGCACAATGCAGATATGTTTTCGCTTCGGAGCCGAGAACTTCTCCACTCCTGCAAGCCAAATATTCTGAGTTAGTCTTCTCTTACCTTCGAGACGAGCGAACTCTCCGGTGTTGGTGTGACGGCGTTTTCAGCGAGTGCTCACTACCCTGCTGATCTTGTCAGTGATCTGACAGATAGTGTGTTTCTCCCTGTTCGCTTCAGCATCCGCGGAGTTTTTCCTCTCACAAAAAGAGCATTGCACGTGGCACGTCTTTTTAAAGATGCCTCGCCCGTGCACTTCTGGTTGCGGTGGCGAGATATTTTTCTCTGATGGGCACGATCGCTGCTTAACGTGTTTGGGCGTTGATCACGCTAAAGCAGCGTTCGTGGATGACTCATGTTCTCACTGCGGGAACATGACCATCTCTATGCTGCGGTCGAGACTCAATGAGCTCACTAGAGCGAGAGTCCCCCTACCCACACCCCGATCTACTGGTCCCGAGAGGGCTAGTACTTCGGCTGGTGGCCGGGGTGACCTGAGGGTGACTGTGTGGGACATACCGCCGACACGTCCACGGTCCACACACCCCTCTCCAGCATCAGCACCCGCGAGTGTCCAAACTGAGACCGCTGGTCCCTCTTCGGAGCCCCAGCGCGTCTCGTTTGGAGCTCCAGAGGAAGATACTATGTCCATCGCTGCATCACAAGGTGGGCGCGAGTCCTCGGGAAGTGAGGATTCGGCTGTGTTGCCGCCCTCGGGCGTGCCAGCATTGCCCGAGTCTGATCCCGAGCTGACCGCCATGCTTTCCCGGGCAGCCGCGGCCATTGGTATTGAGTGGTCCCCGCCACCTGATCCAGTGCGCTCGCGGCTGGATGATTGGTTTTTGGGAGCGGCCGCTGACACCCGTCGCCGCCCAACCCCAATACCATTCTTCCCGGAAGTGCATGAGGAAGTCACGCGGTCCTGGAAGGCTCCCATGTCTTCCCGTGATCGTTCGACGGCTTTCTCCGCCTTTCCTCCCCTCGATAGAGCTGATGCTTGTGGGTACACTGGGATTCCCACGGTTGAACGTTCTGTCGCGATGCAGCTGTGTCCGACAAGCGCTTCATCACGTGGTGATCCTAAGCACCCGTCCAAAGCCTGTAGATTCTCGTCTACCATGGTGGCGAAATCTTACAGAGCGGCGGGACAGGCAGCTGCCTCTTTGCATGCCATGGCCATCTTACAGGTCTACCAGGCCAAGATGCTTCGTGACATGCACGAGGGTAGGACAGACCCAGGGCTCTTTGATGAGCTGCGCGCCGCCACCGACCTCGCTCTCTGGGCGACGAAGGTGACCGCGCGCTCCCTGGGTTTGGTGATGTCCACAGCTGTGGTCCAGGAGAGACATCTCTGGCTGAACCTGGCTGATATGCGTGAGCCCGAGCGGACTCGTCTGCTTGACGCTCCCATATCCCAGGCCGGCCTTTTCGGCGGTGCAGTCGAGGACTTTGCCCAACAGTTCTCGACTGCTCAGAAGCAGACTGAGGCGATTAAGCACATTCTGCCCCGACGCTCTGCTGCTCAGCCGTCGGTGCAGAATCCTCAGCCTGCTCGCCGCCGAGGGCGCCCTCCCGCGGCTCCCGCCCCTCCCGCACGGCCCCAGCAGCAGCCTTCATCTGGGCCGCGTCGTGGAGGAAGCCGTAGGAAGGCGCCACAGCCCTCTCCAGCCCCGCAGCCCGCTAAACGCCAGGCTAAGCGGCGCTCCTGAGACGGGCAGCTCAGGATTGGCTTTCTTTTCGCTACAGGAGGTGGTAGCAGGGCCACTCCTTCCCCCGGTGGAGGGCCGGGGGAGAATCTTTTGTTCTCCACTCCCCGCTGCTCGTCTCACGACGGGCAGCACCCTAATGTGGTTAAAGAAAGAATCGAAATCCCCAATCCTGAGCCTACAGACCCAGAGGGCCGCAGTGCGCGCCACCCTCGGGTCCCGCCACTGCCGCCCTCCTCTGTCCCAGAGGTCTGGGATGACAGCACGCGCCGCCCACGGGCCACGCTCCTCTCATCCCCCTCTGTCGCCAGACCCCTGCCAGAGCACGCCCCCGTGGGACGCGCGCCCTCCCCTGGCCTCCTCTGGCAGGACGCGGTTAATGACCGTGCCCCCGCACAGGGCCGCGATGCCACCCTCGCCGGTGCCGGTCATTCCGCCTCGCTGCCCCACCGACGGTACGTCTGTGGTTCGTATGACCCCGCTGGTGCACTTTCTGGAGGCCTGGCTAGAGCTTCCCAGACTGTCCCGCTGGGTCGCGAGAACCATCAGGCTCGGCTACGCGATTCAGTTCGCGCGATCTCCTCCCCGCTTCAGCGGAGTCCGCTTCACTATGGTCGGTGGCAATGCCCCTGTCATGAGAGCGGAGGTCGTCACCCTGCTGGCGAAGGGTGCGATCGAGATTGTCCCTCCAGCCGAAATGAAGTCCGGCTTCTACAGCCCTTACTTCATTGTACCCAAGAAGTCCGGTGGGTTACGGCCAATCCTCGACCTGCGCGTCTTGAACCGCTCCCTTCACAGGCTGCCGTTCAAGATGCTAACGGCCAAACACATCCTCCAGTGTGTGCGGCCGCAGGATTGGTTTGCAGCGATCGACCTGAAGGACGCTTACTTCCATGTCTCCATTTTACCTCGACACAGACCGTTTCTACGGTTTGCTTTCGAGGGGCAGGCATACCAGTACGCGGTTCTCCCTTTCGGGCTAGCCCTGTCTCCTCGCGTCTTTACGAAGGTCGTCGAGGCAGCCCTTGTTCCCCTTCGGGAACACGGGGTTCGCATCCTGAACTATCTCGACGACTGGCTTATCCTAGCTCACTCTCGAGACCAGGTTTGCCAACACAGGGACCTAGTGCTCCGGCACCTAGTCCGTCTGGGCCTTCGGGTCAACTGGGAGAAGAGCAAACTCTGCCCCGTGCAGAGGATCTCTTTTCTCGGTATGGAGATCGACTCGGTCGCCATGTGCGCGCAGCTTACGAGCGAGCGCGCGCAGTCACTGCTGACTTGTCTTCGTCAGTTCGAGGACAAGAGTGCGGTTCCACTGAAACTTTTTCAGAGGCTCCTGGGGCATATGGCATCCGCAGCCGCAGTAACGCCGCTGGGATTGCTTCATATGAGACCGCTTCAGCTTTGGCTTCGCGTTCGAGTCCCGAGGTGGGCATGGCAACACGGCACGCTCCGAGTCCCAGTGACTCCAGCCTGCCGTCAGACCTTCACCCCGTGGGCGAACCTCAATTTTCTACGGGCCGGAGTGCCCTTAGAACGAGTTTCCCGGCATGTTGTTGTGTCAACAGATGCCTCCAACACGGGCTGGGGCGCCATGTGCAATGGTCATGCTGCCGCGGGCTTCTGGACAGGACCCCAGCGCCTTTGGCATGTCAATTGCCTCGAGTTGCTGGCTGTACGTCTCGCCCTGCACCGCTTCCATGCGCTGCTCAGGGGCCAGCACGTACTAGTCCGATCAGACAATACCGCAACAGTAGCGTACATCAACCACCAGGGTGGTCTACGCTCCCGCCGTATGTCGCAACTCGCTCGCCACCTCCTCATATGGAGTCAGAAGCATCTGAGGTCGCTTCGAGCCATTTATATCCCGGGACACCTGAACCAGGCGGCCGACGAGCTGTCTCGAGTTCGGCCTCTCGCAGGAGAATGGCGACTCCATCCCCAGACGGCCCAGCTGATTTGGGGTCAGTTCGGCGACGCACAGGTAGACCTGTTTGCCTCCCACGACTCGTCCCATTGCGACCTGTTTTACTCCCTGACCGAGGGCACGCTCGGCACGGATGCACTGGCGCACAGCTGGCCGCGGGGCCTACGCAAGTATGCGTTTCCCCCAGTGAGCCTTCTTGCGCAGACCTTGCGCAAGATCAGGGAGGACGAGGAGCAGGTCATTTTGGTTGCCCCGTATTGGCCCAACCGGACCTGGTTCTCCGAACTAGTACTCCTCGCGACAGCACCTCCCTGGCCAATTCCTCTGAGGAAGGACCTCCTTTCTCAGGGACGGGGCACCTTATGGCACCCTCGTCCCGATCTTTGGAACCTCCACGTGTGGCTCCTGGACGGGACGAGGCAGGTTTGAGTACCCTACCACCTGCGGTGGTGGCTACCATCACTTCCGCTAGAGCATCGTCCACGAGACATGCCTATGCGTTGAAGTGGAACCTCTTCGTCAACTGGTGTTCTTCTAAACATCAAGAACCCACGAAATGCCCGATCAGTGTCGTGCTTTCCTTCCTGCAAGAAGGGTTGGAGCGAAGGCTGTCTCCCTCCACCCTGAAAGTGTATGTTGCCGCCATTGCCGCACATCACGACGCAGTCGAAGGTAAGTCTGTTGGAAAGCACGACCTGATCATCAGGTTCCTGAGAGGAGCAAGGAGACTGAATCCTCCTCGCCCTCCTCTCGTTCCCTCTTGGGACCTCTCAGTGGTTTTAACTGCCCTGCAGAGTGCTCCCTTTGAGCCTCTGCAATCAGTGGAGCTTAAGTTCCTGTCTATGAAGACAGCGCTCCTGGTTGCATTGGCCTCCATCAAGAGGGTAGGGGACCTGCAGGCATTTTCGGTTGACGAAGCGTGCCTGGAATTCGGGCCGGCTAACTCTCACGTGATCCTGAGACCCCGGCTTGGATACGTGCCCAAGGTTCCTACCACACCCTTTCGAGACCAGGTAGTGAACCTGCAAGCGCTGCCCTTGGAGGAGGCAGACCCAGCCTTGGCACTGCTCTGTCCAGTACGCGCCCTCCGTGCTTACGTAGACAGAACGCGGTGTTTCAGGACCTCAGACCAGCTCTTTGTCTGTCATGGTGGGAAGCTGAAGGGAAAGGCTCTCTCAAAGCAAAGGTTATCCCACTGGATAGTGGATACCATTGCTTTGTCATACCAGCAGCAAGGTCGTCCGTGCCCCCTGGGTGTGAAAGCCCACTCCACACGTAGTGTGGCTTCCTCTTGGGCTCTAGCGCATGGCGCCTCGCTAACAGACATTTGTAGAGCTGCAGGCTGGGCGACACCCAACACATTCGCGAGATTCTATAATCTCCGAGTAGAGCCAGTTTCTTCTCATGTACTCGCTTCAACCAGCCGGTGCTAGATTCTGCTCAGGTGTCTTCGCTTGCTCGCCATTCCTCTCCACGGACGGGATACGTGCGATATTTCTCTCAGGTGAGTCTGATAAGCTCTGAGTTTCCTCCAGCACTGGTTACGTCAACGCCTGAGTTATGCCAATCTGCCATAACGCAGCTTTTGCGCTTGACTAAGTGCCTCCATGTGCATGGTTCCCCCTCTGGGCGACCCCCACATGTGTATTCCGCTGTAAGTCTCCTTGTGAGCGTGTGTCTTTCCCTTGGCAAGCCACCCTTGCCACCCCTGGGGTTTAAAATTCCACCTGCGGCTGGACACCCCAGTGATCTTCCATATGCAGCCCTCTGGGCCATATGTGTATTCTAAGTCCCCCCCATCATTGGCTGGGCATAATTGCATATTTCTCTCTGGAGATATGCTTCCCAGTGTACCTTGGTATCCCTGTGTTAAGTAGGACTCCTTCGTTCGTGCTAGTCTCACAACAGGGAGCTCAGACTTACGCAGGGCACTGGTAGACAGCCGAGGTGGCGTGATTAGACTGGAACCCCAATCGTCGTCATCCGACGTAACTCGGAGTGACCACGAAAGGGAACGTCTCGGTTACGGATGTAACCCTCGTTCCCTGAGTGGGAACGGAGACGTTACGTCTTCCTGCCACTTCCGCTGTACCGCTGAAAAACGCCTGGGGCTAGTCTCGGCTCCTCAGCGAAGACATATCTGCATTGTGCCAGCGTACTTCCTTATATACCCCCTGCGGCGGGCGGAGTTACGCTATGCAAATTCCGCAGACCCATGGCATTTCATTGCCATTGGCTCGTTTTATATACTCGAAGGTGATAGGCTTCTAGGCGAAACCCCAATCGTCGTCATCCGACGTAACGTCTCCGTTCCCACTCAGGGAACGAGGGTTACATCCGTAACCGAGACGATTCTACTTACATGTACCTATAGTCACAATTGGCAACATGAGGTTTTTGGCAAAAAAAATAGCTCTTGGCGCTGAATACGAGCCATGGGGAACACAAACACTGTAATTTCATGTGCTTCTTGTCTGACTGCCAACAGCCCCAACCGTGCCGTTGTTCTCGATGGATGTTGCATTATGCACACATATATTCAAATGTGAAAAAAAAAAAAAGAAAGTGGGTTTAGTATTTTTTTGTGAAGAACATATGGAGCAACCCGGGACATTATTTTAAAAGCACATGTTTTTTTCACACAAATGTTTCTACTCAGCGCAACAAAGAATAATGCAAAGGTCACAAATTCAGAGCTGCACACTTTAGTATAATTTTCTGAATGTGAATATCGGATTTAAAATTCATAGTACCATGCCAAGACATTTTGAGAGGACTGCATGAACCCAACTGTTATTGCAGAGTTATTGTAAAGTGAAAATTAAATTTCACCCAAAATTGAAAAAAAAATTATTTTCAATTTTGGAATTGCTGATTTCTTTTGTCTCTGGAACACAAAAGATTAATGTAATGACAAAAAAATGAAACAGGAAGAGTCTCATATCTTCTAAACAATACATTATACACTATTTCTATTTTTGTGCAGTTTTTGCCATTTCCAGGCATCAAACTTTAACTAACTCAGATCAATCAGATCAACATCATATTTGGTCAGTCTCATCTAAAGGCCTTTACGATGCTAAATTGCGTAGTTTTCTTAAAGGCACACTATGCAGTTTTCCGTTTTTGTCAAAGTACTTGTATTTAATGTTACTGTCGTAAATACCACTCACGCAGAGCGGTCTCTGCACTCACAACCTGATCCCCTCCCCCCTGTATACCGGTACCTGTTCAGTAGGATGGAAGCGTCGGACATCGTACAAGCAAAGATAGCCTACGAAGTTTACTGACGAGGTAATGTTTCACGATTTCATACAAATATGCCAGCTAAAGTTTGCATAAGCACAGTACACGTGCCATACGAAACCTGAACCAGACAAAGGACTACGTGATAAATACACATCACAACACCTGAGTTCAGCTGGTAAACTTGCTCGTGAGGCAAGCTGGGCAATAAAACATCGCAAAAACAAGTAAGAGAAACAAGTATTTGTTATCAAGTCTGCTAATAGCTCTGCTAATCGACAGCTAGCTAGACATGTGGAAATTAGTGAACTGGTCTTATTATCAACAATGGATGACTGAATAACTTCATAAAAAATGACATACAACAAGCAAGCGCAACAACATACAACATAGAACGCAAGCAAGTTTACAAATAAGAGATTTACTTACTAGTCCATCAACAAGAACGCCAGGTCAGCATCGCTGTCGCCTCCTTTTCTGCTTTTTAGCTCTCGCCAACGAGTGAAAGCCTGACCGAGTGGGACTCCTGTGTCTCACTTTCTCGTTTTCTTTTCCTTGACTCTTCCGACCGCGTTTTCTTCGTTGAATCTGCCATGATTCACGTCTGGAATGCATGCTAGTGTCGTCCATAGAGGTTGCTTCATATGTTGTTGATTTATGTGACGTTGTGCGGTAAAGCAAGTCGTGATTCTCGCGAGATTTATCGGGACGACACCTCTCAAAACTTGCATTGCTGGTTTTTCCAGCGGCAAACGAGACAATGAATTTATGAAACAGGAAGTGTGTTATAACATCCGCATAGATTGACTAATTTTGATGAAACTTTAGCTGTATGTTCGTTGTAGCAGGCCGATCACATGAATGTAACTATTGTGAGTCAAAGTTACAGCGCCACCAACTGGCAGCAGGAAGTGTGTCAATTTTTAAAAGGGTGGTATAATGCCCTTTTCACAAGATGTAAAATAAGTAATTGATGTCCCCAGAGTGTGTATGTGAAGTTTTAGCTCAAAATACCCCACAGATATTTTTATATAGCATGTTAATATTGTCAATTTTTGAGGGGGAGCAAAAACACACCGTTTTGTGTCTGATCCTTTAAATGCAAATGAGCTGCTGCTCTGGCACAGGGGGCGGAGCTTCAACAGCTTGCACTCACACAGAAATGCACTGAAAATTTCAAAAACGTTTAGCCTTTTATGTACAAACTGGATTCAGACAATGATGGAGAGACTCAAGAAGAAGTGACAACATGTAGAATGCAACAGGACATTTCTGACTGGTTAGTTAATGAATTTAGCCTATGTGTAGTTATCTTCTAGTCATTGATTAGCATATTCTGTCTTGATAATCTATAAATTGTGTTCCGGGGGTGGGGTTTATGTAAATTTTAGGGTTGGTGATGTCACTAACCCGGGAGGAATGTTGTGTAGTCCCTACCAGCCATTTGTTGTAGTCCTTAAAAAGCTATTTCTTCAAGAACAAATATCTCCCTTTGCTTTGAACTTTGAGCGTTGTTACTTTACAGATGTTGTTTATGCTCAAACAGCAACATTACACACTAACTAAAGTTAGAAAAGTGAAATCATAATCAACCACCCCTTTAAATGCTGGTCAGAATAATGTCAAGACACTGCAGATGTAAAACTGGGATTCTCGATATTTAAATGTTGTTATCATGACAAGGCATCAAACTTTAAAGCAACACTATGGAACTTTTCCTCTTCGGTCCCCCTACAGGTTGGAAGCGGAATTGTCCATCACCGCTGTCGTAAATGCATTTAGCCTACTGCAGCCTACTCTCGCACGCACGCTTGCTGTTTATCTAGCACCGGCTTTGGAATGAACGATGTCCACAGACAAGGTAGAGTATGATGCATGATTTTATGAAAGTATGATGTATTGCGACATCAGAAACAAAGAAAAATAAAATAATGACTATTAACGCTTGCTGTAAAGCAAGTCAAATTTGTAGTTTTCTTATGTCTCATTCGAACTACAGAAACGCGACCCGATCTGGCAATCTTACATAGTGTGGTTATAGCAGATAAAGGACCGCAAAGCGGAGGCATAAGTGCCTTTCACCCTGTTACGACTTCTTGAACCACTGAAACGATTTTGGAAACATTATTTTAAGCCCAAAAATGTTACATAGTGTTGCTTAAATATTCTTTTCAGGTGTTTTTGAGAGTGTTATTAGCATGCTTCAAATTGCATGAAACTCGACACACACATCAGAGTTGTCGGCCGTTAGACATTGGGTAAAAATAGGAAAACTATAAATAAAAGTGTTCCTCATTTGCAACACCCTTTATATACAGTACAGTAGGCAAGGAAACTAATGTGCCTGAATGTAAACCAGCAAAACGTGAGATTTTATATTGAACCAAGTATTTCATTAAAAACATCCAAATGTAAATCTGCTTACCTAGGCCACAATGACTTCACCCGTCTCCAGAAGTGATTGGTGGATATTTTATTGTCAATGTCTTGCAGCAGTGTTATGAAAAACTCTCTCTGTGGAGTTGAAGAGCTGATGCCATCATATTTCTGGATGACAAATGAAAGTGGAATATACCTGGAGGCATTCTGAAAGAGTGCAAGTGATTTGACACAGCCAGAGCGGATGGTTCTTCAGGAACCAAATAGAAACCAGCATCTCTCCCGTCTCGTAATTCTCCTGCTGTGTATAGAGCAACCTGCTAGATCGGGACGCTTAGGCTGACAATCTTGGGTTTAAAGCATTTTTATCACTCCTTTAACGGTACTTTTCTACCATAACGTTTAATGGCTAATGAATAGAGCTGTCAAATCTGCGTAGAACAGTTGTGTATGCATATTTAGTGTTTTGAATCATGAAACGTCCTTTGCGACCCACTTTCACAATGTGAGGCTTTCTGAATGAAACAGGATATTGAAGAAAAATATATATAACCTGATATATATATATATATATATATATATATATATATATATATATATATATATATATATTCCTGTATATGTTCAGCCATTTTTGCAGATCCAATATCCATGTATTAAATCTGATTTCCTAGACTCTGCAGAGCAACACATGTCAGGATCCGGTAGCAGAAAAGACCGAAAGCTTCTCTTTTCTCACCCGCTGATACGTGAAAACTAGACATTGTAAGAGGCAGGGTGAGAGATGCCACATCCCTCCACTGAGAGCTTCAGCAGATCACTGGCAAGATTCTGCTCGCTGCAGACAGCACTTTCCTTTTAAAAAACTGCAGAGATGGTCTTATCTTATCGGGTTCAAGTGCCGGATAGACGCGAGACTGTTGTTGGTGTGTGATACGCACCGAGTGATGACAGAGATCTGCTGTTGATGGATTCTGATGAATTCTATCATGCTGTAACTCCACGTGTATGAGTTGCTAAGCTCAGAGGATGCGGTAATAAATGCGCCCCGTGGACCTCAGGGTCTTATTACAGTCCTGTTCAGTTTTATGCTCAGGTCATGCTGAAATACAGTAACGCTTTAAGACACTGCAAAGCATTAACCCTGTAAATCCTGACATATGAAACCGTTTATTGAACCTTTAGACAAATATATATATATATATAAATTAAAAAGTTTGCATACTCTCAATACTCCCAATTTGATTTAGAGGCCCAAACTGAGCAAAATAACAATGTCTTAGTAAGATGATATTTAAATGCTTAGTTTTATGATCAAAGCTCTTACATGTTCCTATAAACATATAATAAATGTATAATAAATAAATAAACAATAAATGTTCCTTAAAGACCTGTTGTATTATATTTGAGACTCAGATTTCAACATGACTTTTTAAAAACATCTTTGGATAATCAAATAAACCTAAGTTGCTTCAGTCCAGTTATAACAACATAAAGGTTTTTCCTTACATTTACTTTGTAAAAATCAGTAACTTGCACAAAGACATGTGAAGGGGGACATTTTTAGAATTATACTAAAAGGTCTTTTACTTGCTAAAAAGTTCTAAACTATCAACCAGATAACAGAAGACATGAAGTAGTTTTCTTTGAGATTTATGTTTTTTTCTTCTTCTGATAAAGAACGATAAAACACAAAGTATTTTATATAAACAAAATTTTCCCAAAATAAATAAATAAATAAAAAGTGACATGAAATATGAGTATGAGATCATTCGCAATAAAAATCTTTCTATTTATTCATGTGTGTGACTTTTTCATATTTATACAAAAAGTGCAAACACAAGAACATTGATTGATGCAGCTCAGTCACTGTTGCACAAAAAGTTAGACAACTTTATAGAACTATATAGAATTGATATATATATAAATTCAAAAGTTTGCATACTCTCAATACTCTCAATTTGATTTAGAGGCCCAAACTGAGCAAAATAACAATGTCTTGGTAAGATGATATTTAAATGCTTGGTTTTATGATCAAAGCTCTTAAGGAGAAAAAGGTGGAGAATCAGCAACTGCACTCAAACCTCATTGGTTCTCACAGCTATCGTTTACGAATGAACGTCAAAAGCGCACAATGATAGTTCCCTAACCATGCTATGAGAAAAGAAAGATTGTAAAATATCAAAAGAAGAGCTGTTGTTAGTAGTACCAGCAGAGTCGGCTACAGCAGTGAACGCGTGCAATTGAGGAACTTAAGTGCCATTGTATTTTTCTGAAATGGCTCACAGGATGGAAGACGGAAAGATCAGATGAAAGATCAGTGACGTTGTTGCTATTAATACGTTAGGGGACCGCATGCGGGTGTGTGAATGTGGGCCGCAGGACTTGATATTTACACGTCGGCTACTGCCTTTTCCACTCACAGGTCCCAGATGGCCACTGCAGCAAATTCTCCTCAACACGGATCTTTACCGAGACGTCTACCAGACATTGTGGGCAAAAAGCAAATACTATGAGCTTGGTGCTCTATTATTAAAAACAATATCCTCTGCAGACCGTTGTATATTAATCAAAATACCAAGGGGTGCACGGCACAGGCTCACTCGATATGAGAAAAAAACAAAAAAAGAGTGCGTTTGGTTAAATGTCAAAGATGTTTTCATCTGGATAGAGGTGGGTACATAAAAGCAGTTTGTTTTGTGGATAGATGCCACTTTTGATGTGGTTTAACGCGTCTTGCTTTAGTTCCAGGCTTTCAGGGATGAGTTTTCTGTCTGCTTTCTCTACATTTATACCAGCAAATGAGTGTTTACCTTGGGAGCTGGGAGTGGGGATAAAGGGGCTCGAGACTTCTGCCGCAGTCATGACTTTTCTGTAAATCAATCCTCATCTGCGCAAGCTTTCTTCTGCCAGTGGATAGGCAGACATTGCTTTGAGGCGATAGATTGAGTCTCAGCAGACATCTCCAAACGTGTTCTCCACATACGCTCAAACAGATGGTGACCGCCACTGTTTTAATCTCCATTTTACACGCACACTTTTCTACATGACTACAGAATTTGACTGCCACCTAGTTCTCTTCCCAGCCGCATACATGAATGCGAAAGTCTGCCAACCTTGAGGAATGACATATTTTTGGAGTTAACTGAAAAGTACTAGTCTCTTGCATTTAAAGATTTATTCTGTAGTTGCATACCTACAACTAGAAACTCCAATGCAGGGTTATTATCATTTACTAAAACTATTGAAAACATTTTTGTTCATTTAAATAAAGCTGAAATTAAATATAAATATTAGATGAAAACCCTAAACTAAACAAAGATTTGAACTGTTATTTTGGCAACTAAATGCACCCACACTACAAGATAATCGGGCCAAATTTTGGGCCCAATTCCCCCTTCTGACAGTCCTAGGTAAAGTCCCTACTATCTTGATGGTTCTATAGATTATCTTATCAGATTTTCCTGTGGTGTGATGTGTGTTAAGAGTGAACGAATCTGCTCGGAAGAACGTCCAGGTCACACCGATCTCAAATTGAAATATCCTACAGGCCCCGATCAGTAATTCGGTTGTTAAGTCGTGACGTAACCACTCTCCGATAATACTCTTTCCGGGTCCAAAGTCCAGGTCCTCTCTACCTACCAGTGATGCGCGGGTCAATGTATAAACAACCCGGACCCGACCGACGTTTTCAACTAACCCGCCTGCAACTCGGACCGAAAAAAAAAAGAAAGAAAATATTGTACCCGACCCGCTTCCTGACCCGCATTTTTTAAAAGTAGGCTAGTAAATGCATAGCAAGAAATACACATGACAAAGCCAGCACTTTGGTCATTATCTTTCATTATTTCGGCAACTTTGCTCTTTCTGTTTGTGTATTTGCGGAGCTTCCACTCCCCAGTCTTCACCTTTTCTCTTGCCGCCTCCATCTCTACCTGCAGACTGAGCTTGTGCGTCATCTTCGCGCCAGTTATTCAGCCAATAAAGTGTAGGCCTATGTATTTCATAGAAAATTGCATGTGAGCGGAGTGGAGCGGGAGCAAGCGGGCGGATCTTGGACAGAACGCAGAGCGGCATTTTTAAAAGGATGGAGCGTCGCCCTATTTCCCGCTCCGCGCACACCAAGATTCTGAAGCATGCTCAGTCAAGCCTGACTCAGTCTACTGTTGATGACTGCAAGATGGATTCTATTTTCAGTCAAAACTCGGCTCAATAATGGAGTTCAAAAAGTAGGCTACTTCAAAAAGGAAAATAAGAAGTCATACAGGTGTAAAACTAACTATTATGTGGTAGAAGAAAACGACATCGTTTCAGTCAGTAGGCCTAAAGATTAATTTTGGAATCTAAAAAGACACATCTCTCGAAAACATGCAGTGTGATATGTGAACACGCTGGGAAGAAAGCAAAAGGTTAGCAAATTGAATACGGTAACTTAAAGTGTAGCCTAAATTAAATACAGCGTAAAATGCAAACAATTGATACAAGCCCATTTAAATTTTAATCCTGCGCGCTGCGCACAAGTTCAGTTATAAGAATGTTGTCCTAATAGTTAATTTAGCCTAGGCCTACTTTTAAAACGTTTATGTATATTTATTTTATATTTTTGTTTATATAAATTTTATTTATATTATTAGGCCCATTTATTCGTTTTATTTTACAGCAGTTTGTGTGTACAATGGATATAAGCCCATTTAAATTTTAATCGTGCGCGTTGCACAAAAGTTAACTTATCAAAATTCTGGCCTAATAGTAAATTTACTTTTAAAATTTTTATGTAGGCTATATTTTTGTTTATATAATTGTTATTCATATTATTAGGCCCATTCATTCGTTTAATTTTACAGGACTTGGTGTAGGCTATATTCCTTCTTACATAGGCCTAATTTGTCATTTGAAATAAAACATTTCTATTTGAAAAATGTTGTTGTTGCTCATTAGTTCTTTAGGAGGTAAGGCTGTGGTCTAAGCTACAGTGATATAGGCTACATGTAGATTTTTTTTCCCCTTTTTGGAGCGAGCGGGGGGCGATTTGAGTGGAGCGCGGATCAAACTGCGTTGAGCGCTGATCGAGCGATAATGAGCGGAGCGGCCTGATGTAGCTTTGAGCGGGGGAGCGGAGGGGTGGACAGTTCCGTGAGCGATGAGCGAAGATTCTCACCGCTCCACTCCGCTTATGCTCTCTATACTACTATATAAATTACAAAGGTTTAATTGGCATCTTTATTTCAAACGACCCGACCGACCGCGACCCGAATATCATTAAAAATATTTTTGGATGACTCGTAACCGCGGGTAACCGCGGGTGACCGCAGGCACCCGCTCATTTCGGATCAACCCGCGCATCACTGCTACCTACCTACCGCTTTCGCGAGTGTTTTGGTTATTATTGAGTGTTTTTACAATGCCGCAGTGCTGTGTCCCGTGTCCCGAGCTAACTCACTTCAACCTCGTAAATCTTCTTTTTCATTGATGCCTGGACTCTACCCTTAATTATGCCACCTGAGTGATGAGCTACACTAACCACTCTGTTGGTGTTAAAGGAATTTAAACCCTTTTTGACCGCCAAGGGTGCCGCACTAAGAAGGACGTGATCGTAAATAAATGTACAGGTTCCACCATTGTTATTTCTGGACGAGAGGAGCGCTTGGACCCGGAAAAGGCTAAACGTCACGCGTGACGTCAGACTTAACAATCGGATAGAAACAATACCCAATCAGAAAGTGAGCTGACGAAAGACGGAAGCATAACACCACTTTTGTTAAACTTTTATCCCCCCCCCCCCCCCCTCTAAAGTCACGTTTGACCGCGAGAGATTTTGCGAGATTTCCCGTGTTCACGGTCGGGAATCTGGTTGTTTGTGAAAGGAATCTGTTAGGGCCCCGATATACTTCAAGCGAAATCAAAGAATGAACTGATGTGACGTCATTTAGAATAAAATCAGGCCAAAACGAAGTTTATTTGGGAGTTCTTTTTTTGGGAAACTTTCCAGAAAAGTTTGCTCTGGCTGGTAAACACCTTCGGACTACCATTGCTCCGTGGCGATAATGTACAGTATAAGGTGGGTGCGCTCTGAGGCTTTCGCCTTCTTTGACGTGGAAATCTCGAGGTCAGACATCCGTAAGTGAAAACATGAACACACTGGAAAGCTGCTTTATAGCAGAAAATGAGGTTGTAATTCTAATGAAATGAGACACTGGCACTGCTTTTCATTTTTAACACTGTAAAGCTGCTTGCTTTAAAGCAATATATTGTATAAAGTGCTATATAAAAGTGGCTTCACGAAACTTCACTAGAGCACCGAATTGCAGAACTTGTGCAAACATGTCCTCTTTGCTATGATCAGATTCTAATGCTTTATTTTTAAAAGAAAATGCTTGCCGTTTTCTCATTTTGTTGTGTTATTATTTTATTACGCTGCACATAATTACATGCTCATCTAATGTCGCTCTCAGCAGTGTGGATGGCGTTGGATGTTCGCTAACAGAATACCGCTGCTCACGTATTTCGAACTTCACGTATATTTGAAACACTAATAAAATTACAAAAGAACATAACAATTTGAAAATATATTTCAAACCGAAAATATAAAAATAAAAACTAATTAAAAATATTCATAAAAACAGTATATAACAGTTAATAAATAATGCTAAAATAACACTGCTCCCATGTGGAGGTTCAGTATAAGATTAAAAAAAGAAAGTCATAAAATATTGGTTTTAATTGTTATAGAAAATTATTTATTAGTGTATCGCTCTGTACATCAATAGAAAAAAATATTTCCAGAAATCATTGGACACCTTTGATCATATTAGTCAAAGCAAACTGTCCAGCTCATTTTCTTTCCCCAATTCTTTCTGTTTTTGAGTCAGGCCTAATTGATTTTTTCCCCCATAATTTAATTAGTCAGATTTCTAAAACCTGCACTGGCTTCTCACTCCATTGAACAGATTTCCCACACACAAAAAAACAGACACAAAAGACTGCAATGCCGTTTGCAAAAAGAAGCCATATACATTTTTATTGTAACTTTATCAACATATATACAGATCAAGTGTGGTACAGCAGCTAGGTGGCGCTGCAGGACACTCGCATTGCACTGCTACAGGTTAGGCCACTGCGGCGGTTTACATAGCGCCCAGGCTTGTGTATGTCTTTGGCTTCAGTGGACAGCAGATCATTAACCATGAGCCCCTCATAGTACCGTCATTCTGTTGTTACTCAAGGTTGCTTATGTAAATATGGCTTTTTGCTTTTAGCCCCCCAAATTGTTGAAGCATGCCACAATAGCAATTATTATACACACAAAAACAACAAACCAGCCTTCAAATTTGCGTTCACTTCTATTTTATGCCCGTAGGATGCCCTTAACATTACATGAAAAAGTTTGAAGGACATCTAGATAAAGAGTGGAGAATATGATTATGAAGGTGTGAGTGGAGAAAACATAGAGAGATGCCGCAAAAGTGGAAATAGAGACAGAAATCCCTTTCCTTCGAGGTTAGAGATCGCTGGGTGATTAGTGGCCCAAAACTCTGTGTAGAAACAGCCGTATATAAATATATAACGATGTGTGGAAGCCTGTTAAATCCGTCCTGTCAGGGTTCATCTCTGGGGAGAGAGGAGTGGGAACAGATTACCGGTGAGAAAGCTTAGAAAAACCAATTCTACTGCTCACAGTTGGAGTGTAAGGGAACAGCGAACCCAGGAGAAGACCATAATCTGCCTCGGGCACGGATTTCGCCCCAGATTTCGGTGCCAGACCAAAAATCCTCTTTCAGTCGAAGCCCGAAAGAAAAAAAAATTGGCAATTCTAAAACCGACCTTTAACCTTTGGAAATAAAGGGAGAGAGAGGTATGGCCGTGCCATAAACAGCTGGTAAATGTGATTTTCCTAATGAGAAGTTAATCTACTCGAATCCTCTGTGACATAACAACACTTCCTGTCAGTGAGGAGAGAACTGATACAGCATGACAGGAAAATAATGAATCTCTTTTTATGCTGCCTTTAAATCATGTTAGAATGATGGTATTTATGAGTTGAGAAGAAACATGAATGCGTACCACATCTGATATGCATGGAATCCACATGTACCAGAAGTGACACTATGTTGCTGTCTGGGATGAATCTTGGCGGAAGCTTATTAGTATAGACCTTATTCACAGCAATGCCATCTTTGATTCTTGACAGGAATTAATTATTATTCATTTACTTATTTAGCGTTCTTTGTTGGAAAGTAAAAAAAAAAAGAAGAAAGAAATCAATTGAATGCAAGTACATCTTTTAAACTCATAAGTACATATTTTCCTGGACTTCAAGGCAGTATTATGATGATTGGGAAAATTCAAGGAAAGAACCAAAGAGGAGGAAGGAGAAACTATAAGCTCATCAGATGAAGGTGAGAATGAAGAAAGAGAAGCACCTGGTAATGATGCTGCCACTTAGTGGTGTTACATTGTGCTACATTGAGACAAAGATCACACAATGAGATGACTGATCAATGCCTTATTCATATATACATTTAAAAGACTCTTTATAACACAGATAAAGATATATAAATCAATAAATATTTACCCTTTTTACTCTACACGTCTTCTCATTTTACAGGAATGAAAAAAAAAACATAATTCTTGTTCAAATGACAACTTTTTTTTGTTACATACATTATGTAGCTCTTTGGGAAGACAAAAATAAAATGATAAAAGATCTGTCCTTGTGTTCAATCAAAGACTAATGTGAAGAAGAAATGGAAATGCTTTACATTGGACTTCTTTATAGGCACATAAGAGTGTATTTCAGTTTATGCGTTTAGTTTCTTTCTACTGGCTTTTTATCGGTTGAAGCTCTTCAGTCATTTGACGGTTTTCCTTTGAATGTCTTTTCCTGTCAAAGTCTCTTCTTAGATCACAAATAAATAAATAATACTTTGTGAGTGCACTTATATCTAACCATTTGAGAAACCAGCAGTGTTTCCTGATATGACCTTTCTCCGATTATAGAGTCTGTCACCTCAACACAGTCTAAACACTCTGAAAACTTTCATTTCATCACAGTTTAGAGGAAGTTCAGATTGCACAGATCTACATGTAGCTGCAGACAGGTAAAGCATCCATCTAGTTCATTACAACACTGGAAAATCTGGGAAGAAAGAGTCCCAAAGGGAAATACAGCAGGAAGTGAAAACATCCAGTATCCTGTATTTAGATTTAATGAAGAAAAGACTTACTTAATAACCCTTGGCCAAGAAGGTTATCAATACACACTAATGGTAACTAATTGACTGACATCTGAAAAATAACAGTGGGAAAAAAGAAAAAATTTAGGGAATTCTGTGTACCCAGACAGCAACATAGTGTCGGGCACATCTGGTACATGTGGACTCCATGCGTTCCAGATGTGGGCCGGATCTGGACCGACACTATGTTGCTGTCTGAGTAGAAATAACCATTATATTTTATTGATCAATATTAATAATATATATTATAATAAATCTATTATATTCGTTTTATATATACATACACACAAATTTATATAATACCTTTATTATAATATACTTAAATCATTTTATATTTTAATACATATATTATATTGGCCACCCTACAATTTAGATATCGGCGTCAGACACCGAAAAATCCATATCAGTCAACCACTAATTTACACATATCGAGACTTTCAAGAGTTCTGATTCACTGGATCTGCCTCATTGTTTTTCAATGTGTCAGTTCTTCCTGCAAATGTTAATGTAATCCCCCTCATTAGTTGATAGAGAAGGCACTCTGCACTATCTACCAGGATCCTTTCTGCATGAGGTGACACAATGCTTTCGGGGCCATGGGCCCCTGCTGAAAAAGCTGTTTACAGGCCTGTCACCGCGATCCCTTTTGTTTCCTGTCAACGTCTCGCTGCGCGGATCAGATAAACACGCCGTGACAGCCCCACAATATATCTCTCGAGATAACACGACGCACAAAACAACCGGTCGTTCCCTTTAAGTGGAAATCTGAAAATAAGAGAGATTTCGTAGGAAGGAAAAAGGGAAGAGACAGCAATCAATTACCGCGGCATACATGGCAGGGAGCTATGATCTTAATCTGAGACGAATAGCAGGGTGGGAGGGTCTTCCGCGAGTGAGAACACCTCCAGGGCAGTGTATACACGGGGAGGGGGCATCATCAATAATAGTGGAGGAAAGGAGGACTCGGGCAAGGTCAGGACAAACATGTTTCCCTGTGAGCCGACAGACTGCCGCACACATACAGAATTAGCTCACGGTGTAACCTCAGTCCGTTTCCGCTCGTTCCATCTCAGGCCCGGATTCACTCGCGACACTCCGTCCAGGTGCCCGGAAGGGTCTTTTAAGATCTGACTGAGGGTTAGGGGTTGTGTTTGATAATCTGCTCCCTGAGAGACAGTCCTTCATCTATCAAACCCAGTGCACTTCCTCCAGGATAGACAAATAAGACAGAGAGTGAGCGAGAGCATCAGCCAATCAGCTGACTCCGTGACTCAGCTCAGTGTAGTCCAGTCGTACGCAGTCCATCTGCTTTCTTTCCTTTTATTTCCTTCGTTGAGCCGTTCACTCCTCGCCCTCTTCTACGTACGTGGAGGGGAACCAGCCCACCTGTGGATGAGACAGAACAGAAGGAATGAGTGATTGGAAGAGAAGGTTGCGGGGGGTATTACAGAGGATTTGCGTCACTTCATTGCCTGGATAACCTTGAGGATGCGCCTGCTGCAAGAGGAGGGGAGGAGAGTCGGAGCTGGATTGTTTAAGCAATTCTGGTGGCTGCACACAGGCCTGAGCAATAATATCCAAAGGGACAGTATGACAGAGCTGTTTTTTCTTTTGATTGGTCAAATCAAGGAGGGAGAGAGAGGAATGGCTGTGCTGTTCCTGTGACCGTCTACTATGGCTATTTTGTGATGCAACAAGTTTTGGGTGTCACATCATTGTTCTATACTCAATGACAGCAAAATTCACAAAGCAATTTCTGTTTCAAAAACCTTCTTACAGATGCTTCCAAGACTACATTGGTCATTTTGGTCAACAAAACTGTATCTTAGTAAGCTGGATAAACTTTATACTGGTAACAAATCGGCATAATTTGCAACAACAATGTAGAATACGGTACATCACGGAAAACACTGTTGACAATCACAGCTGATTAGGACAAAACGCAGATTAACAATGGAGAGATGTGATTTGTTGGTTGACGTTTGATCGTGTCAGACCTCGAATACAACATGAATACAAAAGGGACACAAGCAGTTCTGTTCATTTCAGGAGGAGGCAGGGGAACTGTTCAAAGCACTGATCCCAGAATCTATAACTGCCATCCATAAAACAGCCCTGAACGTTTTATTCACTAAATTACAGCCTTCCTGATGAAACCATTATAAGACAGCTCAAGAGGCTCAAAAAAACATTTGACAGTTCGATGCGCTTTAAGTACAAATAAGCTTCTTGGCTCAGTATGAAATAATGCCGCTTAATTCAATAGCGAGGCCACATTTTCTGTGCGGTTTCAGTTTTCTGACGCTCTTAGCAAGGATGTCTGTCATCTTAGATCAGAGAAGAGAAGCATGTTATGAAGAGACAGTTTAAACAGACAGTATACTTTCACATTTATGTAGGGTATGAAGGTGCTCTATGACTGCACTAAACACACTTTGTATTTTAAAATTAAGATTATTATATTTGACTAGCTAGTGAACTTATATTGTTATATAATAAAGCAAATTGTATTTAGCGATTAACTATGCGTCAAAATGTACAGTATAAACTGGAACATACTACAACAAATACTGTATAACATAATGATAAGGACTGGAAGCCATTATTTCAGTCTTCAGTGTCACATGATCATTCAGAAATCATTTTAATATGCTGATTTGCTGCACAAGATTTTTTTTTTTTATTAATGTTGAAAACAGTCCCTTAATAATTGTGTAAAAAAAAATGTTCAGGATTTTTTGATAAATACAACGTTCAAAAGAGCAGCATTTATTTGAAATAGAAATCTTTTGTAACATTATAAATGTCTACTGTCACTTTTGATCAATTTAATGCATCCTTGCTGAATAAAAGTATTAATTTCGTAAAAAAAAAAAAAAAATGACCCGTACCTTTTGACCGGTAGGTTATATTACTTACTTAATATATAAGGGTTGTTTTGTTTTGTTTTACATTTTATTTAACAAACTGTATTTACAAATAATCCTTTTTTCCACGATGATAACTTGATACTACACAAAGAATTCAACGTGCCGCAAAACCTTTTAACTATTTTAACTAACACTATTTAAAACTTTTATTGTTGCATAATGAGTTTCACGTGTTCATTTATGCAGTGTATAATATGAAGTATTCAGTAAGCTAGTATACTTCCAAACACATCTACACACACACACACACTCACCCGCCCGTTGACTTCGCCTCTCCACCAGCCATTGGCTCCAGTTTTGCTGTAGATCTTCACCACGTCGCCCTCCTGCAGAGACAGTTCTCGCGTGTCCCGGGAGCTGAAGTCATAGCGGGCTATCGCCACACCCATCACCTTGGGAGTGAACACTGTAGAGACAAGAGACAAGAGTGAACATTTAGCGGCAAACATCACAGGACAAAAAATGAAGATGAGAATCAGACAAAATGATGCAGACAAACAGCGAGAGGATGGATGCAGCGGAGTCAGGCTGTATAGTTTCCCTGAGGACTCTTGTAATCACCGCACTCCTTCATGTGTTTGCCTGCCTTAGCACATCCACTCTAAATAAATGATTCTCGCGAATCTGGGACGGGTCCAATCACAGCTGAAGTGGCTGTTTTGATTATGTCTTGAGATGTGTCAACAGCATAATCCGCTGGGTTAATTACATTTCAGGCGACTTTTCCCTCAAAAACACATCATGTTCCTTCTACCAGCTCACTGACTATTAGACGTTTTGTTGGACTGTTTCGCAGTTCTCTCTAAATGCGGTGGGCCGAGGGAAATACGTGGTGGCGGATTCAAATGAGCCTTTGTTTGTATCGGACATCAGAGGCTCTGAAGACTTTGTGAACGGCAGCCAGAGAAGCTAGGCCCTCCGCCAGACGTGTGTTGATGAGATCCGCCTCGGTGCCAGGGTGCTTTCTCTTCAGCTGTTTTAAAGTGAGCAAGACTTGTACAGACAGAGAACTGGCTGCCAGTTAGCTGCCGCCATGCTCAAAGCGAGAAGTTTGTAAAGGAGGGAGAGAGAGATGTCACAAAGTTAGGCCGACTCCTTCCTTTTCATCACAGCTCCCTTGACAAAAACCGCCCGTAATGACGGATCTAATAAGCTAACTACCTGAAATGAGATAATGATGAGTCATAGTGTCTCCCAGTCTGACAAAGGACATATGGTGCATGCATTAAAGGAGATGATAGTGGCTATGGAATGCTCTATAAACAGACACGCACAATGAGATGGGAGGCGGGGTTAAACGCAGGGCATGGCAGCCTCAGATCTCCTACGACCTTGACAAAATGACACCAATGGATAAGAAAACATGTACCTGTACCTGACCAGAATGGGGCGGTAGAGGGGGGGACAAAGCTGTAGCCGGCGGGAGTTAGAAAAGACAGGCCGCAGAGCAACGGGGCTGAGGTGTGGCAGAGGCATGGGCGCAGTGGGGCGAGGCGGGTGAGGTAGGGGTGCGACGAGGGTAAAGAGAAGAAAAGCAAAAGAAAAAGCATGTTTAATTGAAACGTAACATTTGCAAGCAAACAGAGCAGATTATAAACACTTGGCCTTATTCTAAGTGCTTCAAACCGGTTTTACACGGTGGAATATTTCTATTCACGTCCCAATCCACCGAGAACTATCGATGAGGTCTGGGTTTACTAGTAAAACTCCAGGAGCGTCTGAGGCAGTGAGGCGAGTTCCCCTCGCCATCTGATGCTCCATCTGACCGGCTCGGCCCAGAGCGTCTCGGACCCCCAGTGTGTCAGCAACACAATATGTTTCCTCACCCACTCTTCTGTGGAAGGCGGCCAAAGCCATACGGCACAAAGCGTAACTAACAAGACGTCAATAAACATTGAACAATCTGATGAGTGGGAGTGTGTCATATCTTTTAAAAAGATGTGTCTTCACCTACTTTTTTATAAATGTTTGGAGCTTGTCTAATCTCAATTGGTCAAATGTTCCATATTTTTGGAGCATAATGGCTAAAAGCAGATAGATAGATAGATAGATAGATAGATAGATAGATAGATAGATAGATAGATAGATAGATAGATAGATAGATAGATAGATAGATAGATAGATAGATAGATAGATAGATAGATAGATAGATAGATAGATAGATAGATAGATAGATAGATAGAGCAGCCACAGTAAGACCAGAAATGTACTAAGAATATAAATAGGGTCCATTTGAAATGTTTTGTCTGGTTTTGAACTTTGAAATCTAATTACCTGACAATATCTCTCAATATCTCTCTTCATTTAATTTCATTTCTCACTCTGTCCGTTCTCTGGCAAGCAGTTCAACTGACTGGTTTCAGAAGCATTTAATGTATTTCTTAAACATCTGTTCAGAGTTTTGAAGGGACAACCCAAGCTGAGGCTAACTGAGCTCATGAATTTATGCAGGAGCACATGCTGTGTCTCCAAAAGGCCTTGTCTCAGACCACTATCCAACCTGTGGCCACTCAGACCAGCTGCTGATGGGCACTTGAGATTCCACCCACGTCACTCCAGAAAAGCCGGGCCATTCGCCCACTATTCTGCAAAGTCTGCGAGGCTCAAACCTTCAGCACGTCATTACCCATAATGTGAATATTCAGGGTTATGGATTTGCCGTCCAGCCCGTATGGCTCGCTTAACATTCGATGGAATATAAGTAGAAACGCAACATAGCTGACAGCATCTCCAGAGCTTCTTGGATATAAATAAAAATGAGGATGGAAAGGGCAACTATCAAGCAATTTGTTCCGTCTTCACTTGTGAATTAAAGTCACGAATATTTTGGTGTCCAACACAAACAATAAAGGTAACCCTGTACAACTGTTTCCGTTCTGCAATGCTGATTTTTCCGGTTTAAACTCTCTTGCTGTATGCTGCCTACACAGGGTCAAGTTACCACTTAGAGTAGATGCCCCTGTTGCTTCTTACGTCCTGTTTACATGACAGACTTGTGCGCCTCTGGCAGACATCTAAAAAACAATCGCATATGATTTACATGTATTGGCACATAAGCAGACGCTGAGATGGAAAAAAAACAAAAAAAAGAAGCTGTGCTGCATGGGAATAGAGCTTGGGGATGAGAAGAGAAAAACAGCAGCAATGCATGCTGGGAGATCCATTCTTCGGTCAGAGTCTCTTTCGAATCACTTTCGTCCTCTTTGTTAAAGCAGTGAAGCGTTTGAGTGACATCCCCCAGCTTCTCAATCTGCCAACATTTCCCAATTGCGGCAAACCCTCACTGTGACATATGGAGCTACAATAAACTCTCAGATCTAAGTGTTGATTGCAATGCGCCATAAACTCTCAGATCAGGCTGTAAGCACAGCTCAGTAACAGCCCCTGTTTGACATTTTTAACTCGCTCCTCTCCCACAGCTGGAAAACAACACAGATGTCTTAGGAGCTTTTGCAACCACAAAGCCATGAACAGACAGAACATCTCTAAAACTTATTTGGCCAGAAACAAGTATGCAAATGCTGACGTGAATGCTGCAAGTATGCGAGTCTAGTTTTTACAAAAAAATGAGTCCTGCATGAACATACACGTTTCGTATGAGCTATATATATATATATATATATATATATATATGTTTATTTATAATTAAAATAATTAAATTAAAATATTTAATATATAAAATAATTATACATACACTACCATTTAAATATTTGGGGTCAGTAAGAATTTTTTAAGACTCATGCTCACCAAGGCTTTATTTATTTGATCAAAAATACAACAAAAACATTATTACAAAATGATTACAACTGTTTACTATTTTAAAGTATTTTAAAATATAATTTAATCCTAAGATGGCAATGCAAAAATATTTTATTGATTCTTTAATGAATAGAAAGTTCAAACGAGCAGCAATTTGAAATGTAATTTATTTGTAAATTTCTTTCTAAGTCAAAATTTTTAAGGGCGGAAATCTTACTGGCCCAAAATGTTTTAATTGTATATATACAAATAAATATAGTAAATTATTGAAATATAAAAAAAATATGCCATATATAAGGCATAGAAACAAGGTTGAGAAACACATTATAGCGTCCCTTGTGCCACTGATAATATAACCTGTATTTCCAAACGTAATGTGAAATTGAGCTTCTATAGCTAGAAGCATTTGCGTTATACTAGTTCATGCTTCAGGCTTTACAATCGTACCGTAGTATAAAAATGCACCTTCTGGTTATGACAAACACTAAGAGAAATGTATCCTTAAACATCGAGACACCTGGGCACACGCGAGAAGATTTGGTCTCAAACACTGCTGCCATAGCAGCCACCCTGGTGACCATAGCTTCTGGCCATCACAACAATGTCACATGTTTTGAACTATTAAAGAATGAATCATTGTTTATACTCAAATTTGATTGTTTGAGAGTGTTTAGGCTTTTTGAGGATTAAAAATAAGGAGTGAATGGATTTTTTTCATTGCATGGTGGTTGTGTCCACACACTGCAAAGACACATTTATATGCAAACACCATTTAAAAGTGAATTTTGCATCCGACGACCCCTTTAAATAGAACAAGCGTACATTTTGTTATTTGTGAGTCGTGTTTGCGTGAATCTGGATCTAGTGTGTTTGTGCACAGGACGTACTGTTGGCTCCGTTCTCCGGCTCTCGGTAGGGGAACTGCAGTGTGGTATCAAGTGTCCTGAATCCTTCCCGCAGAGAGTGATGTTTGTAATACTCGATCAGCTCCTGCATTAAACACACACATACGCTCAACGTGATGTCAGTTCACATAAAAGGGTAAATATCTACAGCCATTAAAAGGGAAAATAAAAAAATAAATATATGAACGGATTCAATATGACTCCAGCATTCACAATCCAATAATGTTATTTAACTGGCATTTGCGAGATCGAATCTAAAAGCGCTTTCGAAAAAAAAAGCTGACAAAAGACATTTGATTTTTCTACAGAATAGAGACATTAAGCAGCATGATTTCCTAATGCCCTTTAGAAGGCAAACAGATGACAAAACAAAAGGGATTGTATAAATGATACAAAGAGATTTCAAATGTAATAAGCTGGTATAATGCAAACATTTCTCTTTATTGCACCGATTCCACCGACCTTAAAAACATATGAGCATAACATTTACTTTTCACTCTATATGATGAAGACGTTTTAATAATACTCTTTGCTGAAAACTAGTACAAAACATTAGCACTTACCAAAATGCTTCTGAACTTCCTGTTTTCTGCAATGTAGAAGAGTCCCTCCTTTGTTAAGATCTTGATGTGTTTCACGTCGTTGTTGTACCTGTGGGCCATGAATAAATGATGAGAGTAATTTTCTGGTGATCATTGCGATCGATGCTGCCTATCCCCTATGGGAAGCTGCCATAGTAATGCATGGGGCAAAGAGCTTTTCATGCAGGGAGAAGGGGTCGATAGCGAGGGGTGGGGCGTCTCCATTAGTCCTTGGATTAAAAGTTACGAGCTCACATTTTTTAGAGCGAAAGTGCACAGGACTGTCTGCAAACAAGAAATACTGATAAAATGGGGAAGCTTTTGTCTTTCGACCTTGCACTCAAACACACACACACCGTAGAGTTGTCCTATCGTTGTTGGAGTGTGTGAAAAAAACAAAATATATTTATTTTATTTTTATTATTAATATTGTTGTGGGTTACGGAGCCCCACACATGACATGCAGACAATTTTTATTTATTTTTTGGCCATGAATTAAGAATTTGTTTCAACAATCTATTAATTTGTTTCCCTTCGTTTAGTAAATCGTGGCCACACTGAACTAATTAGTTTACTCAATTTTATTAAATCGTGGCCACGAATTAAGAATTCGCTCCCATGATTTATTAATTTGTTCCCTCGTTTTAGTAAATCGTGGCCACGTTGAACTAACTAATATACATATTTTTGTCCCGGGCTCTGTATGGAAGCTTGTTTTGGCCACTGAATCAAAAATAAAAAAGGGAATTGCGACTTTTTATCTCACAATTCAATTTTTTTTTCTCACAATTGCATGATATGAAGTCGCAATCGTGTGTTATACAGTCAGAACTGCAAGATATAAACTCGCAATTCTGAGAAATAAAGTCAGAATTGTGAGATAAAAAGTTGAAGATATCTTTTAAAAAACAAGCTTCCATTAGCCTGGGAAAACCCAGACAACCTCCGGGAAATTCAGATTGGCTCGAGAAGTAGTCTGGCAAAGAGCTCATTCAAGCCCATTTCCATGGCCTAGAAATCGCGGCACCAATCAGAAACGTTGAGGCGGGCTTTACACAATGACGATCGCTCTGATTGGTTTTAGGTCTATCCAATTGCGCCCAAAAGGCATTTGAGCGATGTCCGTTCAACTTTTAAACGCATTATTAAATTCAAATTGCAAACACATGAGGACAGTCTCCATGAAAGACCCACTGGCAGATGAACGTGCTACTACATTTCTCTCCGAAACGGTAGGAAATTAAATTAGATTTAATAGAGGATTTTAACTGTGACACGATGATTGACAGGGCAGTTTAAGTGACAGGACGCACGCGACAGATCCGTCCGATAAAGATGACGAAGTAGTATGTCCCAAAAGCTTGCCTACTTTTTTGCTACACATTCAAAAGTAAATACCTTTTCTTCACAAAAAGAGTACATACTTTTATGGCGTAGTGTACCTTAGGCGAATTGGGACGCAGCATATGGCTTTACACGATGACGATCGCTCTGATTGGTTTTAGGTCTATCCAACTGCGCCCAGAGGCATTTGAGCGACGTCCGTTGGTGACGCCCCTTTGGAAATGATTTGTCTATGGAGCTTTGCCAGACCATAACTCAGTTACTACTGAGAATGGTCTGGTTTTAACCAGGCTAAGCTTCCATACCGTAGTGGGTGGAATATTGCAGGTATGAAACTTTTTCTCAGCTAGTTTTTACTAATTATTCATTTTTGTTTTGAAATATTTTTTCCCAGTAAATAACTAAGTGTGCTGTAATAACTCACTTGATGCTGATGGCGTACTCGTGAAACTCTCGGCTTCTGTGACGGACCAGGTAAGTGCTGCTCCTCCGGTTGAGCAGCGCAGCCTCAGCCTGAACCCTCTCAATTGAGCCTGCAAACCTAAACCAAAATTCAGAGGTCAGAGGTCAGAGGTCAGAGTTGAAGGGCTTCTGGGCAACACACAATATTAAAAAGTTATAGTGCTGACCTGTAGTTGCAAAAAAAGTCACATGAATTAATAATTGTATTTACTGTTTTTCAGTAAATATAATGGGAGATTAATGAAAAATTAGAGGGGAAATAGAATTACGAAAATTACAGAAAAAAAAGAAAAAAAAAGAATGCATCATTATGCAAAATGTTTATTTTATAGTATCATTTATGGCAATATATAATATGGATGTTTTATGAGATTCTCCCAGTTATTCATAGTATTTGTAATGTAGTTTGTAAAATATTCTAATTATAATAATTAATAAAAAGTACTACATTATTTATATAATAATGAAATATCAGAATATTTTATAATGATAAATAGAAGAACAAAAATATTAAATTATGGTAATAATAAAAATGCAAAAATGTAATGGTTATATTCGGGTACAAAATTATATTCTGGTAGTGAGAATAAAGATCGTACCATGGCTGGGAAGAGTAGTCAATAGGTTTGGGTACCTAAAAAAGATAAAGAGACAAAAAAGGAGGTGAGAAAGAAAAAAGTAGAGCACACATGTGCGCTTTTGTTCTTGAAATTCCACTCAACCTGATTTTCATACAGTATTTTTAACTTGCAGCTCAAGTCTGGGACAATACAGCTCATATTAGCGCTAAAACCTGCCCCACTTATTCTATCTTTTAACAACCACAATTGCTTTTCTAAATGCACTCATAAAGATAACCTGACATATTTGAATAACCTTAACATGATTTAATATGACTTGTACATCATTATGACTGTAAATCATCTTGCTGATATCAGTGTTATCGCATTCTGTCCACATTCCTGCTATTTACATGAAAAACCAGCATTACAGACAATCACCTACAATGCATCTGTCATTCAAAAACAATACTGAAGAGGTGCTTGCATACCTAAACCATGCGAACACAACATGCACACAAGGACAAGCCTCCCTTGCCTTGATCACATTTGTTTTTGTTTGGCAGAGAATAAAGAATGTTTTTAGCATTATACTATAATCTGGTATTTGTACTCACACACGGGCAAGGCTTCACTGCGTCGCTTGGAAAGAAGCCAACATCCTTAGTTGCCAGGACTTTACCCTGAAACCATGGCAAGATAATTACATTACGTTCAGCTGGGCAACTCCTCCTCAATAATTCAGTAACAATTAGTACTTAACACGAGTCACGACACGCTACAAATTTACAGCAGAGTTCATCAGAGCTGAAAAAGTCATGGGAGAATCCAAGTAGAGTAACAGGAGAATGAGCAAACAGTATAATACATCCAGCAGTGTTATAAACTGTTTTCGCTGCTCAACCTTTTTGTGGAAACAATGATACCATTCAAACATTTGTGGTAAGATTTAAAAAAGAGAGAAGTTATTATTTTTATGCAAAGATGCATTAAACTGATTAAAAGTGACAGTGAAGACATGTACATTGTTACAAAAGATTTCTATTTAATAAATGCTTTGCTAAATGTAATAAATGCTGTTCATTGAACTATATTCAAAGAATCCTGAGAAAAGTATCACAATTTCCACAAGAAATATTAAGCAGCACAACTGTTTTCAACATTGATAATAATAAGAAATGTCTCTTAAAGCAGTAAATCAGCATATTAGAATGATGTCTGAAGGATCATGTGACACTGAAGACTGGAGTAATTATGTTTTTATTTATTTAGTATCTTAACTAAATGAAAATGAGAAATGTTGCTTTGGCAACTAAATGAAATATTTTATTTTATTTTATTTCAACTTTTTAATGGTTTAAGTTTTAGTTTAGTTTAGTTTAGTTTAGTTTTATCTAATTGACAAATAATTTATATACAGACACTTCAAAAATGACCTCAAATAAAATGATCAACCGATACAGCTGTCGCTGATGTAACCACAAATGATGGTTCTCCTGCCGGTAACGCTCGGATCTTTCCCTTCCTCCTCCTCCTCCTCCTCAGACAGTCTTCCAGGGAGATGTAGAAAGTGCATTTCTGTCTCATCTACCTCTTCCTTGAACAAATTTGATTTGTAAGTGGATCCTTAAGCACACCCCCTCCCCTCCCCAATGCATTTAGCGCATTGACATTTTATCAGCACTCTCATGATGCCGCCCCGCTATTGGTTGTTGCTCAGATAAGGGCCTAATAATGATTAAACTCATAACCCTGTTAGATCAAACAGATGGCAACCAAAGGCCCAAATGGAATTACAGTGAATGATTGCGTTTGTCTAGGCACCAGAGCGGCAATAATTGTCTCCGGGTTACCACAGCTACGAGGGCTCTGATCGTCCTTTGCTCCGTCCGGAGCTGCCGCGGGATGCTGGATATTACGAGGTCTCAGGTGACACGGGCGGTGTAATTTTGCATGAGCTCAAATTGAATAAATCAAACAACTTCCGGGTGCACGGGACAGCTGGGCGTTCGGAGCCTGCAGCGGATGGCGGTCTTAGAATGAGGCAGAACGAGATTAACATGTTAAAACAGAGCTGTGGAGAAGCGTCCTGGACAGCTGGACCCGTCTGACGGAGAGGGATGTAGGGGCATTCGAGTGTGTGCCAGGCTCTGCCAATTCTCTCGCTCTCTAGACAATCATTGGCTGGTTTCCTCATTGCCTTGGCACATAAATAACCAGAGCAAGAAGAGTGGGCATCAAGATGAACTGCGTGTTCTTTTGTGTCCCATCCCAGAAGAACATTTTACTGCTCAAAAGTTGCTCTATTGCTTCATTTAAGTATCAACTTTTTCTCTTAAGACTTACAAATTACACAAATGAGACAAAATTTAATGTGGGTACTTTCAGGTCTTTATAGAATTAGATAACAAATGCTCAAATCTCTGACTTTTAATATCTGGACTTTGGCATTTTGGCAAATCTGAGCACAGTGTGTGACACTGGAACCTTACGGAGAACGTGATTTCAGCAAGTACAACATGTTCCTGGATCGACATCTTTGTTGATCCTGGGAACAACATTCCAATCAACCAATCAGATTTGAGGGACAAGTTTAGGCTTACATCATTACTTCTACATCAGTGTTATCCACTATCATTTCAATCTGATTTTAGGGATAAGTTATGGGTAGGGTTAGGTGTAGGGGTAGGGACAGGGTTAGGACTACATTTTCAGACAGGAATGTTGTTCCAGGGTCAACAAAATATGTTGATCCAGGAACATGTCTTACTTGGCAAGACTTACTTACGCAAGTAAGACTCACTGGGTCTGTTTCTCATAAGAAAAAGCAGCAGGAGACTTGGACCCCATCCCAAATGGCGGACTTTCAGTCTTGCGATGATTACCATGTGCCTTTAAAGTCCATGAGGCTGTGTCGTGTCACAGTTGTTATTTTAGGCTTCACACTTTTTGGTCTACGCAGCATTATGTCATCAATGTGTGGACATTTGGGGTGACATTTAGCATAATGTAGCCCAGTTTTGCTGGCTATAAAAAAATGCACTTTTTTTATTTAAAGGTTAAAACTTTTACAATACTTCTTCTAAAAGTTTAAAAGCACAATAGGGGAAAAGGTTCATAGGGAAGTTATTAGCATTGCACTCCAAGAAAGAGTTAATCATTAATCTAAATCTATTTGTGTGATTTTCTTTTGTGTGTCTCGTGTCAGAACACTGCATGTGCAGAAACACCTCCTATACAATTAAAACGTGACAAATTAAACCTGTTGTGAAGCGCGTGTCTGCTCTCTGGGCGTTGTGCTGGTCTGTTTTGTTTTTGTACGGCTATGAAACCTAACCCACAACAGCTTTCTTGTGTTGAAAAAGGGTTGGATTAGTTAGCATTTCACAGTCAGTCATGCTTAGCAAAGCATAACAACACAGTCGCTCGGCCTTTGCCACAAACACGAGAGGCAATCAATTAGCAGCTGAGCACATGCTAGCGCCGTTCCTGCAGGGCTGCATGACTTGAAAAGTTTATGACGAGCGAGTAAAACTGTCTCACCTTCCACCAAGAGCTGCGGATGTTCGCCTCCATCACCTCAACAACGTCACCAACGTTGATTTTAAGCGGTGGGCCGTATGGGGGGCTCGGAACACAAAAATAATTACGGATGACCTGCATCTTAGGTAGATCTGGGGGGTAAAAAAAAACATAAAAATTGTTAAAATAATGCATTTGGGTGTTCATCTATATTGCCAACGAGCATGCTGAACTTTGACAGAGTGTCATTACTGCATGCTTTGACATTCCAGCACACAAAGAACAGGTTTATTTACGTGACGCGGTGATCGTAAATCACAACAGGTGACAGAAAAATCAAGTCAATCCATCATAAAAATGTCAGTGAGCTAATGTTTTGTCTCGAGCGTTCGTGCTGTCATGCATGCAGTGTGGTAGGATCATGCATTTAAAACCGTAGCTGGTCATGTCTATGCTATTCCTTGATCACTTAAAATAAAACTGAAATAAAAAAACATTTAAGTATTAATATTACTAAAAGTAAAACTGAAATAAATATAAATTAAAGCATAATATAAATATAAAAAACGAATAAAAATGACAAAAGCACTGAAAATAAAAGCTAATTCAAAATGTTAATAAAATATCTTTCCACAAACTAGCATTTTAAACCATAGCTGGCCTTTTTTCTGCCATTCTTTGATTTTTTGTGTGAATTGAATACCAAAGCAAAAATGTTCATAAACAGTGCTATCAGTGGATGCAATTCATTATTAGGGCCATGAAACACCATCGGCCAACGTCGGACCATCAGTGAGCGCCTGTCAGGCTAGTTTTTGTGGTGTGTTCCACACGTCGGCTGTTGTCAGGCATTCAGCATGTTGAATTGCCGTCTGGGAGAGATCGCTCTGATTGGCTGTTCAGTTTAGAACTCAAAGAACTCAAGACTCAGAATGCTGTTCTAATTTTACACCATCTTACCTTAGCGTTCCAATATGCTAATATTTTCATAACAACATAAGCCGCCTCGAATGAAGAAAGTGATCAGCATTATTGATATTCAAAATGGTAAGCAAGCTGCTTTGTTTACGGTTTGTATATATGCTGTCCTAGTTTTGGTTTCTCTTTTTGAATGACAAAAATAGACTATTGATACTTGCTGATCTAGACAGCTATACCTGCACACAGGTAGGTGCCTAACAGTCAGCTGTGGTCTTTGCTGTGTGTTCAAGCGCAGCTTGTTGGCCGCGAGGTGACAACATAATCAGCTTTCGTCGCCGCTTGTTCTTTGTCGTCGGCTTGGTGTGTCACAGCCTTTAGCAAATTCCCCCCAGAGTGTGTACGAAGAGAAGCTGACCACAAACATCAGCTGTACAGTCTGGCTATTACCCTAATTAGTATTAAAACCCAGTTTTATTCGTTCAAGTAATTGCACGCACAGGTCTCGTGTGTGCCGCGGGGAAACTGTGCCGAGCGGACAGTCGTTCAGACGCTCCAGTGAGCTATGAATGAGTGTGTTTGTGTGCACAGGGCTGGTTTGCTGAAGGGTCAATAGTGATGGTCTCAGCTGGTTGCTGCAGCTCTATATATTCTGCCGTTCTGATGATGAGAGGCGAGTGTAGACTCTCTTAATGCAACCAGCTGTGGCTGAAGCCTTCCAGCCCAGCAGATCACCCAAGGCCCTGAGCCTCCAAGCGCGGCGGGCTGTCTTTGAAGACGCTTTAAAGAACAGCGTGAGCTTGTGCTTCTCTGTAGAGAAGCGTCTTACTGCCATGCTAAGCTAAGAACCTTTGAGCACAAGGGCAAAGAGTCAGCACCAATAAACACTGAAATGCATTTTTGCATCAAAACAGCTCACAAAAGGTTGCCTGAATGTGCCAAAAGAAAACAAAACTGCAAGTTTAAGTGTTTGCAATACAAAAGAGCTCACTTAGTAACAACACACCTCTTCTCAAAAACCAGCACTATTTCGAAATATCATTTATGCACAAAGATATGAAATGACTGCACATGAAATAACAAATTCAGCCTCAACAAAGCATTGTTTTTTAGAAAGGCTGCTTCTGATGAAGACAAATCTAGCAGCGCTGAACAGGCAGGAAGGAACTACTTTAATTCAAACGGAAAGATTCCCATGACAGCAAATACTACACAGAGAGCTTTTCTCACCATAACTTTAATGAATCTACCGACCTCAATATTGTGTGGGATCAGGAGGCCTCTCATGGCTCCACGCAGACAGGGTGACTTTAAAGAGATATAATGAACTCAGGAGAGGGCGTATAGTGATTGTGGGGGTGAGAAACAACGACTTGCAAATTTAGCTTCTCCCGTTTATTTCAAATATTCATGAAGCTATTAAAAATAAGGGCGAGGGAAGTGCGTCGCTCCATCAGCAGTCACTTCCCTGATATCTGAACCTGTATCCCAGGTGGACATTTATCACCTCTTGGGTATCGATCAAACTATCAATGATGCTGTGAAAACATAATTAAAGATAATGTGGCCCTCTTTACGACATACTAATGGGTGGAACGACTGCTGCTGAACACTAGCGATGTGAGATCGAACATGTAGTTGAGGTGGTGAAAGTCGTCTATCTCAGTGCTTCTCAACTGGCGGGTCGCAAGACCGTTTTGAGTGGGTCACGTGTGTAGTCAAAGAAACAACAACAACAAAAACGTATTTCAAAATGTTTTTCTGATGCGAGACTTTTATTTTGAAAGACGTGAATGAAAGATGTTGCAAAGACTTGGCTCTTCTGTCAGACAGAACGCGTTTTTCCATTCCAATTCTCTTCATTTCCATAGTTTTTCTATGTACTCTGTGTGTGCTAGATGGACGGGTTTGACCGTTATGGTCGCGTCTTTTGCAGTGTCTCATGCGCGACCTATCTACCTTAATTAAAATAAGGTATTTTTAAATAAAATGTAAAAGTAATGTACATTTTTAAAAACTTAAAGATCATAACCCCCATCATTTGCACCCTGGTTGAAAGGCTCACTTGGGGTCATATTTCGGTCAAAAGGTGTTTCTGTAAAAACACAGCTTAAAACGCCTACATAATACAATTAAACTGAGTGAACATTTACTGGGAGAAGTGGGTTAAGTATTGGGCCTATCTATGCTAGCAAATGGAGCAACAGTGGTTAAATGTCTTCGAACATTGTTTTTCCCACTTACATCTGATTTACAACTGACACTAAACCCTAGTTACGTGTATGAGCTTGCCTTTACAACAAACGACAACACTACGGCTCAATGACTACTAAGAATCTGCAATCTGGCTCAGATTGAAGAAGTAAGTATTAATGTACAAGACTATGCATGTTTTGTAAGCATGATTGCTTATGAAACCCCAAAGCCATAGCAATGACGAACTTAAAAATTTCAATGCAAGACATGCCAAACTGTGACTTAAAGGAACTGTTCACCTAAAATTCAATCATTATATGCATTAACATTTAAGAGGATAGCTCACCCAAAAATGAAAATGTTGTCATCATTTAGTTGTCATCATCAAGAAGATATTTTGAAGAATATTGGTAACCAGACAGTTGACGGTAGCCATTGACTTCCATAGTATTGAATGCAAGTCAATGGCTACAGTCAACTGTCTGGTTACCAATATTCTTCAAAATATCTTCTTTTGTGTTCAACAGAAGAAAGAAACTCATTCAGGTTTGGAACAACATGAGAGTGAGTAAATGATGACAGAATTTTAATTTTTGGGTGAAATATCACTTTAATGTGTCATCCCAAACCTAAATGCTGTTCTCTTTTTTTTAGTAAATCACAAAAGGAGAATTTTGAAGAATCTTGGTGTCCATAGTGACCACATCTTGTATTTAAAATAGCTTCAAAAAACATCCTTTTGTGATCCACTGACAGAAATAATAACATTCTGGTTTGTCATGTTTGGTTGAAATACGTTTGTGATTTACCTGCATCTTCTCCACGACAGGGTTTTTTCCCGATCTGTAATGACAGTAAATAAATCACATGATTCATACTGTTGCCACTCACAGACATTGCAATGCATTAATGATTTGATAATTAAGTAAAAGTATGTGCAAAAGCACAATTAATCTCATCATTAATTTGGACAAGTAAACACTGTTTGTCACACCACTGCACAAAACATGTTCATCCTGTAACATACGCACAAAGAATGGAGAATGGAGAATTTCCTCCATGCAATTTACCATCAGTGTTTTGAACTGCACTCTGGACAAATTGCATGTCAATATCCTTATTACATGCTATATAAATTACATCGGGTTTGTTATTGCAAAATGATGACCGTGGTGTTGTGTTGCAAGCGATACAATTAATAAAACTGGTGTGCAATTAAATAAATGCACAATCCATAACATATATATCATTCTAAACTGCAATGAACTCTGGGCTAGAAACAATTGCATAGTTTCCCTATAACTAGTGCATCAAACTTTAATAAAGTAATATCACTTCAATAACAATTCCATGAATAATGCTGCGGCAACTCTAAAGTGCATTGTAAAAGAGAATTTTCTTACAGTGCTAACTTTAAATTGTGTTTAATAGGAGTAAATGAGGCCCTGCAGAGAAGAACTACATCACAGATTCACTTGAAAAGGAATTATTTGAACAAAAACCTCACCTGTGATCCAAAAGAGCTGGAATCTGCAAGCATGTTGAAGACAGGCATGGTTAGAGTGAATTTACACATTCAGATAAACACACTGTACAGACGCTGTAAGTAGGGTGTGTGGAACACGGTGTGCTGTGAGCGTTTACGATTTGTTTTGCTACGCTGCAGGTACTTAACAGCTGCCCGAGCTAAATTGACGTGAGGGGCCGGACTAGACAGAGTTATGCACCAGGAGCAAGTCTTATTGGCTCCCGAGGGAGAGGCTGGCCCTGTACTTGGAGTGTACATTGTGAACTTTGTCCTGTTGCACTAGCGTGCACCTCAATAGCTAGTGACACACGCACACAGAGGCATAGACACGCAGGCGTGCACATAAAAACACAGAGTGGAATCTTGTAAACAACAAAGAGGCAAGGCTTGACAAACACACATTGGGTTCTCAAGAATTCTACAGTCTCAACATTGTTCAACCACAAAAATCTAAAAAGTTGTTTACATTAAGAGTGAAAAAAAATAAACAATGAAAGCTTGATCTATTTTCACTGGAAAATTCCAGACAATGAAAATTAAATGAGTGTGAAAAGTTACATGCAGAGGGTGTGTGTTTGTCAAGTCTGACCTCTTTGTTGTTTTGTTCCACAAGATTCAACTCTGTGTTTGTATGTGCATGCCTGCGTCTACGCCTATGTGTGTGTTACTCTTGGAGGTACTAAATGCTTTAATATATTGACTAAATTAATTGAATAAATTCCACCATCCCTGCTTGCATGTGGAAAAACAAAGATTTAATAAAAACGGCAACCAATCTATAGAAAATAAAAAATTAAGACGATATATCTGTTGTGGTAAAGATAGAACATTTCTACATAAAATAATCTGACCTGTGGCCTAGTCAAATCTGGTACAGCAGAATGTCACATTGTCCTTTCTTAGGATGAGTAAGTGAATCTACCAGAATCCTTTTTGTTTTTGTTTGTGTTTTGTTTTTCATTTTCTGTGCGCATTTTTTTTATTTTATTATTGCTAGCTTAAATCACAATCAAATTAGCTAATAGGACATCATGGGATGTGCAGAACTGATGGGAGTTTAGAGAGAGCTCAGCTGTGCCTAAAAGCGTGAACAAGGAAATTCTATGGAAGCCTGACTAATGCCTAAAACAATAAGAAGTGGCACTGTTGGCAGGCGCACACACACATGCATACATCATGAGTTCAGGAACCCAACCAAGCCTGTTTGTCTGTTTGTCATCAGACATCACGCTTATCTATGTGGCCTAGGTTAGATTATTAGGAATCTCTGCATGTTGACAGCTTTTATTGCCCTGTCAGTTACACTACAGTGTACTGTAGGTCAATCATTAGTGTGCAGCGAGGTAAGACGACATCACATAACACTGAAACATGAGCCAGAGGCTCCATCGCAGCTCTGTAAATAGATGATTCATAATGTGCATGCACAGAAATCTCTAGAAAGTGTTTGTTTGTGTTGAATGCGGGGCTCACCGGCACTGCTTTTGACACAGACGTCCACCCTGCCGAGACACTCCTTATGAGCGCCAGCACCACATTTAGAGCAGCGGTAGCCTTGATAGAAGACTCCTCTGAGATAGATAGATAGATAGATAGATAGATAGATAGATAGATAGATAGATAGATAGATAGATAGATAGATAGATAGATAGATAGATAGATAGATAGATAGATAGATAGATAGATAGATAGATAGATAGATAGATAGATAGATTTGCATTAACATCTCCCATTATTTCCATTCCATTACAAAACTATTCAGGAATGATTTACATGTGATTGGGCCACGCCCACATACTCTGCTCTGATTGGCCCATTATCTGCCAATTCATTAACTCTGAAATCATCGAATTTATGATTATCCATGAACACCCTTGATTTACCACTGTCTTTCCCTCTCTCACTCACTCTATGAGCAATATCGATCTCATTAAGGTGCATTGTGGGTATACTGTGTCATTTCACAAAGCTTCAACGGTGAGCTCACCTCAGCAGCATTTCACACGAGCTGCAGGATGTGGTCGTCTCAAAGGTGTGCATGCGGAACTCATGGAAATTACTTTTCCCGCTCTCTGGACAGATGTTCGATCTGTTGAGAGAGAGAAAGAGAGAGAGAAAGTGGATGTTAAAGACAAGACTGGAGACTCGTGAACACAGAGCCGCTTGTTTCCACCTGTAGTCTTCTCCCTCCATCCCTCCAGCTGTGATTGCCTCTTAAAACACATAGGGGTTTCACATAGGTTTCTGGAGAATTTTTTTTTTAATGACGACCATGTAAAACTCAATCCCACAAAGCTTTTTAACCAGATCCCTGAATGTACTGCATAACACATAACAAAATGACAATATTGACAAACAAAACAAAATTATCTTCTAACTAATGATCTGTTTTATATAATTATGTAGTATAAGCTAAAGCAATAGTGTTGCTGTCTTAGCATGCACCACTAATTACAGCATCAGCAGGGCAGGAGTCATGATGTCGTATGTGGCTCTTTTACTGTTTTATAGTCCAGGACCCTCCACCCGCTATCTGTTTCTCTCGCTCGATCCATCTTGAATAACCCTTGAGTGGTGAGTGCCCTCATAATAAAGGCATTAATGGATGACGGACAGATGATAGAGCTGTCTTTGCTTGCTGATGTCATGTCATTAGGCTCGGAGTATGTAACAGCACTGATATCCAATCAGCTTTCAGCTGCTGACTGATCTGATGACACATGACAGAGAGAAAGAGAGCACTGACTCACCACTGTTCGCCAGAATTAATGAGCCCTTCAGATAAATCTGTTAAAAACGTGTTATCTAATTAATCAGAGCCCTGTCTCATTTCTTTGGTGCATTACACTTTTTTCTCCTCTCTTATTCAAATGGATTTTTTTTTCATGGATGTGCCTTTTTTGGATATGTATGACGTTTGAAATTTGGTACAGTAGATCACTTGTCACATGGTTTATTGCGTTTTTCATCTGAATTTTACCGATTGTTGCTGTCATCTGCCAGGAATTATAAATATATTTTCTCTCACTCTCTTTTTTTTCTCATAGGTATGCTGTTTGATCACTTATACAAAATAATGCAGCCTTAGTATTTCATAATACAAAGATTTACTTGAATCTCTGATTCTCCTGACAATAGAGAATGGAATCAAATTAAAGTAAAGGAAGATAAAAAGCCTCTGGTTTTTTTTTTCATAGAAAACAGGATTTATCTTGCTTCTTTGAAATAAAACAGTTTGATGTACTAGAAATATTCTAATGTGTAACATGGCGGAAACCACCAAAAACCACCCATGTTTAAATATCAAAACAGAATCATTATTACCCAGACTGGTAATTGTGGGTAACAAAAGAGTTGACGATAGCCATTGACTGCCATAGTTTTTTTCCATACTAAGGAAGTCAATGGCTATCAACAACTGATGGTTACCAGTTTTCTTTAAAATATCTGAATAAATGATGTCAGAATTTTCATTTGTGGGTGAACTGTACCTTTAAAGTACAGTACTTTAACAAAAATAGCTTGTTTGAAGTGCAAGTTTAAAATGGTCTTCATTGGCTGCCTGTGAACAACGTCTACTTTGACCCCGCCCTCAAACACTGTAGTTGTAGCTGAGGCCTGAAAAAGTTTGGATCATGTTGTCAACATGTCAAGAAGACGCTGTTGACATTACAGTGAGTAAATAACTGAATTAAATATTGTCAGAGAGCTATTCCTGTAAGCATCAGAGAAAAAATAGTCATGCAAAGCTAAATTAGGACAGGTTTTAATGCAAGAAGCATTATTAGTGGACTTTAGTTCCACTAAAATACCAGCTATATCTGTATACGACTATATATAAAATAATGCAGACTATATCTTCTTAAAAACACCCAAACTTACAAAAAGAAAAGGAAAAAATACCTGGCATATTACTTCAGTCTATCTGCAAAACTGAACCAACCACTCTGAGAGAATGAAAACCCTTTGGGTCACATTATGTTTTATAAGGTACACCACTGCAAAAATGCTTGGGTAAGCAAGTCTGTCCTCATTACTGTGTTTGTTCTGTAGTAAAAATATACACTAATGGTGTTTTAGTCCTGAATCAGGGCCAGGACATACTGTCATAGCTAAATCATGTCTCTGTGTCTGTTGTCAAAGCAGATAACAAACCTGAAAAACAGCACTGTGCAGACCTTCAGAGTTCATACTGTAACACACACACACACTCACAATGCCATGCCAAACTGCTCCAGCCATTTCTTCTTTAGCTCCTTGGTTTTGAAGAAGAACTCAAAGCCGTTCTGACCCTGGTTGTGTGTGAGGTAGAATCCGTGGCACCACTGGAAGAGACAGAGAATGCAAGAACATCCATGTTATAAATGCAAAACACACACATACACAGAGATAAAGCGAAAGCTGTTTGATTCAAAACATCAAAGATGCTCTAACAAGGATGAGAGTACAAAGCATGATGGTGTGAGGGGGGTCACTGTTGTTTATGCAAGACTGACGAAATACTACAGTCAAATCTAGCTGGATCATCCTGTTATCGTCTGCAGGCATTGTGCTGACAATTACGTCATATCGCAAGTGATGTAGAACAAATGGAACAGATTTCATCACTTGAAAGAAATGACAGTGTGGACAGTCAGGTACAAAATACAAATCTTTTGTTTATTTGCAGTGTGAACAAATGAATAATGCAGTTCAATAAGCAGTTACGTATCTGGACACTAGGTCTTCTCTGTCTTCAATTATTTTATTGATTTGGTGTTATGAAATAAATAAAAAATTGTTTTGTTTTTTAATGCAGATACTATGCTATGGGGCTTTTAGTGTGTTGCTAAGTGGTTGCTAAGGTGTTATGTTTGGTTTCTAGGGCGTTGCTAAGGTGTTTAGGGTTATTGCCCAAGTAAAAAGAGCCTCTATGGTGTGGCTTTATCATGCTTTTCACATCCAGATATTATGTACACTACTATTCAAAAGATAGGTTGGTAAGATTTTTACATGTTTTACAGTAAAAACAGTAATATTGTGAAATATTACTATAATTAAAACAACAACTTAGAATGACTATATAATATTTTATAATGTAAGTTATTCCTGTGATTGTAAAGCTGAATTTTCAGCATCGTTACTCCAGTCTTCAGTGTCACATGATCCTTCAGAAATCATTCTAATATGCTGATTTGCTGCTCAACAAACATTTCTTATTATTATCAATGTTGAAAACGGTTGTGCTGCTTAAGTCTTTAATGGATAGAAAGTTTAAAAGAACAGCGTTGATTTGAAATAGATAAACATAAATAGATAAACATTTATGTATATTAAATGAACTTAAATGAACAAAAACACCTTTCCTTAAAAACCCAGACAATTTGAGGCATGACTCATGTCTGTAGCACAAAGATTGTTTAAATCGCTAACTGCAAGTATGAGAAAAAGTAATAGTGATGTTTACACTGCATGTTTAAAACTGCAGCTCCATTTCTCAGTGAAACTCTTGTACATGTAATATCTTCAGAATCATCTAAACAATAATTGTCCTGGCACAGCAGCATGTAATGTATAGTAACAAACGACATCATGTTTTCTAATTTAGCCGTGTCTGGTGTCGGCTGCGTTCGTTAGCAGTCGCTAGACAGTTTTTAATAGAAAACACCATCTGTGCGAATGAAAGCTGCTCTACTGCAGTAACTGATCATGGCACGACAGAATAACAGCACATGTGCTGCCCTCGGCTTTGGAGCAGCGAACTTTGGAGGCAATTAGGGGAGCGGCTGCACACCTTTCGGTTTTCTCTTTCTGAGGTCGGGTTGTTGGTGATCTTGAAGGAGTGGAGGTCAATCACCTCCTTCATCTCATAGTTATCTCCTCGTCGTTTGCATACGATCACGGCGGCGTCAAACAGAAAGATGTGCCTGCAGCAGAAAAAAGGCAGACATCAAAAAGAGAAAGAGAAAATAAAAGAGTAGTGCCTGAGGGTGATACCTTCATAACCCTTAGGCCTTAGTAAGGACTTGTGGAGTTTCAGGCTGAGCAGTATTCCACACTTTAATCATCTCACCTGTCTTGTTTAGCTCGTTTGTCGACTGAAGCTACTCGCACTTCGCTGTCACCTTTCGGTCTCCCATAGTTACGGAGAGACTGATTCTGCAGAACACAGAAATGAAGCAAACTCAATGCTTGTACACTGCCAGGGGTCAATGTTTTAGAGTTAGATGTTTCTTTCTCCACAAAACTGTTCAAAGCTTCATACTGTCTCTGCTGGGGAGTAACTTACTAAAAGTAGCATGCAAATCAGTGCTGTTTTTATTAGTCTGACACCATCTCTGCTCTTTTTTAAATAGTTCAGCTTTTCCAGTAACATACAGTAGCTGTTTTTCCACCAAGTTACAGTGTAGCGTGAATAAAGAAGCACACAGCCTTTCAACAGAGTAAACTGAAGAAACATTCCAATACGCTTTCCTAAAAACTTCTCTCTCTCAAGTTACAATAGCAATAGCAAATTGTTTTGCTTCAATGGTTAAGGATTTGCTAATTCATTTTAATGATCTTAATAGTGTTCCCAGAAATGAATTGCATACATTTCATGAATTTTTTGATAGAAAAATATATATTTTGTTAAATACTGAAAGACTTTGCTAAATTTGTGAGAGGCTTTAAAAAAAATTTTTTGTATTGTTTATTTAGCTGTTTTAAAAACAAATTATATATTATTATAAATTCTATATGTATATATACAGTAAATTATTATAAATTATTGTTAATTATTATAAATTATATATACTTATTTAAATTCTATATAAATTCTATATATATATTATAGTAAATAGATGCATTTTAAATAAATTATATTATGTAATACTAAACTATTTGGAATAATAATATATTTGAAAATAATATGTCTGAAATAACTTGGTTATTATAACTTATTATAACTTAGTGATTCATTTTAATCGAACTTTGATAAAACTACTATAAAAGAATCTAAATTAATTTTGTTAAATATATCATTTTTGTTTAAAAAAAGCAAATAAAACAATTTATGATAACCTCAGTGAAATAAAATGTTGTTTCAGAGGCAGTGCCATACAATGGGGATCTTCTTCTCTTTATCTGATCCCAGTGAATACTGAGGTGGAACATTTTTCTTTTAAGCTTATAATGTAGCTAGATCAAAAGTGTAGTGTTGACTACTGTAGTTTCCCCAGCACTGCTTTTTAAATGATACTAAAAAATGATTAGTATCATTTAAATGAAACTTTAAATGATTTATATGAAGTGTGTTATTTAGCTCACAAGGTTTTCTATAGATTTCTGGTACTGGTCGATGTCTCGTAGAGTCTCGATGTCTCTCTTCACCTCGTTGACGTACTGGGCCAGATCCTGAGGAGAACAAAGGAGAACGCAAACAAAACACCTTAACATTCATCACGCTTAGACTTTGACCTGCATATAAACAAGGAAATCTTTCTATCCGTGACCTAAAAATAACCATATTTTCTCGCCAGCTTCCTTATTGACAACATCACCCCATGTGATGTTTTCAAGGCACTCATTTCTGTCTAAAAATGCTAAATAAGATTTAGCGTCTGAAAGGCGAGGGTTATTTGACAAATCTCATTGCGAACACAGTGCCCGCCGTTCCCGTGAGTGGAGTTTAGCGACTCATTCATCATGGCGTATCTAGAATAATCAGAGAGTGGGGGGCTGCTCGCCCACCGTGAGGATCTTAAAGGGGAGCACTTGAGGAGGTTAACCACGTTAGCCCGATACCCCAATCAATGCTAAGTGGCTAATTTATCCAAATGAAATCATCACAGCCCTCGGTGCAATCTGCGCAATCTTCTCAGCTTGATTTGCCTCAATTAACGGACGGTTACCTGTCAAGATGCATTCGGCACCATCTTGATCATGTCTGAGTCAAGTGGGCCACATTGATTTTCAACCAAAGCTTTTCGTACGAAAAGGTTGACGTATGCCCATGCAAAATAAATAGCTATAAGAGAATGAAATTTGTCACTGTTGTGATTTCAAATTGAACAAGGCCTCGAATATCACAGAAAGATAGGTGATTAAAAGCCTGTTTGTATAAATTATGCAATGATGGGGAGCTAAATGCGTGTATGAGAGCAGATAACAAGGTCTAACCGTTGAGTGAAGACTGTAGGAAGCCTCATTTGTCATTTGTCATTTTATGGTTCAAATGAGTTCTCACACTGCTGCAGTGCACACTTCTCACTGGACTACTACCCAGAAGTCAAGGCAACAGGCAGCTTATGAAAAGGACATTTATACACTCAACCCACCTTCATGGCGTCCAGCGCTTGCCGTAAATTACTCTTGTCTGAGGCATCATGGGTGTGTTTCACAAGTTCCTGTCAGGAAGGAAGAGAGATATGAGATTGTGTTCACGGCCCGTGTCTCAGTGTCTTATTATCACCAGATGATGATGAACACAGCAGACAGTCAGATGTACAGGAGCGAAGCCGAGCCGGAGGACATCTGTCACTTTCACACGCTCTCATAACTCCTACTTAATAACCGTGCAAATTGTTTACCAACATTATAGAAAGAACATATAGCTATAAGTCATCTAAAATGTAACAACATTCGGTAACACTTTAGGCTCTGGTTACACTGAAGCAGAATTCATTTTTTTATTATTTGATTTTACGTGTGTGTTATTAATCCCTGCTCCGTTAAAAAAAATAAAGAAAAAAAAGCAAGTGACCCTGATACAAAGACACCAACAACAAAAAAATGATTACAAGATTATACAAGGTGATTATGTGGCAAGCATTAGAATACAATGATAATACAAACACATACAGCGTGGCATGTATTTTTTATCTTACTTTCTCTTTTCCCCCCTCATACACACACATCCAGATGCACAAACACACACACACACACACAAGCTGAAATAATATCCCAACCGGCATCGCAGGTTCAAGAATTGAAATGAGAAGCAAAAGGTTTTTGTGGGGTTGAAATTGCCTTCCTGCTCCGGGATGAAGTAAACAAGACATCTGGGCCAGTCTGTAGGATAAGGGAGGGTGCTATGAATGTCCTTTACTCGGGTCTGATAAATGGCTTCCTTTTGGCCTAAGAGATATATTGCCATCCAGCACAAGCCAAATCCCCTGCGTCAGTCAAGCTGAACCTGCGCATTATTATCAGCAGAAAGACGGACATCACCTTATTTTTCATTCTCACTTCCTTCTGCCCTCACACAGCGAAAGAGAGAGATAGAGACAGAAAGGAGGTATGACACTAACACAGAGATTACAGCAGAAATAAAATGCAGCCATTCTCTTATCCAAACGTTTGCAGAATTCTAGGTGACTATCATTCAAACGTGATTTCATAGAGAAACATCGCAGTTTTGTAAAGTCTGGCCCACTTGCACCTTTTTATGTCAAACTATTGCCCAAATTATGCTCAAAATTCAACCAATGCAAAAAATATTACCACTTTAAAATATGTAAATATCTTAACTTTTTATGTAAATATAATGTATATTCTTACTTCCTGATTTATGAACATTACTTTGACTTCTTTACACGGTTACAGTAAAAATGTGATTTTCTAAATCAAATTTAAACCTGAACATAGAGTGAAAAAAAAAGTTTCGGGTTGGTAAGATTTTTAATGTTTTTGGAAGAAGTCCTTCTTATTATTATCAATGTTGAAAACGGTTGTGCTGCTTTATATATTTGTCAAAATTGTACAACTTTAAACAGAACGTTCAACCGCATTTATTTGAAATAGAATCTTTTTGTAGCTATGTAAAAATTTACACTCACATTTAATCAATTTAATGCATCCTTGTTGAAAATTATTAATTCCTTTAAAAAAAATTATCTTACAAAGCCAACATTTTAGAGTTTGAAAAATAAATAAAAATAATAATCATTTAGAGTAAATGAAGAATAATTATTTATTTAATTTGAATAGTTAAATATTAGAATACTTAATAATAGATTATATATGAATTATTTTTTAATATAACTCATTCTGTAAAGCTGATTTGCTCTTTCTCTCATTGGCCAAGGCTTTCTCCAGCAGAGCAAAGAGCAGAGAAAGACAGTCTGTCACACGCTAGCCTGCTCTCCAGAGGGGCAGCAGACAGACAGACGCTCTATCTGCACACACACACACACACATACACACACACACACACTCCCTAAACCAACAGCTGGCCAGATGGGCAGGGAGGTGAACTGAGCTGTGGACAGCCATGCAGGCATGCTAAGTAGACGCTTACACACACACACACACACACACACACACACACAGAAAACACCTTCGCTGTTCTGTCCGCTGAGAGCCAAAAGGTTCCTGCAACAGCAGGAGGATTGTGGTGGCTTCAGTCTACACACGCTATGCACCTCTCTCTCTACTTTTCTTTTTCTCTCTCGCTTTCATTCACATTTCTCTCTAAATCCCCTCATAGTTGGATCATGCAGTAGACCTAACGTGTGATGGACAGAGACACACTATGAAATATTCATGGCAGGCTGCGTGAGATGTTTGTGGAATAGGGCCAGACCAAACATACAGGACTGGGTGAAGCATGCTGCCTCTCCATTCTGTGGATTATACTGCCTCTACTGGAGGACAGTGGAATATATTACCCTGCGCTGCCTCTACTGGTGGATTTCATACATGCATTATACTGCTTCTCTGTGAAGACAGACACCACTGCCCCTAGTGGACATTAGCAGTAAAGCAGTCATTTAAAGACAACATGAAAGAAGAACTGACCCTTTCTTCGATCAGAGCAAATTAATCAGTGCATATGATAAATGTTTTAGACTCTTTCATCAAAATAACAATAATATTAATATCTTTCTCCACCTCTGAAATTACTTTCCTTCTATCTGATGGACTAAGAAAATATTACTAATAATATATTTATTATTATATATAGTACTATTCTTAAACTATGCCAAAATATAAAAATATTAAACTATATTTTTTAATAATACAGTTTTTATTTTTATATTTCCATATTTATTTTATTTTAGTTAAAGCTTTATAAATTTTTTTATATTTATTTATTTATTTATATATATATAAATTAAAGCAGCAAACATGTTTTTATGGTTTTAGTTGAATATATATTTTAAATAAAATATACATTAACTGAAATGAAATAAAGTATACATTAAACATTTTTTTTTATTTCAGCTAGTTTTCCCATTTTTATTTAATTTTACTTGAAGTACTAAAATTGCATAGCCCTAAACGTGTGTGTGTGTGTGTGTGTGTGTGTGTGTGTGTGTGTGTGTGTGTGTGTGTGTGTGTGTGTGTGTGTGTAATTAATAACATAGCTTAACATGTTTAATTGTTCTAATCATATGCAAAAGAATAAAATCAAGTCCCACTACATTATTAGCATTACTACATAATAATAAAATATGTCACAGTATAGACATTATGCATTTTATGCTCTCTTTAAAGTGCGTATTGGAGACAGAGGAGCAGAAATACAGCAAAAATAATTTCAAACCTGTAGAAGTAGATGATACTTCAGAACTCTCTGCATCGGAACAACTAGCAGATCTCTCAGAGTAAACTTCCCATTGTTGGCTCGTTTGGAACATAACTGAAAACAATGAAAAGCACAAATTATTAAAATAAAATGTTCTAAAATGTTTTGTACTATTTTGAACCACCAGGTGGCAGTGTCTAGCAGCAAATACATTCTACGAGCTCAGTTTTGGTAGTGAAAAATAAAAACTACTTTCATAAATCATTTCATGACAGATGAATTTCTTCCCACTATGCTGTACAAAGGCTCTAAATGATGTCACTTACTGAGTGTTATATACTGTACAGTCAGTTAATTTTAAGTTATAAGATAATAGTTTTAATAAAGTATTAATGGAAAGTGCCAGAGAGATGTTTCATGAACACAGTCTGACAATACCTTACCTCTAACATCTGCCTGACGTCCTCTCTGTTCTTACAGATGTCATCCAAACACGCAATGGCTGTCTCTACGTGACTGCAGTATTTCCCATACAGGACTAATCTATCACGCAGGAAAACAGACACGTGTGAGGAGAGGAAGCAGGGTTTCGTTTCTTAAACAGCTAAAGAGAATAAACTGATCACCTTTCTTTGTATTTTATAAAGATCTGGTGCAGGTTACTGGCGTTATGCATAAGCACTGAATCCTGAATCTCCCTCAGAAGACTTGTGTGCACTTTCACAAGATCCTGTGGGAATATAGAACATGAAAATACAGTATGGGGCGATGACACACAGATACAAGCTCAAATCTGTTCTCCATTAGAGAAGGTTTTGTGACTCACTGGTATATTGATGAACACTTTTTCAATATCCACACCAGACAGCGACTGTCCCAGAGGCTTCATAAAGAACTGAAAATAATAATCAAATATAAAGATCAAGAAGCTGATGTGGGCAAAGCTAATACACAATACATATATATTGCAATATAATAAATATTTGACCCATCATGGAAATTGACCATGGTTGTATTATACTGTAGTAACTACAATGGATATGTTGTATATTCATAGTAAGATGTTAAATAAATAAAAACAATAACAATAAAACTATATTGCAATATAATGACTGTTTGAACCATTGTGGAAATTTACCATGGTTTTACTATATTAAATATAACAGAAATGTGTATTTTCATACTAAGATTAAAAATAAATTGGAAATTTACCATGATTTTATTATACAGCAGTAACTACAGTGGAGATGTTGTATATTCATACAAAGATTTAAAATCAACCAATCAATCAATCAATCAATCAATCAATCAAATAATCAATCAATCAATCAAATAATCAATAAAACAACAACAAAAAACTATATGGGAACATAATGATTCTTTGAATCAAGGTGGAAATTTACATTGGTTTTATTATAGTAACTACAACTGAAATGTGTATTTTCATACTAAGATGTAAAATAAATTAAATGAAATAAATGGGAAAAAAAACATGGTTTAACAAATTAAATAAATTACAATAATAATGATAAATAACATTAAAAAAAAAAAACGTTTTATTATAGTTTATAAGATCAATAGTTTAAAAATGTGTTTAGGCTACTATTTCCAATAGTTAAAAAGCATAAGTTATTTTCAGATAAAAAAAAAAAAAATTATAAATAAAATAATAAATGTTTTATTATTTATTTATTATTATAAATAAATAATAATATATTATAAAAATAACATTTTATAATATATGAAATACTTTTTTATTTAAACTATGTTAGCATTAGTTATAGTTTATAAATGTGTTTAAGTTACTATTTTTAGTTTCAAAAGCATTGATTATTTTCAGAATTTTTCTGTCATTTTAATTTCTTTAATTTGATGATAATGGTGGCTTACAGCAAGTCATCAGAGGGAAATTGTAACAATAACTGTAGTGGCAGCAACTAGGTAAAATTTTGCATTGATCTTAACGTGGTAAAAAAAAAAAAAATTCATCCATTGTTTTTTACCTGTGGTTACTATGGTCTCAATAAAAATACCAAAGCTAATAATGCGTTCCATTTCATTTAGCAGACACTTGGCAGATGTCACACATTACATTAATGGGTCTGACTGTGCTCACTTTCTCTATGGAGTCCAGCGTCTCTGTGTATTTCTCCTCAGTCTGTTTGATTTCCATTAGACAGCAGCTCCTGATGTCCGTCTCGGCCTGTTTCTGTAACAAGACGGCGCGTTTTATGACTCGCAAACCTAAACATGTTTACTTGTAAAACCATTTCTGTTAGCTCACCTGTGGTTGTACCACTTCGACCTTCATCAGGTCTTCATACACCTCTCCACCCTCATCATCATCATACACGCAGTCGTAGAGATCTTCCTCATCTTCAACACCATTTTCACTGAGACACACAGACCATCAACATTCAGTGATTCTCCAAAGGGTTTAGTTTAGTACATAAACTCTTAGACTGCAAACCAAGCATGGAGGATGGAGGATGGACAGCACAATGTGTTCAAATGCTTCAGCATATCCGACGTATGGAGAAAAAGACCTCTTCTCGCAATTGCTCATGAGGGGTTTAAAACGATAATGTTTCCCTCGTCTAAATTAAACACATGTTTTCAGCTACAGCAAAAGAGACATTATAGCTGAGTCAGGCCTTAAGATCACTCAGATATGTTCTCCAGATGGGCACGAAAGAGAGAGAAACAGTGTTGATCTCTTTTCCTAACCACGTCTGTAGTTTGAATCTATTACGAAACGCCTTCAAGGAAAAGTCTCTTTCTGACTGGGACAAAATCGTACTGGCACATCGCCCTCCAGGGAAAAGCACTCAGCAAACACGTTTCATATGAACAAACCATCACATGAGGAAAACAAGCCTCTGCTAGAGGGCCTCGTGTGTGAATGTGTGGTTAAGAAACAGATGTGATGAGGTGGAGCCAAAACATAGTGACAGCAACATCAATATTTGCTACGCATAATATCAAATCCTCAAGCATGTCGTATGAGGAGAGCAGACGTTTCTGCTGAGGCTTCGTGTTGCCCAACAGCCTGACAAACTACGGCACAGTTACTCAGTAGAATCTGTTATTTCATCAGAAGCAGTGATGTTATCATTAACTAAAACTAAAACTAGCAGACAGATTACATTTTTAGAAAAAACTAAAATCCCCTACAGAGTTACGGTAACAACTGAATATAATTTAACAGTGTCACCTTCTGACAAATCTGACATTTAAAGACTATACAGTATGGAAGCTTATTTCCACCACTGAATAAATTTTTTTATGTAATTATGTCTATATCTCACAATTCAGACTTTACAACTCGCAATTGCGGGTTTATATCTCACAATTCTGAGAAAAAAAAGTCAGAATTGCAAATTATAAACTTGCCATTGCGAAGAAAAAAAGTCAGAATTGGGAGTTTATATCTCACAATGTCAACTTTATAACTCGCAATTGCAAATTTGTATCTTGCAATTCAGGCTATTCTTGCAATTCTAAGTTTATATCTAGCAATTCTGACTTTATTTCTTAGAATTCTGACTTTTTTCTCGCAATTGCGAGTTTGTATCTCGCAAATCTGACTATTTCTTACTTTTTTATGAGATATAACCTAGGAATTGAGAGGAAAAGTCAGAATTTTGAGAAATAAACTCGCAATTAGAAAGGTAATTGCGACTTTTTATGACTATTTACTGACTTTTTTCCATGCAATTTTGAGTTTATATCACGATTATATCACCATTTATTTCTTGCAATTTTTTTCTCTGAATTTTTAGATATAAACTCACAATTGCAAGTTATGAAGTCCGAATTTTGAGATATAAACACAATTACGAGAAAAAAGTCATAATTAACTTTTTTTTATTCCATTGTGGAAAAAAGCTTCCATAATTATATATGATAAAGATCCTAACTAAAAAAAGATCTCTTTATGAGTTAACAACACTTAGTAAAAGTTGGCAAAAGTCATATTTTACAGGATATCTACAGGAGTGCAGTATGTGTGTGGCACACATTATGCCATGACTCAACATATTAACATTAACCTACAGTAAGTACTCCTGTGTGCTCCAGCCTGAGGCTCCTATATCTCTCCTAACCGATACCGTACAGTGAGCTGAAGGTTAAAATATCATCTTGTTTCTGCAGAGGAAGACAAGCAATGTAAGCAAAAAAATTACTCACTCTATCAGATCCTCTAGATGGTTATAAATGTCTTCATCCTCAACACTCTCTTCTGTGGGAAATGGCCTAGAATAGAAAGAGAGAGAGAGAGAGAAAATATACATTTTCATCAGCGCTCGTAAAATAGAATTTTTCATTTCTTCTTTTTTTTAAATAATGTACTGTACCTTATTCCAGTCTGCTGTGCAATGTGTGTATGAGAGAGTTTGGACAGTGTGTCCATAACCTAAGAGAAAAATACAAGAAAAAGAAAACTGTTACCTAAAAAAACATGAAATATTGATTTGAGCTTAAATTATTTTTGATTTGAGCTTAAATTATTTTATTACAAGAGAGGAAAGTTTAGGGGTCATTTAACCAATGTTTGACCAAAAAGTTTGACCAATCCAAATGTGTGTGTGTGTGTGTGTGTGTGTGTGTGTGTGTGTGTGTGTGTGTGTGTGTGTGTGTGTGTGTGTGTGTGTGTGTGTGTGTGTGTGTGTGTGTGTGTGTGTGTGTTTATAAGCTTTAATGTGAACAGGCCTTTTATTTAAAACCTTATTATTATTAAAACCCTGTCAAGTATTATATAATGAAATATGTTTGTAAATGTTCTTTATGAAAGATAGTGTTACCCACAAAGAACACATAATCTTCCAAACAGAAATAACAGCACCGCAACATTAGTACCAGTAGGGGTCAGTGTGCATCAACATTTCAATGCCGTTCAGGTTTACGTGCACATCAGCCTCTGACATGAAAAGTATGAAAGATTCATCATAATCTTTTTGTGCTCTACATGTTCACCAAGTGTGTTCACCTCTCTGATATTCCACAGAGCTGCTTATGAATGATCAACACATCAATGCCAGATTTTACAGTCAGGTCATGAATAATTTTTGCACAGGTGTCCATTCAAATGCAAACAAACACAAACATGGTCAAACAAATACATGCACAATTAATTAATACTAAAACGAATGCATAATTTCCAGATGTATTTAAGGAGATTTCCATATCTATGATGAGCACATGTGTGGTTTGAGCTTTCGAACCCGTAGCGTCTGGGAAAGACGTGTTCAGAAATCAATTGCAATCACACCATCTCAGCTGAACTCTGCTGTGAGCATGACAACTGAATTACATCATGAATACAGAGCACACACCGAGTCAAGCAACTGTCAATCCATGAACACTACTCTGACCGCTTTTACTGAGAGAAAGAGAGAGAAAGATGCTCATCCTGTCTAAGATTCAGTCTTGCAAAGAGATCTGATCCAATGCATTTGATCTTATGTGCAACCAGTCTGACATGCTGAAGGGAAATAATTCATCTGCATTGTTGGAGGTAGAACGGTTCAGTCAGTTTGGCCGTTTGTGAATCAATGTGTTGGGTTTGCAATTTTTTGGGGGCAACCTAGAAACCTTGATGTAAGCACTTACTCTGTAGTTCCCATAAGCAGACGCTAAGAAGAAGGCACTAAATGATTGTCAATGTTTTAAAGGTTCTAAACCAGTATGGTTTTCTTTCTTCAGTGGAACACAAAAGGAGAAGTTTAACAGAATGCAGAAACTGTTCTTTTGTTTAGAATGAAAGTGAATGGTGAGTTGGTGACCAAACTTTCAAGCTAAAAAAAAAAAGACAAAAAGTACCATAAAAGTCCACAAGTCTTCTGAAATCATGCAATAGCTTTTAAGTCATACGGACTATACTTTCATGGTATTTAATGGTGATTTCTTGTTATTTTTGGTGAATGACAGCCCCTGGTGACCATTCGCTTTCATTGCATGAAAAAGAGCAGCACGAACATCCTGTCTAACATTTCTTTTTGTGTTTACGTGGGTCAAAATCGTACAGTATTGGAACAATTAAATGATAAATGTGTTTTTCTTCAAACAGAAACTCTTGATTTTCTGTAACCTCACTAACCCAAAAGTACACGTTGGCGGAGTATGAAGCTGGCTGTCTATATGTTGGTTATATGTATGGTTTGGGAAATCTCAGCTGGGATTTCCACCCTCCCACCCTCATATCACCACCTCGCTATATTGTAACACTTCCAAACGGAAATTACATGATTTGTATTCAGGCCTGTCACAGTAAGTTCCACCTAGTTTGGTAGTAAACATGCTGTAAATGTAGTGTTTTATGCTTTTCAAAGAGCCTGGATTCAGACACATCAGCGCTGATAAAAGACACACATGCAAACGCTGGAAATTATAATAATTGTCTGGCTTCCTGTTCAGACGAGGAGCTGTACACTAAGAAAATCTCAAAGGTGTAAGTGTTCAGTCTGTACAGGGATGTCTCTCATAAAAACCGGCACAGCACAGAACAGGAAGACCAAAAATGGAGCTAGTGCAAACTAAGCAAAGGTTACTTTCACTTTCAAGAGGTAATAGACCATCAGGCCATGTCTCAACACTGCAAAAATAGCACAGAGCTTTTTATACATGACACAAAATTAAAACCTTTCTAAGTGTTCTAAGGAAAATTGCATTTAGAAAAGGGAAGGTGCATTGAGAGTTAAAGACAACTGGAAAAAGATTTACAAAACAGAGAAAGAAAAGCCCCTTTATTTCCAGGATCTGATTGCATCGTAAAGGCTTACATAACAGGTTGAAGGAGAGGAATGGGTGGAAACCGTCCCTAACAGGTAGCATGCTTCAAAGACCCCCTGTAAACACAGCAAACGTGAGTTGGGTGGATCCAAGATCCACCCATGGGAATGTTTCTCTCTGTGAATGTTGAGAAGATTGTTTCTGTTTCTCCAAAAAAGTGTGCAGAGATGAAAGTTTGCAGGTTGGTTTGTAGATGCATATTCACCGAAGTGACAGCAATAAGATTTCGGTATGACTCTTAAGTGTGCTCAGTGAATCTGCTCGAGTCTAGTTTCATATTCTCAAAAAACATTGTGGCCTTTCTCCTATTCATAATTTAATACATAAAAATTGCACAAGAACAGTGAAACGAGAAAAAATAAGGCATTGACTTCGCAGCTCATGACTTGTCTGAAAACAACTAAATAATATAATACATATATATATATATATATATATATATATATATATATATACATAATATAATAACATAGATTAAAAATCAGTTATAAATATAAAGATAATATAGTTAACAAATATTTGTTTGTATTATCTATAAACGCATTATATTTTATATATGTAATTAATTAATTTATATATATTTATATATAAATATACTAATAAAATATACTAATTGATGAGATTTATACTTGGTTTTAATAAACAGAACATTAATTACTTACAAAATTAGAAATGAATTTGGTTTCTCTTTTTTGATGTAAAGTTTATTTAACCAGGAACATGTGACGACATTATGCAACTGGGACATGAATTTACATTTGATTTATTAAAAACAAAAACATAAAAAAAAACCTGTGAGGACTTTGCCTCCTCATTTCAGAACACCACTGCACGCCCCTGATATATAGTAGTTGGAAAATAGTTACTGGAAAATCTGTCTCACAATGCCAGATTTGCTGATGCAAGTTAAACAAAGTTGACTGAAAGTTTAAGAACATTTCAACTATAATGAACGCACATTAAGGAAATACAGTCTCTGCTGTAGAATCACCGGCACCAGGTCCAGGGACTTCAGGGAGATCCATCTGATTAAAACTTACATACGTCAGCCTCTTTTTCCATGAAAGGAGGTGCTTAACCTTCAGAAACGCGGATTGTCGACATTAGAAAGTCTAAATGTTATGTTATTATATTAGGACATTATTCGGGACATGTCTAAATACAGTTTGATTTGTGTGACTGCTATTTTAAAAATTAAATAAACATCTATTTAAAACAAAGTTAGTATGTTTAAAACTAGCTAGTTTTTCATTTCAAATGCAAATTTTACCCTATTAGTGGAAAGTGCCACCCATATCATCTCCCATCTATCATCAAACTGCAAGAGCATGTTTCCTGTCTGTCTCATCTTGTCTTTATCTGTCTCAATCTATCCGCTGTCCTTTAATGTCTCAAGTACAGAGCATGACACAGATAAATCAGATAGATGGCATCAACAGTGCACGTACAAGGTCTTTGGCAAGATCTATTCAAATACACGTATACCAATGCAGGTGTTCACGCACACACCAGATTCACAAGTACAAACGGTTTCATATTTACTAGACATTCAAATAATATGCAAATATTACAAAAGTTTAACTTCTTATAGCTATAAAGCATAAGAAGCATCCACACATGGACATCTGAGTGAGCATTAAACAGGCAGTGGGAAGAAAATGTGGATGCTGAACAGTGATACAATTAATATACAAACAACAAACAGACAAACGTATAGTGTTTATTTGCAATAAATAAAAGACTAAAAGAAAGAGACCTGCATAAGGATGTTCTGTCGATTTACAGTTTGTGATGTAGTTTTATATGATTAGCCTCATTTACAAGAATGCATTTTTATAAGCATAATTATTTGAATCACTCTTGGATTTTGCAGTTATTGTGACTTTACAGAGGCTTGAAATGTTATATATGATATATTCTGAGCTTTTCCTCATTAATATTTGGGTCAATGACGTATAAGGATTTTCGACAGGCCAATTGTAAAATAAAAAATAAAAAATAAAATAAAAACTGTTGCAATTGTTCAAACATTAAGGATGTTGTGTACACCTAAATTCATTTAAAAAAAAATTGTTTTTTCATTTAAAAAAAAAGTGATTTTAGTGTTTTTTCATCTAGATGAATTGTCCTTAGCCTTAAAAAATGTAATGTGGTGCGAACGTGATTTATCTTAAAATAAATACATTTCCTTAACATGCTTAAACATTTTTTAAGTGTTTAGAAACCAAGTATTTCTTTTGAGTTTTTGTAAATAATTTTTATTATTACGCCGACCCGTGATCCATTATTTTGTAAATAATGTTCTCATTTTTTGTTCTATAATTTCTGAGTTGCCTTCTTAAATCTAGTTAACAGACTTATTTTTCCTGTAAATCACATAAAACTGATAGAAATGTTTTAAAAATATAATTTACTAAAGCAGTGATGTATCAGTGATTCATATTTCAGCCACAGAAATAAGATATTTTATTTTAAATTTAATACAGTGATTGCTTTTATTGGTCGCGCCACATGATGAGTGGTCGCTCCAAATGACACGAAGACCTTATATAGTTAAAAATGTATTTAAAGAGATCAATGAACAGACAAAACAGACATACAACAAACCAGATTTTATACAAATTTTATACAAATTTCACAGAATTTTTCTGAACATAAACATTTTATAAACATTAGGCACCACGTCATTGACCCATTTACCGCAACCGGTTTCTACATTCACCATGTTACAGGACAAGTATCTGATTTCATAATCCAGTCCAATACTTTCACACTTAAATAACCAACACCATAAACCGATACCTCACTGCATTCTGATTCATAATAAAACCATGCCTAAAATAACGACGTTTTTTTTTATTGTTTTACATTTCAAACTTAGTCTTGTTGTTTGGTACTTTGTGTTTGTATTAATTTACAGTACACCAAATGATTGTATTAATGATGTAAAATGATGTATTAAAGCATTTCATAACGGTTTTGTCTTTCACATAAAACACAGGCCACAGAGAAAGTTAACATGCATATTTTAAACTAGTCTCCAAAACTCACATCAATTTGATTGTAAAAATGGTGCTCTAAAAACATCTCTGTCTAATCCCTGTTGATATTCTCCATAATAACGCTGTACTGTAATTTTGCACTCAGTAAGAGTGAATGTTTAATTATGAGCCTCAATCAGACATCAAAATCCCCCAGAAGGCTGTGTGGTCTATTTCTGTGCCTCTGTCTAAAAGCAGACAAGCGTTGTCTCGTATAGACCATTACGGCTTGTAGACATTTATATCCACTCTCTTATCTCTCCCTCTTTGTGGCTTTCCAGCAGGCACGTTCCTGAAGCGCTCCTTACTTTCAGATTCCAGTGATTATGGATCACTGGAGCTTAATATAATGTCATTCAGAGATCTCAGAGGGCATGTGACTGACATTGGTACAGAAGCTGTTTAATGGGTCCCATGACTGGCAAGGTCGTATCTAACATGAAAATGAAATGAATTTTTTATTCAGTTACATTTTTCAATTTTTATGCAGATTAATTATTCATTTTACTCATCTGTGCTTTTATGGATGTACCCTATAATTAAAGCAGAGCTCAGAAACAGTACAATACTGCCTTGTAAATAAAACCACAGCCATGAAAGCAAGTGAAAGTAGAATACACTCACAGATGTTTTAACCTGAAGAATGACATGATCAGCCAGAATGAGATGAAAATGAACAGCTTCCATTTGCATATTTAAAAACGCTCCTTTGTTTAACTCTTTCATGTGTATCTCTTCAGACCATAAACAGATTCAGCTATCATATGTTGAACCAGTTGATCCAGTTCACACATTGGACTGAATAAATGATTGACATATCTGACTGATTTGTTCACAAACTAGAGTTTAACCAAGTCATTTCACTCTGCAGCCATCGTTGAAACGCCTCTCAGGCGTGCAAGACAAGTGCAGCTCCTATCTTTTTGGATGGGGAAAGATAAAATTCTCCAAAACGGTTCGCCATGCTTACAGTCATATTTCATATTTTTCAGGCTGGATCAAACTAATGCACATGCGCAGTGGAAGCGCGCGCCTGACTGACTCCGGAGACGCAATGACTTTACCAATCTGTGATTGGCTCTTATTTAGAAGGCGGGACATATTCCGCCATATTGAGCGTTGCTCTTTTCCCCATTCAAAACAATGAGAGTGACGCGTCTTGTGTAATTCTATAGTCTTTAGTTTAACTCACTGGCTGCATCTGAAACTGCATACTCTCTTGAGTAGGTACTTATTTTGAATATAGTATAAGTGTGTGTAATATGAATTTAATCTGTACGTACAACATTCACAAAGTTGAGATTATCATGTGACATACTGTACCAGCATCAGTTGCGTCGCTACACTACCATTCACAAAACCTCTCCCATTTCCTCATAGGACAGTAAAGTCTCCATCATATGTATGCACACTTCAGAATCTCACCAGAAGTAGTTCATCCAGGTACTTTTTTCCTATTCTTTTATGAGTACTGTGAATTCAGACATATTTCTTTTTTCACATTCTGTTTTTCACCAACAATAGAGAAGGGAAGTATGAAATTTCGGGTGCAGCCACTGGCTTCTTTTGAACCTTTTTTTTTTCAGTGAACCAGTTGATCCAGTTCAGACATTGGACTGAACAAATGATTCACAAATCTGACTGATATGTTCACAAATTGTTGTTCTTACTGACTCAATGATCAAGTCACTAAAGAGGAAGATTATTGGTGAATAATAGATTTTGACATTCAAATCATGTGGACTACTTCTATCCAGATTTTTTGGTTTGTTTTTGTCATTTTTAGAACTTAACAGTCTTTAACAGCTTAACAGTCTGAAATAAAAATGGTTGTTTGTCTGTTTTTTCACACTGATACTACACCCAAACAGTTCAGAATAGAACATCTGCAGATCGATTCTTTAGCAGGACAAAAACATAAACTTCATGAACAGGATGAAATTTATTTTCTGGCCTTTCTGTGTTTGCAATATCACCATTTTTGGCAAGTCCATCCTAAACTCTACGCCAATGTTCTAGGAGGTGAAAACAACACTGCACAGACAGAACCGGTGCTCACGTGGCAACATATTCACAACAAGTCCTGAGTAATATTTCGCTGAAAACCCCAACGCTAACACTGATCTAAGCCAGGTGGATCCGACTCGAGAGGAAACAGCTGCTATTATGACCTACAAAATGATCTCAGCTCATGTGTCTTTCTTTTTATGAAAAATGATCATTTCTTTGTAATGTGAATAAATCTAATTTAAACAGCACACTATTATATGAGACAGTATATAATAGGGAACCTCATGAACCCATGATCTTTATCACAAAATGAAAATGATCAATTATGAACAGCATTTTCTGCATTTCTGTTTCACAACCAAATGAAATTCCACACAGCTTCTCCTGCACCCACACACTGCCCACACAGCTCTGAGGCATCATCCTTCAGGAACAAATAGGACAATTAAGTATGCAGAGCAAGTGGAATTTCAACTGAATATCGTGATGACGAGATGGAATCATAACAGTGGTGTACAATCTGTCATGTTTTCACTTCTGTTTTTATGGCATCACTGCTTTCAATAAACATTAGTTCTAAACTTCTTCAGCCAGTGTGAATTACTGGTCCACAGTCGCTGACTGACATCTATCCCTCGAATAATAAGCATGTTTTATATGCAGTTGATTAAAAAAAGTAATTAACATATTAGGATGATTATCAAACACAAATAGTCACATACTGTATATACATTTTTGCTGAGAGGCCCATAAACAAAAGTATTATTGAATATTTGCATTCATGAATGATTGGTTGAATGAATGATTCAATTACTCATTTAGAACTAGTTTCAATCCATAAATGAATCGCTGTTTTTTTACAAATCGGTTGAATGAGTGATTCAACAACTTATAACTTTCCGATCCTGAATGAATCAGCATTTTGAAAAATCTGTTGAATTAATGATTCAATGAGTCACTCATAAAGACTTGTCGCCAACTACTAATGTACTAATGTAACCTGCAGAAACAATATTTGACTGAAAGTTGATTTGACTATTTCTTGTAATTTACACTATAGTGTATATATTTTACAAGTATTTATTAAATATTACCAGCAACTAACTGTAGTAGCCTATGAAATCCACACACATTCTTATACATTACGGTTATGTCCTGCCCCTCAACACATAAACAATACTGTCTGGCTGAAGTTCCCTCTGTGACATTTTTATGATGAAGTTATGCTAAAATATTGCGTGTATGTATTATCATCCATGTACTGTGACTCAAAACAGTTCCTAAAAATCTGTTCCTGGCTGCATTTCAGTCGAGTGCTAAAGACCCTGAAAGTCTTAGTGAAGGCCTTGGAAGGACATCTTTTCTAAAGCACATGGCTTTGAGCTTCGCTGGGATCCAAACAGATGGCTTGAGGGTGCGCTGGAATAAAAAAAATCTCAAATCTGCAAGCAAAAATATCTCTAATTGGCTTTAAAAATGACACCTTCAGTATAAAGCCTCGCAATGCCACGCTTCCAAGGATCAAACGGCTTATAACGGATTCAAGCGCGATTCGGCTTTTGTGTTTTCGCACCAAGCGCCCACTACAGACTGAAAAAAATCCATCTTTGCAGCCCACTTTGAAGAGATATGCAGCTTGAACATGATGTGTAAATAGGACACTAAGGTGGTACAGAGTGTTTGATGTTTGCAGTTCTTTACACAGGACCCTTAGTGGTTATGATGGAAGGGTTAAACGTGCTCTGCAAAAAGCCCCATCTGTGATGGCACTGACCACAGCAAGGAACCATGCACACCAAAATACACACCTGCCTTTCATCTTCTCAGTGAGAAACACTGTAGAGGAAGCAAGCAGCTTTAGCAGTTGTTCTGATTTTTCAATACATTTCAGGAAATGTATGATCATTTAGATAGTTCCTCTTAAAATATGACATGGCACAATGATCTATACATAAAAGCTTTGTTTCAAAAACTGCTGCCTATATCCTAAACAGTGTTATTTAGTATCAGAGAGATTCTATTATAATTTTATTACTATTATTTTTTGTATTACATTTTATTTAAATTTTAGTTGAAGTTTTATTATTTTTTGTCATATTTTTTATTCGTTTTTTTTTCATGTGTCTACGTTTTTATTATTTTTTATTTTAGTTTTTATTACATCAAGTTAAACTAAATTAAAATTTTCAAACGTTAGCTGAAATAAAATACATTTATTTTATTGTTTTATTTTATTTGATGTTCTTTTATTTCAGTTAATGTTTATTTAATTTCAATTATCATTTTTTTAATGGTTTTAGTTTGAGTTTACAAATAACCCTGATCCTAATCAATTTTTGCTGTAATTGAACCTCAAATATGACTAATTTCAAACACAAAAGCAGCAGCTCTGCATGCCTCGCTGACAGACTTTACAGGGTTCACAATTTCAATACTGTTAACATGTTGCAAAGTGACAGTAACCTAATGTAATTTTTTGGAGAGCCCAGTTCTCCCAATGACTTCAGATGTGTTCAAGGGTCTTGATCTCAGGAAGGGTTTGGTGTCTACACACACACTTCGTCTAAACACACACCCCATCCCCCTCCGTCGTGGGGCCCCATGAGTCGAACACAGGAAGCGTGAGTAAGCTCGCAACTCAACCTTCAGGGAACGCCACGTAGTAGTAAGAGGTCGACGAGTCAGGAAAGAGGAAGTGTGAATGCTTTCCAGCAGTTTACAGTTCTCTGCTCGAGGGCATGTGACTCTGTGACTGGAGTTAGACAGCCAAGCAGACAGAAACACAAACAGACAGACACAGAGAGAGGGAGAGAGAGAGAGAGAGAGAGAGAGAGAGAGAGAGAGAGAGAGAGAGAGAGAGACAGAGAGAGAGAGAGAGAGAGAGAGACACGCAACCTGGGGTCAGCTTCTGATGAAACCCCTGCATCTAATCATCGACTCCTGACATTTAAATCTTCTGCAAACATAAGTGCGCACACGTCACACAGGTATACAACTAGCCTACAAGTACAACAACAAGTAATGCCTTATGGGATCTCAATAAGGGATACAATATAATAACATAGCTGGAGAAATGTGAAAACTGCTAGAATTCGCCTGTGCTCAGTTCAGTGAGAGCATCATCAATGCGTGTCCTCGAGGACGATTGGAGCACTTGACACACACACCTCCATATGTGTGTGGTGTGTGTTCTCATTCTGAGAGCCTAACACTTCACCACACACTCTTGACTAATAACAGATGTCAGGTGCTGTAGTTCACATCCCAATTGTAGCCCTCAGGCCTGAACTGCTAACACTCACCAAAACGATGATTCCTGGATACTATCATTCAGCGTAACGTGTCTTACTTTCTGTAATGAGATTACATGGCTTGAATAACACCTATTTAAAATACTGTTTGCTGTTAGCTTATATTGCTACGCTAATATGTTACTCTAAACTGTATTAGTCTGTTTTAATTAGATGGAACAAGGTTTTTTATTCTTATCAGCATTGAATGAAATATAATATAATCTCCATTTCTCTCCTCCACAGCAAGGACATTTTCAATTTTTGGAGCATCCTACACATCAAAAATGTGCCTATGTAGCCTAAACATGCTGTCTAGGTAGGCAGCTCACTAGGTTTTTACAGACCGACCACCACGAACCCCCTCAAATGATTTTCTGCAACAACAACCACTCTGCATCCATTATTGAAAAACCTTGTCACTCGATACTCAATAAGCTCCACACATCCGCTCATGAACGAGAGCCTTGAAGGGCACTTCACCCTCAGGAGTATACGTCTGCATATTTATAGGCTTACTTGTTCATTCAATGTCCATAATATAGTGACTAAAAGTAGTAAAGACTGAGACAAATAAAGAGAGAGGCAAGCTGGCGAAGTGAGAGCAGCTATTGATTATAGTTTTTCTACTTGGTGGCAGTGATATATTTAACTATGGAAATCCAATAGCAGCACAGATGCTCACTTTGTCTCTTACTCTACATTTGATACATTCTAAAGCATGAGTGGTTTTCTTGTCTTCTGTTCTTGTTCTATCTCCTCCAAAGCCCACAAGCATTCGACATATGTAGAACACACAGATCTGATCGCTCAGTAACAGTGACAGTTTGAGAAACGACATTTACAAGAACACACAAGATTTACTGGAGACTAATTTCAACACAATTCCTCAGGAAATTCTGTGACTTCACTTCAGCGCAAGGTTCACCGAACTAACTGACATTAAGAAGAACTTCACCCATCTGTACTCATCGGTTCCAGCTTGCAAAGTCAGCCTGAGTGCACTGAAAATGCAGAAGCAAATACGTCATATTTGAGCTTATTTCCATTCATTTGTCAGCAGCATGTGGCTCAGAATAGAACAGAAGTGCTGATGATGGGATCACATGACTGATGTTTCAATAACATCATGGGATATGTCACATAAAGCTTGTAAGCAAAGTTCTCAGTTATGACATCAAATGTAAGTGCCTAAAACAGCTGCTTGTTTAAGACTCCAAATGATTTTCTTCATGAAAAAAACACACAAATGTTCTAACTTTTCTGAGCTAAATAAATGGTAGCAATAGCAGCAAAATAGTTAAAGTCACCATGGGTTGCATTTAGGGTTATTATAATATGGATAATATAATATTAGGGTTATTACTAATACTAAAACTATTAAAGTCATTTTTGTTCATTGAAATAAAGCTGAAATAAAATAAAATATAAATACTAGAAGAAAGTATAAATAGAAGAAAAATGATAAATGTTGCATTGGCAAATAAATGGTTAAGCACTAAAATGACTAAAACTTAATCTGAAATAAAAAAAACTTCAATAGGACTGTTTAGAAATAATAATAATAAAATGCGAAAATAAAATTAAACTAAAATCAAAGGGAAAATATATAAATAAAAAAATGTAATAAAAACTACTGTAAAAAACACTAGTTGCATTAGAATTTCTGTGTGCAACACAACATTTAAAGAGAAAAAAAAGATGGGTCTAGTGAATTGTTCACAATAATAAAAAAATAGCATGTATTAAAAAAAAATAAGGTCAATTTTTCCTCATGATGCTCCAGGGGGACTTTCCATGAAATGCACCTGCTAAATAGTACTTGCAACAAATCCATTTCATATCATTGAAATAATGAGTCCTAATTAGCCATTTAGCAAAGAGAGATTACGTTTCTGCTCTGATTGGAGGATAAGAATCAGTGGATGAATAGATGAGACAGATGGATAAATGAGAAAGGAGGAGTTTAGTTGAGCTGTCACTGTGGCTGTAAACATACAGACAAACATCGATCAAGCTTACAGCCCTGCAGCGCAAAAGCTTATTACTGGAGATCAATCGCTACGATCTATCAGTCAGTGAGAAAACACGTCATCACACCAGGCAACCCCGACAGCACAAAGATGAAAAAAAAATTTAGATTTAAAAGAAAACAAAAAAATGTTAGAGAATTTTAAGTGGAGATCTATTTAAATTTTAGTGAACATTCTAATTCGCTCATTCAAACTTGATACAGATTTAATAAAATTGCTTGCTTACTGTAATAAACCGTTTCCTTACAGTATTTACTAATATAATAATAATATAATAATAATAAATAATAAATAAAAATATATTTAAATATATATATTTACAAAAACATTTAGTGAAAAATACATTAAAAATGTCAATGAATAAATATATTTATTTTTTAACCTTTTTATTTCTGTAATTTTAGAAGCTATTTTACAGTGACCTACTGTATTTATGTTGCTTTATTCCAAACTTCATTTCCAACAATATTTGTGCTACACTTGTGATAAAACAAGTGTTGGCAGATTTGCCCAGAGCGAGTGTCAGAAGAATGAGACAGATGTTTTGTCAGTCATGTGGAAAAAATTGGTGATGTCTTACAGAGTGTCTAAATATGTGTGTGAAGACTTTTCCCCTTCTGTGCTAATGAATACATACACAGAGACAATATGAGATAAGAGAATCAACAGATGCATGTACGGGATGCTGCTGTGGACAAGATCAGATGACATAAGCTCTACTACTGTACATGTCTGATAGTGAACTAAATCAAACCGTGTCCAACCGTCTAAACATTGCATAGCAGGGTCAAGTGTACATGAGCCCCTTGCTTGCACAACAAAGACAAACAATATTTCTTTGCCGAAAGACACATTAGCTCTAACTTCAGCTTTTAAAAAACTTTTGGAAACATTTAGTTTAACTTTGAAGCCACATCTATTTTTAAAGCATACCAGGATAAATGGGGAGGTGTAACACCTCAAATGATCGACGTTCACTCAAATGGTCGATTTTGTCACTCCAATAGCCTTCTGCAATGAGTCTGGACGCAGCAAGGGTTACATTTAATGGTGCAGCAAGCACTTTCAAAAAATGATCGCACCAACAATATATACAGTATATAGGCTATATATATAATAGCCTATATATTATATTATATTATATTATATTATATTATATTATACTAGTTAAATATATTATTTGTAATAATGTTTTAAAATATTACAGTTTTTTCTTTATTTTGATCAAATAAATGCAGGCTTGATGAGCATAAGAGACTTCTTTTCAAAACATTAAAAATAGTAATGTTTCCCAACTTTTGACCGGTTCTATATATATTAGGGGTGTAACGGTAAACGTATTCATCCCGAACCGTCACGGTTCGGTGCATACAGTCAGACGAAGAATACAGTCAGTCACAGTCGATCAACACTCCAATCCAGAAGGGGGCGCGCGAGGTAATGCAACGCTGCTTGCTAACCACCATAACAGAAAAAAGAGCAGAAGAAGAAGAGACGATCTATGCACCAACCCAAAACAAGAGCTCAGATGGCACGCAAGAGTAGCCTATATGCTGAGTTTCGATACATTTTTGTGACGCGCTCCACAAGCTTCACTGAAAGGAAAATCCAGGACGGCAGAAAGCGGCATCCTGTTCGTTTTCTTTATTTTACAAAAGCACAATAATTTGTTTTTATTCAATAAATAAAGGTTAGTTTTGTCCATTTCCATCTTATTTAAAGGCCCACTGAAGTGCCTTGGAACGCGCAGCTTTGTATGATCCGTTGACGTAATTTCCACTGAAACAGGAAGCTAAGGCAAGACATATTGAATACCCTTTTCAAATAGCCAATAGCATTTAGTTTACCCCACAGACTGTAATTCGTACTTGATGATACGTTGGCTTCAATTGTAGAGGTGTGATAGCTTGGGTTTCCCAATGCTGCCTTGCGCGCAGCGCGATTTTATTCACGCTGCTAGGCAGCCTGGACACCATGGACCAGATTTCCCCCTCAAAAAGGGAACAAATGACAGAACGGGGAGGGAGCAACAAGACGATGACGACGTCAGTTTGTTTATATCTATGGATCCAACATAACAAGTTACCTTTTGATGCAGCCTTAGATAGTGATAGCTGAACGCCATCGTGTACACAAATCTCTGACCCATCGTCTTCTTCCTCGTCGAATTTCTGTCGCTCTACATACGTCATCTGGTATAATTGAAACGATTGGCTATGAGGTAAGTACAGGCGCATTTGATAGACATTCGTAGCGCCCAATAAACGGCTCTGGGCATTCGTAAACCACGCCTCAAATACGAGAAAATGAACATGTGGTTCAATGAGACGAGGTCTGACGTTAGCCAGGCTAGAGGTGTGAATAAATTCTAGCCATTTCATTCTTAACCATCGTACAGTTGGAAAATGGAATAAAACTCAAGCATTTGAGCAACCGAAAACACATCTCCAACCCATACTGCTCCGTGACATGTCAACGCCGGTCGCTTTGGCCAGGTGGTATATAGCATAGGGGGAGGGACGCTTTAGATATTAGAGAGCATTTGATTGGACAGAAGATGGGATGAGAAGCTGAAGTCCAGGGTGATGTCATAAAAAATCTGTGATCCATTTTATATATATTGCTTTTTTTTGGGTGATTTTTGCCTTTATATTATGACAGGAGGGATCGGGAAAGGTCCACGAGCCAGGAGTCGAACTCGGGCCGCCCGAGCACAACGGCGCTACATGTCTGCGCGCTGACCACGAGGCCATCGGCGCCGACCCGTGATCCATTTTAGCGGCAGTGAAACACTTTAAGTTTTGAATGCTTATATCTCCTAAATGCGAATTTTGTCATTGTTCTGCAACACACCAGTTTATTCATAACCTTAAGGCTAACATATTCATACTAAAAACTAAAAAACTTTAACCTTTAACAAAATCCATATCAAAACCAGCTACAGATTAAACTGATGGCATGCTGTTTACATGTTTACTTCCCTGAGAAGAAATATTACAAGATCTCTCACAATATCACACGACACTCATTTAAAGTCTGCTGCTCACGTTTCACAGCAGGTGAGAGAGAACTGAGAGGTCACTGAGTTTGCATTAGGAGACCCTTTGGGGTTTAAGGGCTCTTGACTATATTGATCAGTGCAGTAACAAGCCTAGGGCAAAACATCTGCCAGAGCCAATATGCTCACTAATACACAGTAATAATGCACAGTTAAAACTAGAACACGGTTACGCACACATACAGTCAGTCCAACAAGCATGCAAACTAATTTGAAGATGTAATACATCAAGACAATCGTGCCACATCCCCTGTCGTCATTCACTGATCTTTAATTTAACATACTGAAGAGTGGACTAAATAAGAAGCAGGATGAGATGCAGACACTCTTTTTATTACAGCAGACAGCCGATAGCCCAGCATCTCGGAACGTAATCAACTGAGACACAACACCACAAAAGACACAGCCAACGCACAGGCTAATGTCAGGAAAATCAAACACAACCCTGCTGTCTTTACCACATCTGTGACCGAGGCTGAAGCTATACCATAAACTGTGACGGATGACTGTCGCACAAGAAAAATGTAAATCATGCCACTTTGATGATGCTTGGAAACAGAACAAGCAAACATGTCAGTGCATTGTGGGACGAGTGCAGAATGATTGTGTGACTACGTGTTTCAAACAAGAGATTTGAAAGTGAATTTGTATCTTACCTTTCCGAAATCTCGAACGTCGAACAAATCGAAAGCCTCAAACAGCTCGCTCTTCTTCATCCCGAATATCTCTGAGCAGGCGTGCAAAAATGTCCTGATGTTCTTCAAGCAGAGAAACTAGACAGAAATGAAAGGCATATGTTATATTAAAGAGGAATATTTCATATTTAAATTACCTTAATGTCAATATTGGTTTTGAAGTATCATTTTGCATCAACATCTGATGAAGTGCTTTTTTTACAAGCCTGTTCTAACTATATTTTTATTTCAAATGAATTATGAACTTAATTTTGTTAATATAAAACAAAAATATTATTTGAAGATAGTATATTGTTAATTAACATTTTAATGTATATACATATGCATTTACATGATCATATAGCCAGTCATAACAAATATATTTAAACAGAATTTTTTTTTTTAACTATCCCATTATAAAGTTAAATATTATATTCTTACATTCATACAACCTATTCATATTTATATAAAAAACATTCGTTTTTTAGTCAAAGTCATATTTTTGTCAAACATTCCTAAATTCAATTAAAAATGATGGCATATGAGAACTATAACTACAAAACCACATTGGAGAACAAGACTAACCACAGAGTTTTTTATTTAATTCTCCATTCTTATTTCGTGTGATACCTGCTCTGAATCATGACTAATGAGTTTACCAAACAGCAAACGACTGGCGAACATCCAAACACATTCATTTATAAAGTGAAATGAGATGAGTCTCAAACACAAGCTGTTGCATTAAGCTGACACCTGTGTTGACTCATGACCACAGCTCTGTTACAAAACGGATACTTTATCAGAACTCTAGATCCAGATTAACATCGTCTGACCACAAAACTCCACGGTAACTGCAAGCTATCAAAAACCATAGGCTAATTCACTGAATCATACTAAAGATTTGAGTTCTTGTGGTCTTTTGAGTGAAAAATATTACAGTAATATTATATAAGTCAGTATTACTAGTGAAAGTGTTGGCATACAAGTCTACAGGAAAAAATTATAATTTTTTTTTGCATTATGTTAGCAATACTGTCATTGTTCATTATTGCATACAAAAAAGTTAAAAGATAAAATATTAACCATCGGATACTACCCACACCTGCTTACCAGTTATTAATTTATAACTAATAATGATTTATTTCAATGATCCCTTATTAATGTTATATTTATTATTAAAAACAATAATAAAAAATAAAATGTATATTTTTGAAGTATTAATAAAACATTAATTAAAAAAACTAAGGTAACACTTTACAATAAGGTTCCATATGTTATCATATACATGAACTAACAATGATGAATATTTCTAAAGCATTTCTTAATCTCAGTTAATGTTAATTTCAACATTTACTAATTAATTATTAAAATCAAAAGATGTATCTGTTAATATAATTGAATGGACCTGAGCTAACATGAACTACCAATGAACAGTTGTAGCCTATATAATCAACTAACTTTACTTAACTGTTTTTATTAACTACTGTAACGTATCTATTGCTCGTTGTTCGTTAGATAATACATTAATATTAACCAATGGAACCTTATTGTAGTGTTAACAAAACAAACAATTAATCGTTTTAATGAAATTTTAACACATAATTAAAAAAAATATTTATAGTTTTGTTTGTTTGTAAAAAATTACATAATTAATAAATCAACACACCAATCGGTACAGTATTAGTATACACATATTGCACAAAAAAAGTTAGTTTTACAGTTTTGTAAATTTATGATCTGTAATTTCCTTTCCCAGTACATGCAAAATGCCTAAGTGACATCAGACACAGGAAATTTTCATCAACAGTGAAGCAATGTGTTCTCACAATAACCCAGAAAACACTGATTATAATCTTAATGGATGTCCTGTCATGGTCTGCAGATCAGCACCTTTAACCTCTCGCTGGGCACGTTCACAAGAATGTGTCTGTTTCTACCAGTTAGATTTTCACCCGCCATCTGTCGTTGGCCGTGCGTCGCCTGTCAAGCTCTTGTAAAAGAGTTTGACATCTTGCTTCAGTGCCAAGTTTCTATCTTAAGCAACAAGAGGAAGTGAATACATCAAGAGTCTCTATGTTTTGTGCGGCAGCTGCACCTGTGATTTCTTGAAACACAAAGTGTTCACATTACTATGTAAAACTATAACCTCTGAGAGCAAGGACGCTCAACCCTCAACCTGAAATCAGACTCGTCCTCTGGCATTTAATGTGCAGAAAACATCAGTCTGGAAAAATTCATAAGGAAAGCTTTTTCTTGCATACAAACTAATAAGTCTTATCTGCGAGAAGCTTGCAGATCAAAAGCGAGCGACACATGCACCGCCTCTCAGTTCCCATTCCCCCTCTACAGATGACTTCACCAGGGGCCTAGGGCTGCACTTATGCACAGATAAGACAAGCAAGTGTTCAGCGAGCAAATCTATTTGACTGTTTACACTTGTTTGGTTTCAACACATTATCAGAAAGGCACATCTCGTGGTTGCCCTGAAGTCTTTAGGAGTCCTGCAGGGTCTGAAGGAAGCTAGATAGAAACAGAGAGGAAGAGGAAAAGAGAGCGAGAGTAAAATAAAGACAAATATTTAACTCATGATGTGCCTAGACACTTTCAGAGCTGTTTTCTGCATTACAGCTGCCTCGGACCCGTCCTGCTCAACCAAACATGGCTTTTAAATTCTATCCTGGTGGAAAACTGCTCTTCCATCTACTACTGCACAGTCAGATCTCTGCAGGAAACTCAAGAGATGTCTTTTCCTACTTCTCCTGAAGGGCGTAATGAGACTAATACTAAATGGATAGCATTTCATCCATAATAAATACCATGTGTGAAACAGAAAGCTAGATGGCTTTGAAGATACTGATTCAGTTTTAAAGGGGACATACCATAAAAAATGTATGGATTGAGTAAAAGTATTAAGTAAGGTTGGGAATTGAGAGCTGGTTCTTATTTTGCAATTATATTGCATGACATATTGTTTTCTGCAAAGCTAATGACTGCTTGAGACAGGCTCAGATCAAGTTGTTGAACTGTTCATACTTAACGATTAGGGTTGGGGTTTAATAAATAAATAAAGTTGAGTTAACTTAAAAAAATAAGGCAACCTATCGCATTCAACTTTTTAAGTTAACTCAACTAATTTGCTTCAGTTAAAATCAACTTAAATGCTTTTGTTCATGAGTACCAGGTATTCTTTTCAACTTTAAACTTCTTGTCAAGACAACAAACAAAAAAACTAAAAGTTGAGCCAACTTAAAAAATGCGATAAGTAGCCTTATTGTTTAAAGTTAGCTCAACTTTTAAAAATGTTTTACAGTGTGACCACAAGCCGATTTGGCCGCGATAGGGGGGTTTTGTCTGCGACAGCAAAAAGTCAAACTCCCTCGGTTGAAATCTCGTTCCGGTTGTTTTACTGCGGGCTCCCAATGCCCTTGCCTGAAGCAGTAGGTCATCCTGGACGTTTCGCCTACTGTTTTTCGAATAGCCTACTATGTATTCGGACATACTACTCGGTTGGTGTACTGTTTTTCGCATGCTAAATAGTAGGGATGTATTCGATTTCAGACGCAGCAAGTGTAAACTATGCTGGGAGTTTCCAAATGCAAAGAGGTTAGCTAATCATAACAGAGCTATTTCACATGCAGAAGTCTTAAAGGTACAGTAGACAATGAAACTACAGCACATTGCAACTCATTTAGTGCAAGAAACCTGAACTTATAATAAAATGCTATAAAATGTGGATTATATGGCTCCTTTAAAGTCCAAGGGCAGAGTGAAGTGCTCACATCAGTAAGGCTTTCAAGATGAAGGCTGAAGATTTAAAATTATTCACTGAAATTGATTCTAGGAAAGTCCTGACATCCTCTTGACAGCGATGGTTCCGACAGCACAAAAAATCTCATTCAGAAGAATAAGGAAGTCAAAGGTGTTGTAAATCAGTGGCTTCGGGCACTTTTACAGTGTTCCGTCCTGTGTGGAGAGCACCAGCTGTGAGCCGTGTGCAGCTTTTACCCTTGGTTTAACCAAGCAGACAGCTAAACAAGCTGTCTTGTCAAAACAATGAAGCATCAGTCAGCAAAGATGCTTTATTAAAACTGCGTGCAAGACAGCACTGTGGGTAGAAAGTGACCCAGAGCATCAACTTGACAGTCAGCAGGACATGCTAGCACTGAAATGTTCTCAACAAAATATGCTTTGTTCAATACATTTATGAGCTCTATATATCTGACATCTGTTATATGGATTGCAATGGTTTTATGAATTGTAAATGTAGTCTGTAAATGCTCTCCAAAGCCATTTAACAACTGATAAAATCTCCATTTAGCACTATCGATGCTAACAACAATGATGTGGTGTAGTGGTAGAGGGGTTATGCGCCATTCAGAATTCGACTGGGAATGCCTTTTATGTTGTAATAAAATTTCTGAATTTGGACTGAGGTAGTAAACAGCATACAGAATTGCACTTTGAATTTGAATGCAATGAAGTAAAAAAAAATAATTTAAAATGAAAAGAAATAGATTCAAATTTCAATTAAACTTTATATGGAGTGTGGCCAATTCAGTTCAAATTCACACTCATGATTTCAAAGGGAGTCAATTCTTCCGTTCAAAATGTAGCACAACCCTGGTGGTTACAGATCTAAACTAGCAGCTGAAAAGGTACAGGTTCAAACTGATCGACTGTATGATCTATCACCATCCCATCATACCCTTCAGCGCTCCAGGGAAACTGTCCCTGTAATATGGGCACTAAGTCACTTTGGATAAAAGCTTCAGCTAAACATCTAAGTCAGACAATCTATTTACCTAACTTAAAGGTAAAGCTTACATTTTTGTTAGCATCTTATGGGATTATATATAAAATATTTCAGCTGTGCATAGCATTTTCTCATAGCAGTTTGGTGTTTAACAAAGCAATATTCTAACCCCTAAGAAATCGATGGTGACCTTGGATACATGCATACTATAGATTTTCTTAGCATATTTCCGATGCAACAACTGATTGTTCGTATCAAGTATGGATACTTGCTCTGAACCGCACATGGCATCGCATCATGTAAAACGGACAGGAGAGGCAGAGGATAAACACTGGCTGGTGGCTAAATTGTCATCACTGGCAGATCCGTGGTGAATTGCCCTTCACAGGGCAGTGCACATGGGTTACAGCACACCACACTGTGAGAAGTGAACCGTCAGGGCAATGTGAGAGATGGTCAGTATCACACAGCCTGTGCTACCACAAACAGAAGAACAGTGCAAAAAATGTCATGTATACAACAGAACACTGTTTCAATGCACCATGGTCCTTCCATTCTGAATAGCCCAAAAGCAGCAACAGAAATTTTTTTCTGAGTTTTTTTCACACTCTATAAATTAGACATAAGGTCTAACAACTGCACACTTATTGTTATTATCTAACATGCTTTTTTTTATTATTTTGAGTACATACTATGATATGTGTGTGCATGTAGTTCCATTTACAGTAAAAAAGACTAAATTAAATATAATCAAATGTGATGTCATTTTCAAGGTGACATTTTTTACTTGCAAAGAAAACTTTCAACAATATTATTTTTAATATAAAAGTACATGCATGAATTATTTTATTTTTTATTATAGCAATTATAGTTCTATAGTTTCACTGTAAATGGAATTATACATTACTATAATTTTAATATAATACATATCACCTTGAAAAAGTGACATTTGATAATATTTAATTGAAATTAAGTTTACTTCCTATTTCCAACAATATTTACTATAAAAGTTCAGGTATTGTCTAATTTAACTGGTATATAATGCACATAATGTATTGTCCCATAAAATTGACCATAGTACATTTACAGATAACCAATTATTATAATTATTGGTGGTGCTAATAGTAGTAGTATTTATTGATTTTACTGTGGCACCCTCTTTTTCCACTAAAATTACACACAAAAAAATGACAGCATTTTTCCTCCAGAAGCCAGACTACAAATCTGATCCATGCTGTAGGGCACATGCCAAGTTATGTTTGTGTACTTGTGCAATTTGTACTTCTAAAGGAAGCAGTAGGACTATTCCATTCACAAAGAGCTTAAATTGTCATCTATGACAATCCATGTGATACGTTTTGGCAGATTGTGTCTGAATGCACTTTAACTGCACTCAAAATGTCAATTCTCTTATTTTATCTCAGGAGCTTCAATTTACAGATGCATCAGCACTTTGAAATGAAATTTGATATTAGTGCTTCTCTGACATCCTGGTGAAATTCTTCTAGTGCCACTGCATTTTTACAGCTCCCGTTTATGGGCTATTTTTACCCTGACTGAGACAAGATAATGCCCATTTCATTGTGCGCTGTGATGTCATTGCTCCGCTGAGGATCTACTCTAAGGTAAAGGTTGCAGTACAGCTGCAGGATGTGTGCATGCATTTACGTGAGCACCGCTGACTGATCACTTTCTACACGTAGTCATCATCAAAAAGGTCATTCTGCCATGCGAGTACAAAATAGGATATTGCTGTTTTATTGGCCACTTAAATGGATGCACAATTGTATACTACAATTAAATCTCCTTATTAATGACCGTCTCTGTTCACTTTAATGGCACCAGCGCAGACGGTAAATGCTTTTACAATGTTCTGAATACAATTCAAATCTCATAAGAGTGCTGGGTAGGTTTTCCAAACATAATAATCATGGATTTTCTGCAACAAAAGAGCTCTGCCTGAGAATGGAAATGTCTGCCTTCATTTACAAATCCTAATGCGTGCATGTGTCCCTTGGTGACCAGCATAATTCACACATTACTGTGCAAAAATCCATTTGTGCAGTTCCAATCTGAACTGCAAATGTGTGATTCACACTGTCTATAGAGAGTATCTTTATTCATCCTGATCCCCAACCATTTACAGTAGAGCCTGTTACCTTGGTGACAGAAGGAAAGGTCAGTTTCAAAGAGAGAGAGAGAAAGAGAGAGAGAGAGAGCAATCTGACTGGACTTACTAGACCTTGCAAAGATTTGTGCCTCCTGAAAATGTGCATTAATATGCATGATGACATGCTGTTTGTGCATAGTTTTATTCGTGTAGCGTGATGTAGGGACTTTCATTGTTACTACTGAACATTCTTTAGGCTAGGGATCTGAACAAACCTAGAAGCCTATGTATTCATTTATGGCATGTAGCACTGCACTATTTGTGCTACTGACACGAATAAGGCTTCAAATAATGTACTAATGCGCTTACCAGTCCATAACCACACAGCGAACCTTAGAAACCACCTAGAAATGAACCAACAGTCAGTAAAGGGCTGACAAGGCCCGTTCCCACCAAATTTATTAAGCAGCAGTTTTGTCGTCTTCCACTTTAAATGCTTAAGGTCTTTAAAGCAGGATGGATTCTGATTGATTGTCAAAGTTTTTATCATTTATCAGCTGGAATTTTTTTTTTTAATTTAACCAACAATATAATTTATCTGTGCCATTGTTGCTATACTTGTGGTGTGGACTCTTTATATTCTTTTATATTTAGAATGATTTTTGTAACTATATCTTTATCCTTATAGTTATCCTTGGTGTGAACGGGCCTTTAGAGCAACATTTTTTGAGGGGGGAAAATCTAATTGTGATTTTTCTGCGGTTGCAGAGTGGATTTAAAAAAAACTCCAGGTTCGCTATGCTAGTTCGTAGGGCTGCACAATTTGGTCAAAACTTTTGTGATAGTATATCAATATTCCTACAAATTAATAATAATAATAACACATTATAAGCGCCAAACTCAGTACATGCAGAGATTAATTTGTGTAGAGCAGCATTTATTGCGAACCAATGCGCTCCGAGACTGTGTAATAGCCTTGAACACAGTGCAGTGCTTCACTATGCAAAACATTTTTAACAGATCAAGCATCTATGTATTTGATCTCGTCTAGACTACTGTAACTCTTTATACTATGGTGTGTAAGCCAATCCTCAAAATGCTGTTGCAAGGTTGTTGACAGGCAGATGAAGGTTCGATCACATTACACCCATTCTCGTCTCGCTAAACTGGCTAAAATTCTAACTCTCCTAATAATCAAGCACATTCTTATCTTTCAGAAGCAATTTCCATCCATAAACCAAACAGCGCCTGTAATTTAGATTGTGCAGAATACTGACAACCACTCACATATCCAAAACTGCACAGTAAGGCCCTGACATCATGATGCAACTTTTGCATGAGCAACCACAATTATATTTTCTTCAGAAAATGTAGTCTAAATGTCTAGTTATTCCTCTTGTACACTATACCAAAACTTTGGTTTGCTGGAAACCAATGCATCTAGTCCCCGTCTGAAATGTACAAATCCACAGTCTGACACTGAGAATTACTAAAACAACCCTGGAGCTGTTTCAAACATTCAAACACACACATATGATGCTCTGACCAGTCTCTGACCCCTTTAGGGTCTCACGTGGAGCCTTTAACAGACTGTCTATGTAAAGTACAGTATATGTGTTATTCAAGGAGGGCAGATTCTCCATGGACACTAGACATAAAAAATTAAAGAATATATTTGAAAAACGGCCCAGAATCTGTCATGTACATTTAGTAAATCACATCGTATTACAGCGAAAATTGAAAAACTGAGACAGTGTTCAGACAGGAGCTTGTTGCTCGACTGTTTCAGTGAAAAAAGAGACAGATCTGAGCCACTAGAGGTTCTGATGTTTCACCGTGGCTCAGTCAAGGGTCTTTAGAGGACGTTAAGTTTCATTTCCTTCCTCCATCCCATTTCCTCATTTCCCCAGCGAGCGTCAATGCTCGGAAACTATCTGCCCAACGAGTGGGCGTCAGCATTCGTGTTTCCCCCTCCAACCTAGAGATGAGACGGTGACTATCCGGCATTACAATGACCGTGTGAAATACTGGGGTTACGTACAGTACTTGCATATGTACTGACTGTAGATAACTTCACTGTTTAATGATGAAATCTTACAGACTTTACTCTCACTGACATCTGTTGATATCTAAATAAAGTTCTGACGGCCTGCCAAACACCTGTTGCCATTTCCTTCCACTCTTCACAACAGTGCACATGTTAAACGGAAGAAACCCATAACCCAGCCACTGTCTGATTAACGCAGTGCGTGAGAAAGGCACTTGGCTTTGTGGCTTCCTCAAACTTGCACTTCCACGTTTCACGTTTCAAACTTGCCTCTGTTCTGAAACTGTAATATATGCAGGCCCAGATATAATCCGCAGACTGCTGTTTCATTTTCTATGCTGATTACCTATATAATATAATATTAAATAATTCATTATTCATTAAATATATTAAATTATATAAATCATTTCAATAAATTGTAAAATAAATTAAAATAGAAATCAAAAGAAAAATAAATATTAGGCCTACTATTTTAACTGTACACTCAAAATCTTACTGAACCCCAAAATTTGAACAACAGTATATAATTATGTTAAATATATATATAGGCCGTCAGAAAACCAACTTTGCCATCATATATATATATATATATATATATATATATATATATATATATATATATGTACATATATAATTAGTTTCAAGGTATCTTCCTCAAAATTGCCTGTCTAAATGTAACTGTAAAATAGTGTAACCCCTCCTTCCCACACAAAAACACCCCCTTTCTTTCCCCGAATATCAACATTAATGCAGAAATTTCAGAGACGAATTCGCCATTACATTTTAATTACACGCCTATCGTGGGGTGAAGGGAAACCCAAAGTGCCCATTGGGCCCCTGGAGGTGCTCTGATGAGGTGGGGACTCCAGCTTTTAGTTTGGTCTCATCACTGCTTTTGTCTGAGCTGTTCCCCTGGGACGGCTGCGTCTGTGTCCCATGTGCTGTAATGAGTCTTTGATAAAATAGCTGCCAAAAACGTCATGAATAATTCATGCTAGGATTCAGATGTTGCCCTTTAGAGATGGAAATTTCACCTCCACGCTCAAAACACTGGTTTACACAGACGATTTGCTCATTTTCTGTCCCTTTTTTGCATACGTTAGTTCTCTGTGGAGTTCTTCCTTTGGTGAATGGAGACGCATCTACGTATGTCAGTGCAGATGAAAATCATGTACTCAAAAAAAGAAAGTGATATAACAAACCAAATGAAAACAAAGAAGCCTATCTGATGTAACAAGAAGCAAGGGGATGCCTCAGAGCCAGAATGACGTCAATCTGATCAGATGTCAAACTTCCACAGAATATTTATATAATGTATATAACATTGTGTTTTTTCTAATTGTCAGTAAACCAGTGAACCGAACAAGGCCTGTGTTTTGAAAACTAAAAGCTATTGACTAAAGTTCTATTGACTTTTTGTAAATGCTTCTTGGAATCCGCTCACTGTGACTGCTGTAACGCAAAGTGTATGTGTGCCTGTCTAGTTACTGGGAATCCGCATGCTTAAAAATAAAGTTTGTTAAAGGTGACTGTGTGAATACTATTATTTGTCAGTTCTATGAAATGTCACTGTGTTGATGGCAGCTTTCACCTCATGTGAAATGATTCATCAACATGAAATCAAGTCCAGACTTTGAGCAGATGGTGTGAGAAAACACAGAACGAGACATATTTCAGAGGCCGCTGTTTTCAATAAAGCAGCTTCCCGCAGACACTGAAACTAATCCTGCTCTCACCTGACAGGGTACAGCGAACGAGACCAGACTAAAACAGCTTTCATCTGACCCTGATCCTGACCGGAACCAAAAAGCTGTAGATTCATGGTTTTGGTCAAACGATGCATCAAAAAGCACTATGTCCTATTAGGTTCAATTCAGGGCTGTCAAATCGATTAATCGCGATTAGTCGCATCTAACATAAAAGTTTGTGTTTGCATTAATACAAGTGTGTGCATATATATTATTATATTTAATGTCTGTATTTATTATGAATATGTGTGTGTATATATACTGTTACACAATACACACACAATATATATATATATATATATATATATATATATATATGTGTGTGTGTGTGCGTGTGTGCGTGTGTGCGTGTGTGTGTGTGTGTGTGTGTGTGTGTGTGTGCGTGCATATGTACACAGACGTGCACAAACAAACAAGTTTATATATTAATATAATAATATACACATATTATATAAACACAAACTTTTACGTGAGATGCGATTCGATGACAGCCATATTACTTCTTTCATGCTCAGTGCTAGCTGGAATAATTTCACATACATTTTCTTTCATAGACGACTATTTAGACTACAAAGGAAAAAATCTCCTTATGTTAAAGGTGCACTCAGTAATTTTCTGTTTTGTGTTTAGGCAGCTCTTATTTGTACTAACATAATAGTTTTTTTTTTTTTTTTTTTACTTTATAATTGTATTGTTATGTTTTGAAAAGTATCTTAAACCCTGGCTGAAAGTAGGCTTACTACATATATTAAACATATTTGTTGTCATTATTAACAGTAGCAACTCAATTGCGTGACCCAGCTAGTCATGTGCCCTCAACATGTTGGTGTCAATGAGAAGCCGACCAGAATTAACATTTTTATTTTATTATGTGATTGAAAATATATTATTATTCATATTATTATTCATCAATCATATTTTAAAAAGAACTGTTTCCTTTGTAAAACGTTTCAAATGAAGAAAGATGACTGAGTGCACCTTAACAAATCAGAATCTCTCTTCACAGTGTTACTGCGTTGCTCACATTCACCGATAGGGGGCAGAATTCAGCACACAAATAACGGTACAACACTGGCAAAATATCAACTTTCTGTTACAAAATATTTCACGTGCAAAGTAGCTATAAAGCAGTAACATCACCTTTTACATACACACGACACCTTATGTTTCCAAAAAACAAATACGTTTAACTCTGTTATTATTGAGTCTATTCTATTCTTACTGTAAACATACAACTTCTTGCCTTCGTGCATCCCTTACCTGTGACATCTGTGGTCTCAGGTTGATCTCCCTCAGGTTGAGGGACTGGGGTCTTAGGTTGTTTAGGAGCTGGCACAGGAGGACCCCATCCCGCAGGGTCTGCGCCAGGTCGAACACCTGAGCGGACTCCCATGTCACCCGATGGTTCGGTGGCAGCACCTTACAATTGATCAGCCATAACGCACACTGTCTCCAATGCTCCATCCTGTCCAGCGCTGCACAGTACAAGATTAAACACCAATCCAAAACCAAAGCGCAAGTGGCGTCTCCTCATCCGATGCGCATAGCAGAATCACGGGCGATATAATGAATGGATGGTGTTTCCAGGGTTGGAGCACCAGCGGAGAGTGACTGATCCGTGTGCTGCTGCTCTCCTCATTCGCTCTTTCACCTCTTCTTTCTCCCCTCCCCGCGCCCTCCCTCTCGCTCTCTCTCTCTCTCTCACTGTGTCTTCCTGCTTTAGATGTTCCGTATGTTGCGCTGCTGACTTGACACCCGGAACACCCAGAGGACGTAATATATAGTGGCCGCAAAATGTAGCATTTTCGCGACGTCAGGGTGCGAATTATGAGGTGGAATAACAAAACAAAAAAGTAGAGGGGTTCTCAACTAAGTAGGCTATTCTTTTAAAAATAAGTTAATATATTTCAATACTTTTTTAAAAGCATTTCAGTGACCAATAAAATTGATTTTCAAGCTTGCCAGAGTTCAGACGAGGTAACCATAGCAACGGCTGCTCGTGCGCTTTCCGTTCGCGTACAGTGTTTTCACACTGAAAATTCCAAAAAGAAAAAGTGCACTTTAAATACCCGGATGATGCACTAAATTAACGGAAAAACGAAGTGTGGAATGTTGGACACTTCATTTTATTTATTTATTTATTTATTTATTTATTTATTTAATTAATTTTTTGATGCCAGTGAGTCACATTACAAACAATGAACATGGCAATAGTCAACATATAGTATAAAAAATATTGAACAAATATAGACATTGGCTGCATCCGAAATCGCATACCATACAGTAGGCGAAAAAACAGTATGTGACAAAAGAAGTAGGTCTATGTCTTAATTCACAGTAGGCCTACTCCTAAAAGTAGGCAAAAAGTAGCCTACCCAGATGACCTACTTCAGTGTTCATACGATGAACACTTTACTATCCCATGGGGCCACGGGAGAGGATTTATGAAAGGCAGTGAAGCAATGCAACTGACGCTGGTAGGTCATGTGATAAGGGCAACATGGCAAATGTAGTAGTACGTCCAGATTACATATTACACACTTTCATACTACATAGCACTTACCTTTTTATTTCATATATATATATATAAATACAGAATCTGAATTAAAATGTGTTTGATTTAAGCCTACATTTAAAAAATTTTAGTCATAAAATGTCTTGTTTTTAAGCCTTTCGCACGTACGATCACACCGGTGTAATCAGGTTTGAATAAAATTCATACACTACACGGATAAGTACACAGTGCACAAGTACATAGAAAAAGTGCAGTGTGTAGTGTGTCATTTGAGACGCAACTTATGTGTACATTGGACGGCAGGCCTATAACGAAAAAAGTTCTGTCATTATTTACCATATCACTTCTGCATTTACATATCCCAAGCATATTAAAACGTTAAAAATATTATATATTTTTACTGTAACAAATGTAGATGTAGAAAGTGTAGAAAATGTAGAAAGAGTGTTGGCTGAAGAGAGAATTCTCCAGATAAGCAGTAGTGAAACAGGATGATGCATAGTCATGGATATCCTGTATCTGTCTCTCTGCTCCTGTCATGACGAACTCAAGGCGGCCTTTGTTCAACACTGCCAACTAAGAATGTGCATTTTCACTTCAGCATTAGAAATCATGAAATGAAAATGCACGGTCACGCTTTGGCACTCAAGTCAGCTGTTTGAATAGAACTAAAATCAAATTTACAATACAGTAAATTTGTAATATTGGCTTTTAAGCTTGCAGAAATAACATTTCCAGCAATTACTGCATGCTCTCTTAAAGTCACCACAAAATCAAAATGGACAATTCTTGTTTTTTAATGGAATATTGCAATATTTATTATAAATGATTTATCCGTGCACATCATTGTTTTTTTTTATTCATGTGCCCTCATAATCTTTATGGAGTGAGGGCGGGACAACCTGTCACTCACACGAGATCGACCAATAGCAAACCACAACCATCCAATGAATTCCAATAGACAATATCAAGCCCACCCTGAATTTTTTCTTGTTCGAGATGACGTTTCACTCGGATATACATCCCAATGAGGAAGACAATACTATCATAAATGAAAGCTTTAGCGTAAAGTTCTGCCAGGAAGACTCAATCATTACTTTCTGGTCTATCCAGTGCTATCTAATATTTAGAGTATAAAAGATCATTACTTACACATGTTTGAGTTCCCAGATGATGATGCGAACATCCACCTCCATCCTCCCCACCACCACCAGGTTGGTCCCTGTCCATACCTCCCCGGGGGTCGGCTGCGCCCCTACCTTCATCTTCAGGTAGGACATGCAGAGCCGTTTCCCTCCAAATGTGAACTACGGACAGGGTCTGCGCCAAAGAACTTTACCATCCAATATTTCTGTTCTATTAACTAATAAATGTCATTGTGATATCATCTCGCCTTCCGAGTCTTTCTGGTAGAACTTCCTTTTCATGCTGACTTTAATGTGTTTGAATTGACTTGATATGAATAGTTCTTTGCATGTTCAACAGACACCAGCTAAGATGTTTACATGTTTTAGAAGGCCACAGAGAGAGAGACGGTGGACCAGGGAGTCTTGAGCGTGCCGTGACTGTAAATTAAACCATCTGTCTGTCATAAACATGGTGTGTTAGGAGCCTAATAAGCTCTGGGTGGAATTCTTTATTTATTTTCCTTCTGTTTTAGGGTTGACTGAGGGGAGCTCGGCTGGTGTGACGCAGGATGCTACAGCGTACCAGATTTCCTGAACCCATGCTGCTTCACTCATCACCCAGGTTCTGTTTCTATCTCATTTAACACCGGTTTGGAAGGGATGGACGCCTCCATCAATCACATATCAATCCCCAGAGAGACTATCAGACTGAGTAATAACGCGAATCAGCCTTACTGTGACCGTTTCCACATGGTGGGAGGGGTTTATCTGTAAAGCAATGCTTTGTGATTGGCTGAAGAAGAGAAAGAGGAAGCATGACAATGTGGGCCAGCGCAGGAAGGAAGTGGAAAATGCAGGATGTTTGGAGCCAAAGTCTATCTCTGTTTCCCTCCACAATTTTAGAGACTTGGCACACGGCAGATAGCCCCCTCTGAGCTGACAGATGATCAAAGCGTCACACACTTGCCAAATGCTCAGAGAGACTAGCGCTCTGCCACATTGCTGCAATTCCAATAACTGCCATCCTTGCATGACCTGCATTGTGTAGGTAATTTATAGCCAGACGCGGCGTGCTAATGACACTGCATATGGTGACAATACCTGATGACTAGCATCATGATTATATTTCACAAGCAAAGATCAAGGTTGTGTTTGAAATTGAATACGAACTAAGATTACTGTTACTTTAAAAAAAACAATTGTTAAAAGGATGTTACGGGTTCAATATAAGTTAAAGGGATAGTTGTGTCATCCTTTACTCACCCTCATGTCGTTCCAACAAATTTCTGTCTTCTGCTGAACACAAAAGATAACCAAACAGTTTCCATTCACATTGACATCCATTGTATTTTTTTGTCCATACAATGGAAGTCAGTGGAAACATATTTTGTCCATACAATGGAAGTCAATGGAAATCCAAAACTGTTTAGTTCTAACATTCTTCAAAATATCTTCTTTTGTCTTTCACAGAAGAAAGTAATTCACCTAAAGGTTCAAAACAACATGAGGGTGAGTGTTTAAATAAACATTTAAACAACTGTATAAATGATTATTTAAACAGCTGTATAACTTATGTAATAATGCACACGTTTGAACAATATATTAATGTTTATAAAATTATGAGCTTCACATTTAGGCTTTTTTGAAGTCAGATAATTCCGATAAAATCTATATTTCAATGATACGCACAATTTGACAGCAAATTGTATTCTGAGAGAAAAGGTAATGGCCCTTTACTAATATCTAGATGAAACAATTTTAGTTAAAACCCATTTGTAGAAGTATTGATCCATGTGCAGTGCACAGAGTCCACAGCAGAAATCAATAACCAGAGACCCCAGGAGGAACAGAGCCAGACATCTGATAGGGTTTCTCGGGCATAGAGCTGTCAGCTGTGCAAGGACAGGGGCAAAGCTTCGGACGATAAACAAAGAGGAACATATAATAGAGACAGCTAAAGTCACAAGGGTCACAGGTCTGTAATCGTGAGCCACAAGGCAAGTAAATAAAAGAGCTGCCCTGAACACAACATTCAAAAGTTTGGGATTTTTTAAATGTTTTGGAAAGAAGTCTCTTATGCTCACACAGGCTGCATTTATTTTATCAAAAATACAGTAGGCTAAAACAGTAATATTGCAATGCTATTACAATTTAAAATAATTGTATCTATTAAATCTATCTATTAAACATTTATTTTAATAGATTTTAAAATGTAATTTATTACTGTGATGACAAAGCAGAGCATGATCCTTCAGAAATATTCCAATATTCTGATTTGCTGCTCAAGAAATATTTCTTATTATAATCAATGTTGAAAACAGTTGTGCTGCCATTTTATTTTTATTTTTTTTGTGGAAACGGATACATTTGTCAAGATTCTTTGAAGAATAGAAAGTTCAAAGTACAGAATTTATTTCAAATATTTTTATATAGTACTGTTGTAATCTGTGAAAATTTAACATTTAATTTTTAAAATTTAAAAAAAATTTATCAGGTTAAAAAAAAAACACCCAAAAAATCTACTGATTTAGAAGTGCTCCCTCTATTGGCGGATTCATATAACTTTACGTGGACTGGATCTACTATTTGTCTACCCTTGTCTAAAATCAAACAATGAAAGACGTTGAGCTATAATTGTAAACATACTCATCATGACTAAGCTCTGTTGTTACAGTAGGTACAACATTACTATAATCACAGTAACAGCCTTGAGTACCTATAAAATGATTTACTAACCATTAAGGGCCAAAAACATCCATTATCATTTTTGTTCTGTCCTTCCACTAAGTAAACTATGGTTGAAACCAATAGGAAATATTCATTTCATACATTACATCATGCTATAAAAGACCACTGGGTCTATGTGGGGGTGAACTTTTTTAGGGGGCCGGGGATGTGGATAACGTGACATGACAACATGTTTACTAGCAATATTACAGGACAGCAAAAAAGAGAGAGAGAGCGGGGTGACAGTGTGAGAGACTGCAGCGAGGTATAATTTTATTCTGCATTCAAATACAGTAAGACATTTTTTTTTTAAATTTGTGCCCATGAATCATGTCTGTGTTCTGAAAGCATATGCATCTGATGAATCAGGTTATGAGAGTCTGTTTTTGGTGTCGCAGATGGCCTGCACCCGGGAGGACAGGCTAACATGGTGCCAAGGGAATAATTCTTTGAAAAATTCTTCTTCAAAAAGACTGGCTTCTGTAGTAAAGGTAAAATGTGTTTTTAACCAAGTATTAGTTAAAGGGATTTTTTTTGTTTGTTTTTTTTTTTGTTTTTTTTTTGTTACTTGAATCTTGTTGGTTTAAATATCACATTAAAGGTGGAAAAAGATCTGACATGATTTTACATCTCAAAAAGCTACAATTTAACAGGGATGTGTAGATGTTTTAGAGTAGCCTACACACACTGTATCGGTTTTGCTCAGTTATGTCCTGTTTTAGTTTTGTTTTCACTCTGTTTGATCGTTTCCCATTTTCCTGTGTTCCCTTTAGTTCCCCTGGCTGTTAATTAGTTCCCACACCTGTTTCGGTGATACTCACTATCTCCCTGCTTTATATAACCAGAGTTTTCCTTAGTTTTTTATCCGGTCTTGTCAATGTTTAATGGTTGTGTTCTACTGAGTATTCTCCATTGCTGTATTATTAAATTCAGTTTATTTCACCAAATCTCCTGTGTTGTGCTTAGGATCTTATGCTTTCATACCTTGCTATTGCTAGCCTCTCCGAATATTGCCCTGCAGCCTAACATGACATTTTTTCATGTGGCATATTGCATCTCTTTTTCCACAATATTCCACAATGATCAGTTTAGTTCTACTCATTAAAAATACTTACAGTCCAAATTTTGAGTTTCTGTTTAATGAAATTGAGCATCAGAGGCCCTGGACATAGACTGTAAAAAAAGATGGACGACGCCCCTTCGCTCTCTTCCATTGATGAGAACTGAAGCCGCCAGAGTCCTGATATGGCGCTGACATATTGGAACTTGAGTCTGCGCAGTAGCGATTTCGGGACCAGACCTGCGCAGTAGTGAGCAGGAAGTAAAGCCGCGAAATCAACGCTCCGCCCTCACTCTCGCAGAATGCACTGAGTGGATTCTGCACACTTTTTAAAAAATTGATTGCAGTACGACAAGAGGCTTGTTAAAATAAAGTAAACACAATCTCCTCAGTCCTCCGAAGATCCCGAAAAAATGTCCGTTGGTACTTCAGTGACTACTTCGCTCAGAGAACCTGTCAATCACAGCTGTCAATCATGACGTTACACCACCGCATCACGTAACTAACTAAAAACCAACTTATTTTTGGAACAGACACTTGAACTTACATCAGCGTGATAAAAACGACAGCAAATGAAAGAAACCACCTTTGGAAAAAAGATATTTGAAGTGTAATTTAATTGTTTAGTTGGTCTCACGTCCCGTTGAATAACACGGGGAGGCGGGGCTTATGACCTATACTAGGACCAGTCACCGGGGAGCGATCGAGACGTTTTGGCTTCACTTTTCAGGGCTTGTGCGGCACGCTTGGGCCCTGGAGATCAAACTCCTAATTGACAGGCCATAAAGAATTTGAAGTCTAAAAGCTTTCATAAGGAACATGTAATCTAGCCTTTAGCCTAATTTATGTAAGCTATGTCCTCAAATGGATACCTTAAACAGTATGTGATGTAGATCATCACTAAACTGGCTATGGTACAGTAGTCGTGCTGTACACATAGACAGTATAAGAAATGGACAGAGTCATCTCATTGGAACTCAATTGAGACAAGTGAAGCCCATTTTCAGCGATTTTTTAGGACTTCCGTTCCTGACGCGCAGACTCAAACTGAGCTTGACGACGTAGATGTGACGTGAGCAACCCGTCTGTCTTCTAGTGGCTGTGGCATGAGAAATCTGAATCATTCTCTTACGAATCTTGCAGAGACGGAGAGTGTGAGTAGGAGGTGTCCATGAGCTAGGAGCAGGAGAAACTTTTGCTAGGTATTCTGATTAATTATTTTGTCATTTTGCCTCCACGTCTCTCCGATTCCCCGCGAGCTTCTCCTCCTGTCCATACGGTAATCTCTCTACTGTGCGACAGAGAGTCGCGTGGTTATGACGCAATCGTTAGCCTACTTTTACAAAAACTGTTTTTACGGGGCCATAACGTAAGCTACAAGGTAATGGAGCATTTTATACATTGTCGTGTTTCTTTAGAAATAAATAATGGACAAATGGAGTCTTCAAACGCCTCAGATGTAAAGTTATTCGCTGTCAAAGTGACGCCAAAATGAATGGGAGTCAATGGGATGCTAACAGCAGGTGAAGTTCTGCTACAAGATGGTGGCACGCGGCCGGCTTCAACTTCCGGTCGACTTCCTTCCCGCTTGGCTGTACACTGGAAGGTGGGAGATACTGGAGAGGAGACAGCACTGTCTGTGGCCGTAACTCTTGTTGCCAGGTACCCTCAGAAACATTCAGGTGTCTGCTCTTCTTGCACAGACAGGAAATCATTAACTAAAATGCAAAGTATAAACAGTAAAACTTTTTTTTTTTGTCGTATGCAAACTGCGTTGTAACTCATTTTCTTAAGGGTCTTAAAGCACTTCATTTAGAGTAGCATTTATGCCAGTGCTCTGGACTGTTTTATAGTAGAAAAAAATGATAGTAGAAAAAAGGTTATTTAAATGCTAAAAATGTTCTTAACACTCAAAAAAAAAATTTAAAAAAAAAAAATCATGCAATGCAGAGTTTAACAGACGTCAGTCATCGAACAGCAGCAACCTTTTACAGTTCCTCCTGAACCAAAAACAATGAGCTTGTGCCGCATACACGCCATAACTTCTGTAATTTGGAAGAAATGGAAACCCGTGACGTAATACTCGGAGCGGTTCGTGACTCGAATTTACGTTCATTTGTTCCAAACCAGTTAGGGTAGGATCTTATGCTTTCATACCTTGCTATTGCTAGCCTCTCCGAAAATTGCCTACCATTTAAAGGTTCTTTGGGGAACCCAAAATGGTTATTTTACGGCATCATTGTGAAAACCCCATTTTGGAACCTTATTTTTAAATGGAAATATCACTAATGTGTTAAATTATGTGTAAAATATGATATCAAACAAACAGATGTGCTGAAATGTGTAACAGCTTGTCTGGCATATGTTACTATAGTTTGTTTAAGGGAAAAATACCTCAGAGACATAAAACCAGTGTCCAATCAAACCGTTGTTCTTTCATACTCCTTTTCTAGGGCATCTGAACCAGGAAAAGAAGAACTTAGCCAAGACACTCCAGGTGATACCTGCTGTGTCCTCAAACACATGAGGTGGGCCGCAGTGCCAACTTCTCACCAGTGAATGTGATTTCACCAAGTACATGTTTCTGGATCGACCTCTTTGTTGGTCCTGGAACAACATTCCAAACAACCAATTAGATTTGAGGGACAAGTTTACAGTTTATGTCAATTTTAGGCTTACAACCAGGGTTAGGTGTTTCTACATCAGTGTTATTCACTTCTGATTTTAGTGATAAGTTATGAGTAGGGTTAGGACTCAATTTTCCAGACAAGATTGTTGTTCCAGGATCAACTAAATATGTTGATTCAGGAACATTTCTTACTTGGCAAAAATCACAGTGAGTGCTAACTCCTCACCACCAGAAGAGAACCCTGGTCCACCTCTCAGTGCAGTTCGGCTCTATGGAGGATCCCTCACCTGTAATCCTCTGTTATCCTCTGTTATCCTCTGAAGAAGAGAGAAACACAACTACACTTGTTTATGTGTTAAACCTGAGATGAAATTGAAGGTTTTGGGTGCAGGGGCCAAAATAACAGAGGGTTCAAAATGAGGGGAACCAGTGGCCTGGGGTCAACCAGGGGTGTGAAAATGTAAAGTCGGTGTCCTTATACACTCCTGGGCAAAAATGGCAAAATAATTAGTGGTCTTTTAATGGTCTTAACCATTTTAACTATAAATTACTGGTCAGGAAATTAGCAAGAATTGCACAAATGCTGTAGATAAAGTAACAGCACGGAATAGCCTTCCCCAACTTACAGACAGACAGCTTTACAGGAAGAAGAGTCAGTGTTGTTCCACTCAATGTTAATGGCTTCAAACAGTTCATGAGTAGTTGAAAAATGTCTCCCAGTTAGATTTGAGTACAAATATTCACTGATATGGACTCTGGCCAGGCCAAAACACGAGCCTGATGGACTTGTTCTCGAGCCACTTCTTAGTTGTCTTTGTAATTTGGACAGGAGCATTGTCTTGTTGAAAAATAACATCTGATCATTCCTCTTAGATAACAACTTTTCATTTGTGGGAAGCAAGCCATTCGGCAATATTCTCCTGTACTCCAAAGCATTAAATGACGTTTCACAGTGAAGCAACTCACCAATACCAGCATCTAAAAAGGCTCCCCCACTGCTTCACTGTGGAAGAGATGTATATATTATTATAGTTCTCACTGGATTTTCCAAGACACCGCTCTGGAGCATCACCATGCAACTCGTGTTTCATTGTAATTCATCACTCCACACACAACTTCCCATATTCTGCCAAAAACATTCTGTCATTGATGATTTTCACTTTTGCTGAGCCACTGAAGCGAGCTCCTCAGAATAATTCTCCCAGTCAGTCAAAGCGGTGTTACGTCACGAAAGTACGGACTCGTTGGAAGACCACAAGTTTTTAGGGTGCCATTTGGGACAGGGTCTAAATGCCTCAAGCAAAAACTCTTGAACATATTTTAAAGATTTTATGCCGTGAACTTCACATGCTTTATAAAGTCCAGCATTGAGCTGATCCTGATAAGCGTCATTGCCACAGTTGTAAACACGATGACTCTCTTTTTCCATGAGGGGGTTTGGCATCTCGACAGCTTTGTTTCCAGGCGAACTGTAAAAGAACCCGGCACACACGTCTCCCAGAAATCCGGCAGAATCCAACCAATCAGATGACGACTTCGAAATACCCAAAGTGTTTCCCATTTCGTGTGCCTTATGCATCAGATGTTCAGCCAATGGTCCATGGGTGTAACTCTGCGGCTGAGAGACTAGTCTAGACCTGTAACTCTAGAAGTACAGTTACTTAAAGAGTTATGTCTCGACTTGGAAAGTCTTTCAAAATTGTGTAAATTAAATATTATGTCAGTTTTAAATATTCCAGATTACATCTGGGTCATTAGTGATATAAACAATTATTTTAATGTGCCTCCCTTATTTCAAATTCAGGTTAAATGTCTAATTTAGTGTGATTTAGATGGTACTGCGAGGAATCCGGGAGTCTTGGAGGAGCAGTACATTTGGTTACCCCTTATTGCTTAAGTTGGCGAGATGATTGTGAATCAGCAGACATCTTAATTGTATCCGTAAAGCCTCAGCAAGGTCTGGCCAAATTGACTTTCCATGTAGCAACATTAATGGCTTGAGTGCTGAATACTGCATTGGTGCTCTTGTTTAATGTTAAAGTATTTAAAATGTCCATTATGATGGAACAGTTGACGGGAACATTTTAAAGTTTGAGGTATGGAACTTGATTTGTTTCATTTTAACAACAGATACGTGTGTGGCATGTGAGCATTTATTAAAAACAAGTCAAGGAAAAATGAAACGCTGAAAGATTAAATTATTTTAACCACTGTAAAGCCAAACGTTTTACTTTTAAAGTAGTCACTCGTGTGACCGGCTGTAGTTTCGACTGGGCTGCGAGTTTAGTGATGTGAATTTAAATAACTTCACCTAAACAAGAGGATATGGAGAGATAACATCATGTTAAAGGAACAGAAACTTATTTTGTGCAAGAGGAAGTTTCAACATTCATCTCATTTGGGCACATACTGTATGCTGTAGTTGCCATGGCGAAAAACAACCATTTAATGATTTACAGTTTGATGGAAAACGAACTAAATGCAAAATAGGGTCAGTTTTACAGTCTAAACTGATCACCAATTTGAATGTAGATAGGCTACTTTTGTTTCTTTTAGCAAGGATGAAACCAAATCTTTGAAATCTCAGAGTGGGAGAAAGCTGTGCTGCTCGTGTCTACATATATCAGCAGTAATGGGAAGACACACCTAATGCTACAGACATTACATCAGAAGGAACGGCTCTCGCGAAACCACAGACACACAGAGACTCATACTGTAGTTATTCTGTAGCGAGTCTAAAACACTTACTGGTTTTCAGTAAATGATTCGGCAAACATTTTTTTTTTAAACTAAACGCATTAAGTAATTTAATGAACTGTAGAGAGTGTTCACCCCAAAATGAAATTATTTTCATTCCAAACCTGTATGATTTTCTTTCTTCTGTCAAACACAAAAACAGACGTTAGACAGTATGTTCACGCAGTTGTTGATCAAAAACCATCATTTAAGTATCATAAAATTACCTCACATACGTTATGTAAATCTCAATGCTCACAGTCATTGTATGAAAAAAAATCAAACATTTATACTAACTTTATATAAACTTTCAAATGAATATACATTTTAGGGGTGAACTAAATGTCCTAATATCTTTTTTTTTTTTTTTTTTTTTTTTTTTTTTGGATGGAATCATCCTGAAGAAAATTACTTTGCTAAAATAATTTTGTTTACAAGCAGAATTCCTGTAGAGAACAGATAATTTTTTGCTTCAACTTTCCCTATCTCCAACAAGACATTTTCAAAGATAAACTTCAGATAGTGGTTTAATCTGTACAGCCCAGAAGATAATTTCCACTAAAAGCCAGAAATATATATCTGAACAGAAGTGCATTTCATATCAGATTAATGTTGTGATTATTAATTAATATCTTTAGGAACATAGATGAAATATACATTGAATCTAATATGGTTTTCATCAAGTTGCATTTGGATGAATGAAAACCAGCAGGATGTAATCCTCCAAAACAACTTAAAAACATCCCCTGTTTATGGAAATACATCCAACAAGTCATAGTGAGCATTTCAGAAACATGCTGCAGGCTTCGCCAGCCCTGCCTCTATTCAAGTCCAGGGGCCCGGGGCCGGGGCAGTTCTGCTGAGGGCATCTCCGGATCACTGACCCTTCATGCTAATGAACATCATTCAGACAGTCTCCCATGATTCACTCGGCAGTTCACTGCATCATCAAGGCAAGTTCAAAGCAGTAAGGGATTCAAATGAGAATTGAGGAACTCCAACAAACCATTGCGTAAAGATAAATAATTTACCTGTCGAATTTGTGGTATTTTGACATCTTGTTTTATGCGGCAGGGCCAAAGTTTCGCTCTGGTTTTTCAATTGATGTCAAGGCTGTTAACTTTACCTTAGGCTGGGGTGCGACGTCCCAAATATACCAAACGCCCACTTTGTCTGACTGCTGTCCAGCCTGTGCTTCCAAATCCAGATCCCGCATGGTCACCCGCTCCCATTTAATGAAAAACCAAAGCACATGTCTATCTTGACCAGGACCGGATCATTTAGGCCGACTCATTTTAGTCTCATCTATGGGCTCAGATGACTTTTAACCTTAACCCACAATATACAATATCATACAATAGCCTATTCATAACATGATATGCACTGCTTGCAGCGTTCTTTTTTTTTAGTGATAAATTATTTCAAATGATTTTTATCACGTAAAAATCAGAAAGCACAAGATTTTTTATCAGGTTTGTAACGGGGTTCAGACAGATGTTATGGGAAGAAGGAGGCGGGAACCGGCGAACATTCAACATTTTAATAAATAAATGAACAAATACAAAAATTCAAGTAAAAGCCAGCAGCCCCTCACGGACGACTGCTGGCAACACAAAACAGAAACACATCAAATAAAATTCAGGCCTGTCCTCTCTCCCTCTTCACTGTCGTCGCTCCTCCTTTATGCTTCCGCTCCTCCGTGAGAGATGCGAGACCGGTGCGTCGCGCACGTGTCGCTCATTATCAATCGCGCCACCGGCCTCGCGCCGTCCTCCCACGGCCCTCGACCTCGTCGTGCTCGCCACAAGGTTATTATGTTAAATATAACGCTAGAAGATGAGGAAATTGTAAAATTTCAACTAAGTTAATAAAGTTTAAGCCTAATCCTAGACTAAAATTGCCCTTTAAACCAGATTAACAGAAATCTGCTTTCTCAGTCAAGGCTTTAAATAGTCCTAGATTTAGTTTAGTCCACAGTTTAATAAACTGATTTCCTGGAGGAAGACTAGAGTTACTCCAGGACTAAATCGAGGCTTAAATTAAACCTACCAGGAGGCAGGTTTAACTTCAGATTAACATTGTGTTTCAAAGTGGACACGTGTATTACTTGGATACACACACACACAATTTAATGTATGTGTGTGTATATATATATATATATATATATATATGAAGAGTTCAGATGCAAAAGCCTCTAAGTGCCATCTGAAATTTTCTTTTAGAATGATAATTTTTATCAAGCTCGTATATTTAAGTTCAGTAATTTCACCTAAATGGCAGTGAAAATTACCTATTAAATGTAATTTAAGTGAAATTACTGAAATTAAATATACAAGCTTGATAAAAATTATCATTCTAGAAGAAAATTTCAGATGGCACTCAGAGGCTTTTGCATTTGAACTTTTCATATATATATATATATATATATATATATATATATATATATATATATATATATATACTACCGTTCAAAAGTTTGGGGTCAGTAAGAATTTTAATGTTTTTAAAAGAAGTCTCTTCTGCTCACCAAGGCAGCATTTATTTGATAAAAAAAAGAAAAAAAAGTAATAAAGTAATATTGTGAAATATTATTCCAATTTAAAACAGCTGTTTTCTATGTGAATATACATTAAAATGTAATTTATTCCTGTGATCAAAGCTGAATTTTCAGCATCATTACTCCAGTCTTCAGTGTCACATGATCCTTCAGAAATCATTCTAATATGATGATTTGATGCTCAAGAAACATTCATTATTATTATCAATGTTGAAAACAGTTGTGTACAATTTTTTTTTCAAAATTCTTTGATGAATAGAAAGTTCAAAAGAACAGTATTTATCTAAAATCTAAAGCTTTTGTAACATTAAACACTATACTGTTCAAAAGTTTGGGGTCAGTAAGAATTTTAATTTTATTTTTGGGGGAAAGAAATACAAATAAATCAATACTTTTATTCATCAAGGATGAGTTAAACTGATCAAAAGTTACAGTAAAGACATTTATAATGTTAGAAAATATTCTATTTTAAATAAATGCTGTTCTTTTGAACTTTCTATTCATTTATTTTTTTATAATTTAGAAAATTTGTACACAACTGTTTTCAACATTGATAATAATAATGAATGATCAAAACAACAACTATATTAAATTAATAGATCAAATTAAACAAGATTTGAACCGCTGGAATACACTTCCCCTTACTTTAATAGGCAGGGTGGAAGCTGTTAGGATGAATGTTCTCCCAAGGCTCCTCTTTCTTTTTCAAACTCTACCAATTTCTCCGCCTAAATCTACTTTTAGTCTGTTGTCTCATCTCAAGATTTATATGGCAGGGTAGGAGACCCAGAGTTAGATATAAAGTCTTACAACTGCTAAAGGGGGTCTAGGCGTACCCAACTTGAAGCATTATTGGTTAGCGTCACAATTACGTGCAATGATAGTGTGGTTATCAGATGACACAAGTACAAGATGGCTCAATATAGAAAAAAGTTACAGTCCTGATATGCCCTTGTCAGTGATCCCCTTTAATAGGGTTAAATCCACCAGAGAACTTTTGGGAGAATGGTCGAACACAACATATGTAGCCTGGAAGGAAATACAACAAATATTTAAGCTAACAGGCGATTTCTCTGTTTTGAGTTCAATTACTTATACTAGAGATTTTCTTCCATTGAGACTGGATACAGGATTTAAAAACTGGAAACTTTTGAACCTTCATTATGTATACCAATTATTTAGTAATAACAACTTCAAATCATTTGAACAACTGAGAACAGAATTTAAACTACCAAGAACAGATTTTTTCAGATACCTACAATTAAGGAGTTTTATACTGAAACACCCAAACTGGAACAGATTAATAGAGCCCTCCCTATTAGAACAGTATTTATTAAAAATTCAGGGTGGAGAACATATGAGGAAACCAATAACCAATGTTTATAAAATCATTGTTTCAATGACAAGAGATAATTCATTCTATGTGAAAGACAAGTGGACTAGGGAGCTATATACGGCTCGAAATAAGTGAAGAAGTTTGGTTGGAGATATGTACTCAGGCTCATAAAGTCACAAACGGCAATTTGTGGAAGGAATTTCAATGGAAAATTAATAACAGATTTTTCAGAACACCACAAGTTGTGGCTAAAATGAATCCGGATCAATCAAGTCAGTGTTGGAGGGGGTGTGGAGAGACAATGGCTACTCACTCACATATTTTTTGGCAATGCCCTTTGTTGGATAACTTTTGGAAATCCATTTTTACATATATTAATAAAGTATTGAATGTTGAGCTGATAAGAGACCCTCTGATAGCAATTCTAGGGATTAAACCAGCTGTGATATGCAGTAGGAAAAAGATGTATTTATTACAGATATTACTGATAGCAGCAAAGAAAGCAATTACAATAAAGTGGCTTAAAAACGAGTCACCAAACCAAGCTGAATGGCTAACAATTTTGAGAAATATTTACACTATGGAAAAAATTACATATTCGTTGAGATTACAGAGGGAACTTTTTATTGAAAGATGGGCACCATTAATGACAGTGATGGAGGATCAGTAGAAATAACTGGTTATATTTGCCAGGGGAACTTGTATACAACCCATGTTTTGTTTTAAGTTGATGTTTGTTCTGTTCAAATTGTTTACTTTAAACGTTGTTAATTATTTTTTATTTTATTTCATATCCTTGTAACTTTGGACATATTTTTCTTTGGAATTGATCATACACGTAAGGATGTGTGAATGTTATGACCCCCTGTAAAGGGTATTGTTTCTGTGTGGAAGTAATTGTTGTAAATGGGGATCTGAAGAACATTCAAAATAAAAAAGAAGTAACAAATAATAATGAATGTTTCCTGAGCATCAAATCATCATATTAGAATGATTTCTGAAGGATCATGTGATACTGAAGACTGGACCAGTAAATTAATCTGGTTTATTTTAGTTCAGGACTCCATAGTCCAGGTGTAACTAATCCTCCGTACTTAATCTGTGTTACAGAAAGCCATTTTTTTAAGACACAATTAACTATTCTTGATTAAGGCCTACTCCTGGCTTAATTTAAACCCTGTCCGGGAAACTACCCCAATAAGTTTAAGTTGAAGCACTAAAAATGACTAACTGGAAATAAATAAATGAATAAAAAATTACAAAAATAAAACTACTAAACATTAAACAAATTAAAACATACTGTAAAAATAAAAGCTAAAATGATAATAAAAAAAATATATATATATCCACCTGGAAATGACAATTCAGAAGTCAATAATATCACTTCTTGATTTGGACAAAACTGTCATAAAATAGTATTTTTTTTACCAATATGAAATATTGTTGTGGTGACTTTGAAAGAGGAGACTCTGAATCAAAGCAAGTTGAAAGGACGGCCCCTGACCCCGACTCAGTCGGCCTGTGGATCGGGCACACAGCAGACTGCTAGTATTGCGCTTTTTTCCTGTGTGTTTCCTCAGTGCCACGACTGTCCTCCACGTTTACCAGCCAAACACCAGGAGGCCTGTGCTGAAACAGCAAGAACCATGAGGCACAACACTATAAAAGATAAAAGCCAACCAGCTGACTTCACACAAGCTGCTAAATCAACACCAGAACACCACAGCGCTGAGTGTGTAAAGACTAGATGAACACCCACATACTGTAAGAGTTTTCTTTCCCTTCTTTGTGTAATGTTTTATCAAGACAGGGAGGTAAAGTAAAGGCATGAATTGTTCAAAATTGATACCGTTTACAACACACATTTCCGCTCTTAATGCAAACCATTCATCTGTGCATGTTTTTCCAAATTAAATTGTTTTCATAATCTTTCATGAAAATGTAACAACTTTCTCCGCCTCTGAAATTATCTTTATTTTTGCTGATCAAGTCTTATGACACTTTTAACACTTTATTCCAAATGGTTCAAATCTTTTCCAGTTGTTTTTCTTGCTTTTCTTTCTTTTTTCTTATCCTGTTTTACTCAGAAATATGCCACATAATAGAGGCTTAAATCATTTTAAGTGCTCTTTAGACACTTAATTCATTTTATTAAATTAAACATGCAATAAAACAATAAAAAAAGGCTTGTCAACGCTTATAAAATATATTTTCCTGATTTCTATCATAGTTTAACTATTCAGTTAATATTAATCATTCATTCATACATCTTAGCGTGAGCAAATCAGCAATTATTAATCCAAAAAGTAAACAAAATTGTTCATTTATTAATCGAAATATATATCAGGAAGTTCGTATTTATTCCTTCATTAGCCTGTACAACAAAAAGTCACAGTTGTTTAAAAATACCTGTCATGACACTGCCATCTAGTGGATGAAAGCTGATGTACACTTAAGTTACAATCACAATATAATGTCTATATATACATACAAATATATAAAAACACTTAGTTAAAATATATTCTCCTTAAATGCTTTCATTAACATTTGTAAAGTTTTAAAATAAAACACATTTGGATGACTTGTTTTCTGACCTCTGTAATTAGAGACCGAGATGATTACACTATTGTTCTTCCATCTCAGTGAGCAACTGACAGTACAGTTATTGCAAGAACAGTCTTCTAACAGCAACTCGCACTTACATTCCTTACACCCAAAGGCACAATGGTGAATCTATAATTGGTATTAGCACAGAAAGAATGCAATATTAACTAAAAAATGAAGAAGAAAAAATTTGTGTAGAGATACTTCTGGGATCATATGATAATATATATTAATATATACTATATATATATAAACTATACTTGTACAATGATAGTGTGTTGTTTCAACCAGTGAGGAAGGCCGATGCATATTTGGTGTTCTTAGGAAGTGCCTATTCCAACAAGAAGTGCTATCAAGAAGGCCAGGTTTCCCAGCAAAAACACCAGAAGCAGGACTATTTCAGGTTTCGTCTAACAAAATTAAAACAAATATATTACTTTAAAACATGAAATCACCTTTTATTTATGTAGTCTACTAAATGATCTATATACTGTAATGAGACTAAGCCCATATATGTCTTAAAGTTGGACTTACCGATCCACAGCTGAAAATATCAGAATCTAAAATAAAATGACAAGGGGTGAGATAAATATTTTATGCATTGGATTGTTTAAATAATACATTTTCAGATAATAATTTCCAAAAGCGTAATTCCAAGAAAAAGTGGAAATCAATAATAATAATAATAATAATATGATGTAAAAATATAAATATACACTACTGTTCAAACAGTTTGGGGTCAGTAAGATTTTCTTTTGTTAAAGAAATTCATTTTATTCAGCAAGGATACATTAAAGTTATCAAAAGTGGCAGTAAAAATATTTATAATGTTACAAAATTTCCAGATTTCAGTTGTCAAATAAATGCTGTTCTTTTGAACTTTCTATTCATCAAAGAATTGCACTGTTTTTAACATTGATAATAATAAGAAATGTTTCTTGAGCATCAAATCATCATATTAGAATGATTTCTGAAGGATCATGTGACACTGAATTCTGGAGTAATGTTGCTGAAAATTCAGCTTTGCATCACAGGAATAAATTACATTTTAAAACTATATTCAAATAGAAAACAGTTATTTGAAATTGTAATAATTTTTCACAATATTATTGTTTTTACTGTCATTTTGATCAAATAAATGCAGCCTTGGTGAGCAGAAGAGACTTCTTTAAAAAAAAAAAATTACCAACCCCAAACTTTTAAAAGGTAGTGTAGTGTATACAATTAATAAATAAATAAATAAATAAATAAAAGGGTGTTTTGCTTCTTTCAAATTACAGCATTGGTATTTTCAAGTAACTTTCCCAGTGCGAATGCAGCGTTACCTTTTTTCCTGGCGCGAAAGTTAAGATCTTGAAGAATGTACGTCATGGCCTCCCAGGTAATAAAACCTCCCATAACTTTCAACATCCATCCATCCGTCTTATATTCTTCAAACAGTTCCAGACCAGTGAAAATTGCAGCAACTGTCACAGAATAAAAAAGAGATATTGTTTTCATCTGAGGAAATGGAAGATGTTGATGAAGATAATAAAGTTGTTGTCATACCTGCGAGGGCTTTGATAGCTAAAGCAATAAAGGAATGGGCCCAGTTGAAAATAAACCTCCTGCAAAGAAAACCATTAGATTAATAATAATGCGTGACCCCTCGCCTTTCCATGTCCTTTCTGCATAAGAGAAGTGAAGTTTCTCACCGCTCATCCTGCGGCTCACAGCGGAAAGCAGCGACTATGGGCTGAATGAGACTGAGGATCATCACCAAACATCCCAGGACAGGATGAGCTCCCTACACACACAGATCACAGTACGTCAGCACAAAACACTTCACTTCAAACATCAATTTAAAACCCTATGTCTTTATATGGATATATTTTATATACTGTAATTGTGTGGAAGTGTTTTAACTGCATGTTTTTACTGCCAATTATTCGAATTTAATATTATTTCATTTACTGAACAGTGAACAATAGTGTCTGTCATCATGTTGCTGTGTTGCTATAGTATATATATATTCCACTGATCCTATAACAATTTGGCTCAGCAGCAAATAAGCATATTAGAGTGATTTCTGAAGGATCATGTGACCCTGAAGACTGGAGAAATGATGCTGAAAATTCAGCTTTGTCCTACAGAAATAAATTACATTTGAAAAAATATTAATATAGAAAATAGTTTTTTTAAATTATAATAATATTTCGCAATTTTGCTGTTTTTACGGTATTTTTTTTTAATCAAATAAACGCAGCCTTGGTGAGCATGAGACACTTCTTTCAAAAACATTAACAAATGAATGTGTGTGTATGTGTGTGTGTTTGTGTGTGTAAAATTCAATTTATTTTGGTTTACCCCAGCCCAATCCTGCGCATAAGAAAACACCAGTATAAATGCAATGGCTGTGGCTATGACTGACAGGACCATCAGAGACACGTGGGCCTGTGGAACAACAAACAAATCATATTTAGTTATTTTCAATCATTTGGTTAAACTTACAGTATGTTTTAACAGCATTACATAATGCATAAAACCAGTCTATGTACATTCATTTACATTTATGCATTTGGCAGACGCTTTTATCCAAAGCGACTTACATTGCATTTCAAGGTACACATTTACATTCTGATCAGTTCTTGCTTTCCCTGAGAATCGAACCCATGACCTTGGCGTTGCAAGTGCCAACGCTCTACTGTTTGAGCTACAGGAAAGCATTCAAAATGAAAATGTATTAAAATAGATGAATGTACATTAGCTAGATCCAGACCATTTATTTTAGAGTGCTGATATTGTGCTGAAACGCAAGTTACTCAATATTATCTATGCATTTATAGATCGGTTATATAAAAGTAATACTGCTGTAAACTGTTAAGCGTTATATAATGCAATAAAGATTGTCAATGGCAAGTGATGTTCACACACCATAACTTCTTATCTTATCTTGCTTGCACACATACGTATTACTGCAAAGCATTTATCAAAGAATTTTTCCCACTGTCATGCTGATGAAACAGATATGTCAACATGACTTGTAATTCACTTTACAAATGAGATGACGAGTTAAATAAAGGGGCCCACATGGGCAGGACACTGGCTTTGTTTCGTTTTTTTTTTTTTTTTTTTTTGCATGTATAGTCTAAACAGCAAAAGATGAAAATCCAAAATCCATATTTTTACAAACTGATTTTTTAAACGCTTTTTTAACTTTGAACTTTTTCAACTTTCTTTAGTGTGTAATGTCGCTGTTTGAGAATGAAAAAGGTCTGTTTGAGTTATTCTCTACATCAGTGCGCACTGATTCTGAACTCTCTGAAACGCGTCGATTGTAGTCTTGAGTTTTCTCCTGGGAAATGTACAAGTCACAAAAAAAAAAAAAAAGGGCGAGGCCTGGTCACGTTTTGGTAGTACCGTGTTGAAACTCGCTGTTATGGTAATGAGTGTGACATTTACAAAACACGCTCTATGTGGTTGACCAATCACAACACACTGGTCCAGGTGACCAATCAGAGAACACTTCTGCAATAATTTAAAATATTTTTAAAATATAAAAAAACCTGTTCTAGTAGACACCAAAATCAAGACTTTGAAAAAGTGCATAATAGGTCCAAGAGTTGAGCACGGTGCTAACAACGGCAAGGTCATGGGTTTGATTCCCAGGGAATGCATGAGCTTAAAAAAAAAATGATACCTTGCATACAGTTGGATAAAAGCCAAATGCATACACGTAAATCCACATGCGATTTGAATTATGGGTAAAATGTGCATTTTTTTCTACTACTATTCTAGTGCTATAATTCTTTCTTTTTTTGCCTCTTGGCATTGTTGATGATTGTGTAGGTGATTCATATGGCAACCAATGTAGAAATAGATAAAAACTTACCAGAAACCAGAAATCTTTACCGCCTAAACCTTGGCCCTTGGCAACTCCCTTTAAATAGCGTGCTATCATCATCCCTAAACTGCCCGTGGTCATCCAGGCGATCAACATCAGGGCACCTGAACCAGATCAGTAGCATTAGGACCACAGTAACACTGATCCAATGGCAGTGTTTCATGATGTACTCACCATGGGCTTTAACGATTGCAGGGAATTCTTCATTGCTTGTGGCGACCAGGGATGGATTCAGTAAATCAGCCTTGGTGCTACTGACGTATCGGGATGTGTGAAACTGGATGTTACCTACAAATTAAGGTAATTCTTCAGTTAAAGGACATAAGATGCTTTCATCATTTACTCTCCATCATGCTGTTCCAAACCACTGACTTTTTTTTCTCCCAGAAAAAACACAAAAGAAGATGTTTATGCCACTCTTGTGCATACAATGAAAGCATACGTTGACTAGAGACAGTCAAGCTCAAAAAAGTACCATAAGATTAGCATAAAAGTGTCTTGTGCACCAGTCTTCTGACAGCTTTCTGTGAGGATTTTTTGTTATTCACTGAAAACCCTACCTTGCGTAAATCTTGATTTGTGTTTCATGGAAGAACAAATAAAGTCCTTTGAGTTTGAAACAACATGAGGGTGAGTATAGGATGACAATCTTCATTTTTATGTGGACTAGCCCTTTTGGTATATTAAAGCAGAATGAAAGCATTACATCAGTGTTGTTATTGTTTTAAAATAATTTAAAAATATATATTTTCCTTTCTTTAAAGCTGAACTAAAATAAAATATAAATATAAGATGAAAAATGAAAATTATAAATGTTGCACTGGCAACTGAAATAAGAGCTAAAATTACTGAAAATTACTCAAAAAATAAAATAAAAGGTCACACTTTAGGGGTAAGGTCCAATTCTCACTATTAACTAACTATTAACTATGACTTTTGCTGCTTATTAATAATAGTTGTAACGTTTAGGTATTGGGTAGGATTAGGGATGTAGAATAAGGTCATGAAGAATAAGTCATTAATATGTGCTTTATAAGTACTAATAAACAGCCAGTATCCTAGTGCATGCTAATAAGCAACTAGTTAATAGTGAAAATTGGACCCCTAAATTAAAGTGTTACCATATAAAAATAAAGCCAAAGAAACATTTAAAACTAATAAAATTACAAAAGCACATACCATTATTAAAAATTAAATGAAAAATATAAAATAATACTATAATAGTATAGAATTATACTAAAATAACACTGCATTACATTCAAATCTACAATTTTACATTTGATGCACATTTTAAATCAGGCTGGATAAACCACTGACCTTGATTGGAGGGTCCGGAAGCAATCATGAGGTAGTACTGGCTAGTGGATGTTGCTCTACTTCCTGTGCTAATGGCATTACGAGAAGTAAAAGAACAATTGATATTTCCATTCGTCAACTGTGTCTTGATATTAGTCACATTCCCCTGTAAATAATGTAGAATATGTATGTGAGTGATGATATTTTATGAAATAACAGTTAGAAATGGTGGCACACTAGAGGAATGGAAGCGAACTGTACCAGTTCGAGAATATTTGGAGTCTCTCTTCCTGTGGAATAAGCGTGTTGCACTTGGAGGACGCCAGCGCTGTTCTTTATACAAATGTAGATGTCGTCATTGCCCTGGAAATACAAACAAAACACGTCTTAAACCCATATGAACATAATGTTGTCTCATTGTCCCTGGAAAAACAAAATCACACATGGGTTTTGTTGATGTTTGTTGAGAATGAGTCAGTGCTGACAGAGGTAGTCCTCCAGAAAAGATTCAGCAGATAGATCTCATGTTTCAGGTGAAATATAATATGTCCAAAATGGTGACACCGACTTGGATGTTTACAGTGTATGGAAACATAACAGACATCCAGTCCCACACCCATCACTCCCAAAGTTCTACACATTCCACATTTCATGAAGGTTTGTTTGTTAAATATTTTTAGACAAATTAAGTAGAAAAGGTCTGCAGATTCCATTTGGGCCTGCTGATATCTCATGAGCAAGTATAAAAGCATGTACCATTCTCTGGTCATCTGAAAACCCAATGGCGACATATCCATCAGACTGGCCAAACATTTCAATGATCATTTCAGATTGGTTAGATGATGTCTGAACTGCCATGAAGTAACAAGCTGTGCTGGTAGTTGGGTCACAGTTGTTAGGCTGACTGAAGCAGACTTTGGTTTTCCCACAATCAGGGTTTGATGGAACCTGAAATGAACAGAGCAATTTGTGCTGAATATAAAACCACATTCGAGAACAGATCGACATATTCCTAGATTTCATGTTTTTGTAGGTGTAGGTGTAAAACGTACAGTCGGAGCTACAGTAGCAGTTGTTCCTACAGTAGCAGTTGTTCCTACAGTACCAGTTGTTCCTACAGTACCAGTTGTTCCTGTACCGTTAAACACAACAGCAGAGCTCTTGACACCAACCCAAAAGGTTTCTTTACTTTTAACAAATGTTGCTCTGAAAAAAAATAAATCCATTAAAAATCACACTAAGTAATACCATCATACAAATAATAAATCAATACATTTAATGACACAGGAAAATGTATACCTGAACTCTATATTGCCAAGCTGTCCAGATGTAGGGGCCGTCCATTTAGCTTGCACTGAAGTCTTTTCAGATCTTGTTTTGTGAGAAACTGCTCCATTCTGGATAATATAATATAATATATTATAATATAATATAATATAATATCATATCATATCATATCATATCATATCATATCATATCATATCATATCATATAATATAATATCATATAATATAATATAATATAATATAATATAATATAATATAATATAATGTCAATGCTGTTATTTTTAAAACAAAAAATACACCAATGTCATCCCATACTAGTTTATGATTATTAGTAATGGAAGCAAGTAATGTAATAAAAATACAATGTAGAAAAACTCACAGCCAAACTACCGCAGGAGATGACCTGTGCTTCACTGTCCGTCACAGTAAAAGTGCCAATGGGATTTACCGATCCAACTAGATTTGCTTGTAACATAAACCCTTTGAAAATATCTCCTGGTTGTGCGTTTAGAGATACTGAGAAAGAAGAAACAGTTCAGTGGAATTTCCTTAGATACAGACAGACCCTGAACTAGCATAGATAAACTGATGTATGATTATGATACGATAAAAAAAAAATCTGATTATTAAAATAGTTCAACATAGACCATGTAAAAACCTGATTGGCAGTCATTAATTAATGAATAGTATAGTGTAGTATAGTATAATTATATTATCCATTGTGAATGCATTAGGCGATTTAAGTAATGCAGTTAACAATTCAAATGTTACTGTAAGTGTTATAAATGTTGTATATTATTTATTTATTAAGGCTCTGAAATGGATTCTGATTGGTCAAACAACATTCAGTGGTCAAATATTTATTTAATGTCTGAAATATAGAAATTCTGGTTTAAAATGTTTTTTTTTTAAATTTCAGGCTAAATATACAATAGTATACTAAGTAAGTAGTCTATATATTCCTTCTTTATTTTATACTACATCAAAACTACTTTCAACTACAAACTACAAAACTTTATATAACACATATTAAGGTGTACAAAATAAAATAAACTGTTCATTAACACTCAACATATGAATCCCCTAAAAGCTGCACAAGCTTTTAAATGCTAAAGCATGTCCTACACAACTTTTGCAGAGGAAAAGTTGCAGAAGAACAGCCTCACCTGTGATTTCATCTCCTTCTTTAAAGGTGGCATTGCCAGAAGTAACGTTAACGGTGAACGTAGAATTGCTGGTCTGAGCGTTAGCCCCGTGAACAGGCATCAAAGTTCCACACGATCCGCTGACCTGTCCACTAGGAAAACACTGCACGATCCCAACACACGCCAGGAGAACATACAGGAACATCTGAGGAGATTTAAAAACTCACTATAAGTAATAAAGTCGTCGAGAGTATCAATAAACAGCGACGGGGAAGAGAAGAGAGAAATAAAATAAATGGATAAAAACAACAACCTTCGGAAAATTTGGCAGGCGAGGGTATAGTTATTTTTGTTTTGGCTGAAACCGTGTGTGCGTGTGTGTGTGTGTGTGTGTGTGTCAAGACTCCAGGCACTTCTCCTCTGCAAATAGTGTTAAGTCATTGTGGGCAGGGCTTTACCTGGAGAGGTAAATGATGATGTAATGCAACAGTGGGCGACCATGAGATCCTGAGTTTCTCATGAAGTCACTTAAATCATACTTAAATAAATATACAATGCATGTTGTTTACTGCCTCAATACTTCATGTGGTTTTCAATGGGGACATTTTTGTCCTTAAAGTCCTGAGTGTAAAGTGTAAAATAGATGAATTAAAGGAAATGGGGTGAAATAATAAAATTCCAATAAAAATACACACTTGTGCCAAAATGTATGCAGTTGGCATTAACACAGGCAAAATGATCAGGAAAAACAAAACTGAAAAAGACAAAAATATCCAATGTCCATAAGGACACACAAGGGTTAAAATTGTTAATTATGATTAATCTTAAGTTAAAAAAAAACAAACAAAAAAAGTAACTAATTGTACAGATGCACAATTTGTCTGTTTGAAGAATACACGATAAACAAATACATTTTTTTTTTTTGATTTTCTGACAATTGATGATTTGTTTGCTGAGGCTGCACAATGTACTGTAGTAAAAACTGCATATGAAGATATGATTTTTCTTCAGAGCAAAAACAAAAGAAAAATGCATTAATTAAATGTAATTATTTAAATAAAAAAATGCTGTTTTGTAACAAACTATATGTTATAATTTATAAATTATATCAATTTATGTTATGTCCCAGTTAAGATCCACTGTTCAATAGAATGGATCTTTTGTTGTAATGATGCAATATAATGCAGCGTTTTCGACAGAAAAAAAGGTAATAAAACTGATAAAAGAAATTGTACTCGTTTATCTACTCAATGCTCAATTTCACCACAAATTAAGTTAATTTTTCTTGTGAAGATTGATACATTCATACACTTGAAACTCCTAAAAGTTGAATGAATCATTATTTATTCTTCAGTATTGTTCTATAAAGAAGTGATCACTCCTCTTTATGTCCTTTCCATTAAACATAGCACAAGTTTAACAGCAATAATATAACTGATGCTATTGTAATTGATAGAAATTGCCAGTGAAATTGCATTACTGTAATTCCAATGTAGTGTACATATTGTATATAGCGTAGTATGTTTTCTCAATTTTCTTTAAAACTACTGTAGTTTAGACAAAATTGATCTTTCAATGTCTAAGACGTATGGGGGAAATTAGATGCAGAAGAAATGTACAGAAATCTTTGAATTTCTAAATCAACATGTATTTTCCATGTAAGCGAGACCCAGGAAACAGAAATGACTTATCAATTCTAACCATACAATGAGTTATATATTTGTTTCTGAATAGCAAGAAAGGGAAGAAAGATCAAGGTTACAAAGCCAACATTGTACCATAGAGAGTTAAAACATGGATTGTTTTACTAAGCTCTTATATTAGTTCAAAGCTGAAATTAAAAATAACTCATGAAACTGTGCTGCATCTGCTCTGTAATGCATGAGTGAAACTAAAATATGTATGTCATCTTATGATAAAGTAGTTTGTGATGTCATGAAAGCAGAACAAGCTTTTGTTGCCCTTGGAAAAGACCGCCCATATTGCAGATCTAAATTTAGATCTGTTTCTATAGGTCTAAGATTTTGTATATATGAATTTAAACAATGACGTAAAGGACCAGTTCTATTTCGAAGTAAGGAATCAATTATTTGTCTTGAGGGATCATCAGATGTGTTTTAATAATCACAAATGGGCATAAATATGTCTCTTAACCAACAAACCCAATCTGAATATGCTGGTAGTAAACATGACAAAAAGCTCTCTAAAATGAGTTGGCACATTCTACATATAAAGTATTTCCATTTCTTCCAAACACTAAAGTAGTAACAGTAGCAGCACACATTTGTGTCTGGACAAGGTTGTGAATGTAAAATAATGTCCTTTGAACTTCTCAGTTAGGTGGCAAGTAGTACATGAGATCTTCAAGGTCCTTGACATAATCATAGATCATAGAGGGCCTCCAGAACAGTGGCGATAGACCAGGCCTGTGTTTCACAACTGAATGGGCAGTACTGTCCGTTTTCATTGGTCAGCTCAGGTAAACCCTTCCAAGGTGATCTAGAACAAAGATGACATATAGATATGAGCTGCTGTATACTGTGCAAATGACTCAAATACTTAATTATTTAACTCAATCTCCTGTAGATTCCAACAATTCCACAAGAAATACAACCATTTTTGTTTGTGTGTGAGATCTGCAATACCTTTCTAAATGGGTATAAAGTCTAGACAGAACATTCTTCACCAGGTACACACTTTCGTTGTACTTCTCTTGGCCCATTTTCTTAGCGAAATAAAGTTTGGCTCGTAAGAAGTATCCGACTGGCCACAGCCATTCCTGAAAACCAATGATTAAATGTGCATGGTTTAAAAAAATAAAACAAAAGAAATCTCTCACATCTGAGATATTTCAAAAATATTATCTTACAGGTCCTTGGTGATAATTGAATCCTTTCGCACAGTTGTAGTTGTCATTATCCAGGGCGTTGTCATAAACGCCACAATACACCAGATCACTGTTCACAAATACAATACACACTGATCACAAATACAGACACGCTAACATCAAAGATATCTACATGCGAATGACTTCTCTGATGCACATACTCTAGTTCTGGAAAAAAACACGGTAACACTTTCTAGACCATGCTTATAATTAATTATAGCCCCATTTATACTTATTTATAAGTATTGCTATTCTTTAAATATATTTATAAAGACTCATTAAGACCTATACAGCATTATAAGAACAGTTATAGTTACATTTATATTATTTTTTATAATTACTTATAAGTCATGCATTTGCTTTCTCAATGTGCATACTCATAATCCATTATACACTGATTTATAAATGATCAAATATCAAATAGTTCCAGAGACACTTGTTTGCTGTACCTATTAGTTATCTATTATGTCTTTAATGGCTAATGTTTGCATTAGAGGTCATGGTAAATTTGATTTGTTGAAATCTATATCTCCTCAGCTATATGCATGGTATTGCTTATAGCAGTTTGGAATTATACTTTAAAAAATATTGTTGCAGTGTTTTGCTAGTATGTATCTTCTGTTGAACATTTTCATTATTTTATTACAGGAATTATTGTTCATTAATTACATTTACAAATAAACAACTTAAAATGTATAATGAGAACATCTTCATGATTTCTTAACATTTACTTTAGGAAAATTGCATCCTATGTTTTCACTTTACTTAAAGCCATCAATGATGCATTTACAGAGGTTAGTAACTGTATTATCACTCACAATAAGTATTTATAAGAACACAACATGGCTATTAATAATGATATATTCACTTATTTGACAGAAATAAATCTGAAGACTAAAAAAAGTAATTGTAACTATAATATAATAACATTATAGGCTGCATCTTTATAAATGCATTCATGGAACCATAGGACTGACTAATTCATACTTATTAATTAGTGTATAATGGATTATGAGCATGCACATTGAAAAAGCAAATGCATGACATAAGTCATTATAAAAATAATATAAATGTAACTATAACTGTTCTTATTAAGCAGATAAGCACTATAGGTTTTAATGTGTCTTTATAAATATATTTATAAAATAATAATACTTACTTATAAATAAGTATAAATGGAGCTATAATTCAGTCTAAGCTCAAAGAAAGTGTTACCAAAAACACTTATCAAAGAATGTCCAGTCAGCACGCCAGAAGAGCACACTCTTAACACAAGTAGCTGCTCAGGCAATAGGCAGACAGCAGGTGTTGTTTTCTACTTACTCTGGGTCCAGTGTTTTCATTCCCAGAGGACCGAGCAGCTTCTTTTCTACCATCTCTAAAGCCTTCCAGGCTCTTTGCACTGTAAACAACTCTGGTGCCTGGTGAAACACAGTGGTGTATAAGAGAACAGCCTCCAAAACACTTGAAAAGATTTTTACAAGCACTAAAACTCACCACAACCATGGCGATGGTGAAATTAGGCCTGAGCTGGTAGTCACACCAGGCGCTAGAGGACCCATAACTGTCTTTGTAAATGCATTTCTTGTGGACCAGGTCGGGATGTTGCTCATTTGGGTCCGCAGGGTCATCTGACACGTAGAATAACCTTTCAAAATTCTCTTGGATCAGTTGATTCCACTCCTTATATGAGATTGACTGTTCTGCTCCTGGATGAACCACATTGGAATGGTCATGATCGATCATTAAAATATATGAAAAGTGATTTTCATGCTGTCAGCTGAATAGGCTGTAAATAATATGTATAACAGTGAATTGTGATACAATTGAAGGTGTGGCTTTGCAACAGTGTAGGATTGGAAAGTGTCACTTTATTTTGAAATATAAATAATAAAATAAAGCAATTATTAAAAAATAAATAAAAATAATAATAATAATAAATAAACAAATATATGTATATAATATGCCATTACTGGCACTTTATTTTGTAATAAAATAATAAACACTGACATTTTCATTGAGAATGAGAATGTGTTATAAAGAACATACCATCTCTGTGTATTGTGACAGAGGAGTATGGATAATTTCCACTCTCATTCATCATCATCAGCCAACGCACCGCTGACTTACTAAGACCTACAATCTCCACCGCAGAGCCATCCCTGAACATAAACACAATGCCATCATTCACTTGACATATGGAGGACTGGTTTATCCAGGCTCAAAACCACTCAGTCTCAGTGTTTAACATTAAAAGCATTATTTTGTACTAGATATAATGGAGCTTTATTACACTGTAGAGGTTTAGTGTGACAGGTATGTTCGCAGGTAATTATAGTACCTGGGTGTGGCTGGAACACCTCTATTATGGGCTTTGTCGCTCTCTCCCATTTTATCCATCCACGTCCCACAGTTGAAGCGATTTCCACCGTAAACAAAGCCTGTCTCGGGATTTACTTTGGCCTCAACGTTAAAGCCTATGAAGCAAGGCAATTGCAAAAGCAAGGTATGGTTAGAGACAAACATGAAAAAACAGAGTCCTCTGTGTATTCATAGACAATGACTCACCTTCATCTCGCATGTTACGGTCGATCTGTGGACCCGCGTTTCTCTCTCTGAACACTATCCCCTGGATATGACGCTGCATAGCCTCTTGAATGACCACATATAGTGGCTGGTCGTGCTCCTGATTCAAGTCATGAACAAAAATATTAACAGCATTCAGTCAATCTGAAACCATGCCAAAACATTTATTTTACATTTTTGAAGAATATTCTGGCTACACTTTTCATTCTGAGGACTGGGGTTGTTAAGCTACAAAATGACAAAAAAGCACCATAAAAGTATGGTATCATAAAAATGAAATGTTTATTAATTCCAGAGGCTAATCATTTAAATATTAAATGGAAGTTAAAGGGATAGTTCACCCAAAAATGAAAATTCTGTCATCATTTACTCAGAGTCTTAAGTTGTTCCAGACCTATATGCATTCATATTTTCAAAGAATATGGGTAACTTAATCAGTTGATGGGCCCCATTGACTTCCATTATATGGAAAGAAAATACTATGGAAGTCAATGGAGTCCATCAGCTGTTTGGTTACTGACACTCTTCAAAACATCTTCTTTTGTGTTCAGCAGGAGAATGAAATTCATACAGGTTTGGAACAACTTGAGGGTGAGCAATATTGGAGCAATATCTAAAACTTACAATATCTAAAGTCTGAACCTATTATAAAGTGTATGATGTTACACTTATAAGCAAAATATCACATTTTAATAATTTTATTTAAAAACGGCCTTGAAAGTTGCTTACCAATGATAATGTACAGTAATAGGTAATGCTAATGTAATAGGTAATTGTGAAACAAAATAATAAAAATGAAAGGCTTTTTTTTATTTCAGTGGCTAATATTTTGGATGTTAAATGGAAGTGTAGTAGATTAAGTAGCAAAATATTAAAAAACCCTTACTGAGGCATATAGGCCAGGGCATAAGGGCGTTCGCACCGGATAGTTCTAGGAACTTAGTTCTAGGAACTAACAAGCAGGGTGGTTCCAAAGAACTACTGGTTCCCTTGGAAACATTTTTAAAGGGCATTTAAGGAGAAATCTTTTCATAGTTCCTAGAACTATGAGCAGAAGTACCCGGATTTTGGCATGTTCACACCGCAGGAACTAGGAACGATTTTAGTCCTAGGAACTTCTTTTGGAGAAACTAATTTAGCTCCTACTTCAGAGTAGGGTCTGATGGTGCGTTCAAGTCATCTCGTATAGATCGTTTTTACGAGTTGAACGCACATGAACGCCACCACAATGTCGTAAATACCAGTGTGAAGCTCGGAATTTTCTTGAAGGCCCGATCTTTACGAGTTGTGGGCGTGTCACTGAGAAACATGGCGGAATACCTCAATACCGAAAGGTATTTAGCTGTGATATTGTCAGGCTTTTCTAGTTACAGAGAAGTAAGCTAATTACCTGCACAGAATATGATGGCATTATAATATAACAATGTAATATGTAACGATAAAGTTTACAGTGGCTTCATAAATTAATTAAAAACATAAAAAACCAAAGCACACCTGAGGCACATTTCTTTGTTCTTTATTTTCTAAAACTAGAGTATAACCTTGCTGTATTTTTGTGTAATTAATTAAGAGAAAGTACACCGCCATCTTACTATTCTTACACCGCCAACGCACCTGCCGTCGTAAACACGACTTCCCACCTTGTAAGTACGAACTTCCCAGGAGGACTTGAGCGCACCATAAACCAGCACCAGTGGAACTGTCACAGGAACTACCAGTGACGTAAGTGTACGCTGATTGGCCGAACGCATGCGAAACACCAGCACCTGCCATTTTTTTAAAAGCTGTGTAAACACAGATTATAGCCTATATATTTACTCCAGAAACTAACTCTATGAACATGGGAACAGTCAAATATTGGCCTCTTAACCTTTACACTAAGGAGAAAATCCAAAGTAATTTTGAGGGGACCAAGCAAAACATAATTATGTATTTCTGCTCAGCTAGCAACTGGACATCAACCACATGGCATATACTAATACCTTTTTAATATACTGTCTTTCTATGAATAACATTTCTATCTAATAACGTATTAGACAGGACTGTTAGACAGATTGTAAACTAAACATGGAGAATGCGAGCACTGTGTGCTCAGGCTCTGGCGTTCTCAGCGCCGTCAAAATAAAGGTCCGCCGCGCCGCCAAATTAAAATTCACAACAACAAGTGTGGCTTACGTCACTTCATAGTTCCTACTGGCAGTGCGAATGCAACCAGGAAAATGACCAGGAACCTTTAGTTTCTAGGTGAACCACCCTGGTTGCTAGTATCCGGTGTGAAAGCCCCTTTAGTCTAAAATTAAATATGGCACTACCCTGACTAAGGTCTATTGTACTGTATCAAGTATCATAAGCAGTCAAAGATTGTTTCCTTTTTTCTTACCACTGTCCCCAGGGGCTGTGCCTCAGAATCATCAGTGGGATACATACGTGACACAGGGCATGTTATAATATCTGTGCCGTTGGGCACAATGCTACAGTAGTCCTGGATACACTGAAGCCACCACCACACTGCATCACGGCAGTTATAACGGGCTGCGACACCCTGACCCAGCAGATTAGGGATCAGACCGTGGCGCATCGTGCCAGCAAAGGCTAAGATTATATTTCTGTCAGAAACACACCAGATTAGAAGATGATTTCGGGCGGGATTGGTATGTTTAGTATGCATTCTAAAATTAGATGCTCACCTGGCCTCCAGGTACCGCCCTGTCAAAAGCATGAGGCCGCGCAGAGCTATGAATGTGTCTCGCCCCCAGCAGCGGAAGATTCCAGTGGAGAAATGCGGCAGACCTGCACAGATGAAAGTGGAACCACAGGCATCTTCAACTTTATCAGGTCAAGAGACGAAGTATGAACCCTTGTGACATGCCGTATAAAATTGACTTGCATTTTAAACCAGGTAAAAAAATAATAGGTATATTGTGCCATAATGATGTATTTACACACATTTTTGTACTCATTATAGTAATGTACTGTAAAATGTATTTATTTATGTTTTTGTTTTATTGTAATCTCATTTCTATTTATATTAATCAAATTATTATTATTTTTTTTTAATCTAGCTTCATTATTTAATAGATTAATAACTAACTTATATTTGATCACATTTTGTATGATTTATTGTTAATCTAATTTATTTGCTTAATTATTTAAACTTATTTTTATTTTTTAATTTTTTTACTTTTTTCCAGTTTTTTTCCAGTTTTTTTCTAGACTTTTTCCACAGACACCCTTAAACTCCCTCTGGGTCTCCAGACCCCAGTTTGAAAAAGCCTACAGTAAAGGAAAGGTTGTGCAAGAAAGCCTTTATATGGGGATGGTTTGGGCATTTTTATTCAAATTATTAACCTTAGAAATGCAGTCAGTCATAACATTAGAGCCAGGATAAGAACAATTTCATGTGTGTACACATGCATTGTGGATTAGGCATACGTTTTTTGAGAGAAGTTATTATTAGCACAAAATTAGCTGTTCCAATTTAGCAGACTTTAAGTATATCAATTAAGTATATTAAAAGTACAATTGCAGGGTATTTATATTAAGTACATACATATGTAAATGTATTTGTAGTATAACTTAGCATAAAATACATTTATTTCAAATACATTTTGGTATATTTATTTTGCATGAGGTAATGACACCCATTTTTTTTCTTTAACTCTGAAATAACCTACATACAGTTTTATCTGATGTCGTACTTATGGCATATTGTATGTGCTGTGCATTATGAGAGTGCACATAATTTAAACATTTTCCAAAATTGCACTATGTAAGGATTTTTATTTAGACAAAAAAATGTCAGCTTATCATTTAATAGTCCCTCACACAATTTAGGCACAATAAAAAATGTGGAAGTGTATGAGTTTGTATATCAATAATCTTTAAGTATGTAAATATGGTACTATTTGCATGATATTATACAGTAGGCCCACATCTCAATTTTAGACAATATGTAATGCGAGTTTCTTGGCCTAAAAAAGGCCTTGTTTTAGGAAATTTAAAGCATGAATTAATCTAAATATCCCAGGCAATCGAATTATTTATAGTCGATGAAAATGTGTATGAATCCAACCTGCAGCAAGAGAAACGCAACACTGCTCCTCTTGTTTGGTTACATTGTTGAGTCGGACCGGGACATCCTCCAGTTCGGGGGAGAGAGGGGGCAGGGCAGGGACATGACCTACCCCACACATCTGAACCGAGCCCAGGGCCAGCTGCTTCACCAGGGTCGACCCGTTCTGAACAAAGCTGTCAGTTCAATAGAACCCATTACACACATTATTACAAACATTACTCACAAAATATTAAACTTATACAGAGAACAAATCAAACCTGGACATTTGGTTGAAGATTTCATCTACAGCCGTGGCATACGCCCCAACAATAATGGCATCAAAATAAGACGGCACTAAGTAGCGTGGAATATGTTTGAGGTATGTGAATACAGCACTGAACCACTTTCCGACCTAGGATAAATCAGAAATATTTAGACAGAAATATGCCACATCAAAAGTGTGAAAAACATTTCTACAATTTTACATTTTTGCTAATCTGTTCTGAGTAGCACACCAAACTTTATTACTTTTTACTATTTATTACTTCATTACTAAAAAACATATTTCCTTTCCTACCTCCCGCAGAGCTCCGCCTTTATTCATCAGGCGAGTGCTCACGTAATTGATCATCCAATCACCTTGCCTGAGATTGTCACAAAACGGATGTCCGAGGTCATTTTTGGGACGAATCTCAGACAACACTGACACAAAACCTGCGAATATTGAAAGCATGATGTTTATTCATAGTCACATGACTACAGTGACCGATCATGTTATTTGGGTTTTGTGGTACCTTGTAGGCCTCCGTACTTCAGCGGCATCCAGGATGGTATATTGTAGCAGCCACCACCATCTTCCTGTTCCTCCGCATCACAGCAGAATAACAACACGTTCAGCTCGGCCAGAGTCAGTTTGGATATTAAACTGCCACGTAATTTAAAACAACAGGTCTTAGTGAGAGAATGAAGTTAAAAGAAACTGAACTGATTCATATCATTATGTAATAAAATTAACTGTTAAACAGCACAGTTGATATTTCGCTTTCTAAGCAAATTAATTAATGCGAATTGAGTTTGTAAAAGGTAAACGTAAATATGACTTACAATTCTAGAGCTACTTTCAGGATGCCAGGAACATTGCTGTCAGTCAGACTGCCAGATTTATACAGCCGGTTGAACTGTGAGAGTTGAGTTCGCAAGTAGCCGACCATTTTCTGAGAGTTTGGATCAAGACTCACCCTGTGAAATCAGTTACATGTTGAAATTAATTCATTAATATTCATTTAAAGGAACAGTTCACCTAAAAATAATTCACGCTCATGTGGATTTAAACATGGAACCATGGAACACACACACACAAAAAGAGACTTCCATAGCACCAAAAAGGACACCAAGAGCACTTTAAAAGCACTATATTTGTGGTCTATAATCCAAATGCTTTTTGGAGATGGTATGGAGAAGTTTCAAAAAAAAAAAAAAAAATGTATGTGTGTTCCATGGTCACCATGATTATATTATCATGACATTATATTTTTGTGGGTTTGTTTGTGGTTAACACCTTCAGATTCGATGGCTATTTTCATTTTCATGGCAAGAAGGGTTGCAAAATATTTATATAAAGATTCTTAAAAAAATAAAAATAGTTTGGGTGTGTTTCAGACACACACAAATTATTATAAAAAAAAAAATATATATATATATATATATATATATATATATATATATATATATATATATATATTCTTTCAGTTTAAGCAACAAATGATATAATAAGTGACACATTAAATAAGACTATTAAATAGGATTCATTTAATTTGGTGTGTGTTTGATTACCTGAATGTAATTACACTACCGGGAGTGAGCTTTTCAAACAAAATCTCCTCAACAAACTCACTGCGGCCCTTTGTGGTAGCATCTCCCTGTTTTACAATTTCACTGTCCTTTAACTGAAAACAAAAACACGTGTTATATGCAAGCCTACATCAGTAGGGACAAGCTCTGCACACAAGTACAGTATTAAAGTACTCTACACTAAGAAGCTATAAAAAGAGCACACTAAAAGCCAACAAATAACCAAAATTCACACAGAACAGGATCTTTGTCTGTTAGTCTTTTCTCTGCCTGATGACAGCATACAGAAACTTCATGTCACAGCACAGCTGCACCCAGCACTAGTGTCATGTTACCTGGACGTGTTCACGGATCACAACAGTGTAATTCGGCAAGCCGTTTATGCACGTCTCATCTTTCGCATATGACTCAGCGTTTCTCTCGATTGTCCGTGCCTCTAAAATCACCTCCTCAATTTTACCTGTGTAACATGATGACAGATTAGACAGAACATGTCTAACTGGTTTATAAGGATGACTGATTCACAGTTAGTTGCACTTCAGTGACATTTGAAGAGAAAATGAATTGTCAAACTGCTTGATGTGCTCTACATAAAATTAGATGACTTTGATTTTAACAGCGTAATCTGAAAGCAAAGAGCGCTTAGCACTATGAGTTTTGGCGTCTGTACCTGGGATGTACATGGGGGCCAGATGCTCTTTGTATTGGTGTGTTTCAGGGTTTTTAAACGCTGTTCGAGACACAGTCACAACAGACTGATGTGTGCTGGGGCAATGCCTGGTCACAGCCACGGTGTCTTCATCCAGCTGATCTACATAAACCTGTGACATGCATGATGAACAAATACAAAGAAACAGACAGCAATGTGCACATAAGACTGATGTAGGTTACAGGTATAAATAATAACAACGAGTCCCACCACCCTAGTGACAACTTTACAGCTCAAATAACATTTTAATACATAAAGAATTAATTTATAGGGGTTCGAAAAAAGTATTTGGACAGCTAAATATATCTGAATGTCTTTGGATTAGAGTAAGAAAAATTGGTATTTAAAGCAATATATATATTAAAAAAAAGGTTTTTACATGATCAAAACAATATTTGGATAATTTTGGATACTTTATAACACATGTTAAACAGCAAAAGGGGCTCAGAAAAGTGAAGTTTGTTCTGAGAAAATTTCTGAAAACCAACTCTTTAAGTGTTTTGGTAAATCCTGAGCTTCACATTTCTGCTTTTAAAATGAACTTCCAATGCAAGTTCTTCTCTTTATAAACAAGTTTGGTATGAGGTATGAACTGTTGTAACAGATTCCTTAATTTCAGTTTAATCCAGAGGAATTAAGGTGTCTGCTACAGTAAGTAACAAATCAGTGAAATCAGTAGTTAGTAAAAACTTCGCAATAAGTATCAAAGTCTCCTCTTGCCGTTAATGATTGTGACTAATAATACTTTTATTTGAGATCTGATATGAGTAAACATTAACCTGGGTGAAGCCCTTCTCTGCCAGTTCTTGGTGGAGTTTGTTGAGGGCCAGCTTTCCTGCCATTATACCAGTCTGGAGGTTCACCTCCCCAACAGAAGAGTTCAGTGCATCAGGATTCCATTTAGGGTACAGACGCTCTTCCTTTACTACTGAAATCTGAGAAAAAAAGCGGGTTGATACTACACCAACACCCATTATGTGGGCAAAAAGCATATGTACATATATATTTGCATACATATTTTCAGTGTTGGTAAAGAGTGTTATGTTATCAGATTACTTTTTTCAAGTAACTTCAACTTAAATTGACATTAAAATGCCATTCAAACAAGTAGGCAAAGTTACTTTGTTTTCCCATTTATTGACTGACAAGTTGTGTATTTGTAGTGTTGCATTCCGAATTAGAGTTTCTTCCATTTAGATGAATGTAAATGCTAACAGATAGCTTTCTCCAGGTATATTAGAAACCCCAGGGAAATATTTTGACGTGGAAGGGAGGAAAAAAATAATAACAGAAAAGGTTTTGTTTAGGTATGAATACCGAACCAGATACAGAGGACTCTTTGTTAGTGAGAAGTAAAGAAATAATTATGGGAGTTTTATTATCAAGGTGCTGACAGAACAAATGATTCTTGTTACATAATTGTGATGAGCGTAAACAGTATTTTTTAATCTGCTTTGTTATATAAAAATACATAAAAACTTGGAGGAGAAAGAGTAAGTTATGCAACTTTTATGTAACAAAACAAAATCTCAATATACAGCTACCGTTGTTTTTAAAAGTCTGTTATGTTCACCAAGGTTGAACTGATTTGATCAAAAATACAGTAAAAACAGTAATATAGTGAAATATTATTACAATTTAACATAACTGTTTTCTATTTTCCTGTGATTGCAAAGCTGAATTTTCAGCATCATTCCTCCAGTCTTTAGTGTCACATGATCCTTCATAAATAATTATAATATGCTGATTTGCAACACAAGAAACATTTCTTATTATTATCAATGTTAAGCTTCCTTGAATTTGTTTTAGATCAGTGACTTTAGTGAGTTGAAAGCCTTTCTGCTACCAGTTTCCTTAGGAGGTGCCTTTATACTAAAATACTGTCTATTTAGTCATTGACTGATTGGACGGCAAGACCTTTAGGTTTAAGTTTAGGACAGCCAAAGTCACTGTACACATTTTTACCTGGTGAGGTACGAGCTCATCGTATCCTCTAGTGCTGCCTGAGGCGCAGCAGGCCATAGAGACGATAGCAGAGCTGGGTAAAGCATCATACGCCGAACGAACCTACAAGACAAGAATAAGAAAAACAGATCTTTCATATTAAAAATGTATATTAAACAGTATAAAAATAAACCTCATGATACATAAAATACATTTTGTGTGTTGCTGACCTGAATGGGACATTCGTTGTCATGGGTAATATCCAGAAACATGGCATGAGCGATCGATGGCACTAAAGGCCTGAGGTTTGGCTGTACGAATGACCCTACAGGCTCCCCTCCGAAACGATACACCAGTCGACCCTCCTCATGGCTGTTCCCGGCACTCATGGCCTCTAATGATGAGTGAACAAATTTTATCAGTAAATGGCACATTTAATAAAAAGGTCAAACTTTACATGACAAGATTCATGTTGGAGTTTAATTTGGATGTTTTCTAAACTATTGGCACTTTTCATACTCTCAAAAGTTTATTTAATTTGTGTACTAACTATATACAGTACATATACAGTACTGTACATACATCACAGAGGAAATCTGTAATTTTTTTATGGAAGTCATTAACATTACCGTCACAGCTTCATTGTTTCGTCATTGGACCAAAAAACCTATAAAAACGTATATAAATTATTTTTTACACAAATATATTGGAATGGTTTTCATTTCACTTTTTGCTGAGATAATTATTTTATTTTATTATAGTGCTGTCAATCGATTTAAAAATTAACTCGATTAATCACAATTTTTTTCTGTGATTAATCGCAATTCAAAACACTTACATTTTTATAGGTTTATATTTAGTTTACATATTTTATAATGTAATCATTTCACAGTTAATCTCCAAATTAATGTAGAGACTCAGACAACATTTTTATGAATGAAGGTCAGTATCACTGATACTAATACAGCTACTTATGTCTCGATGAAAATGATTTTAAACATTAATTATAGCCATTCAACATTACAGTGTAATTGAAAGCTATACATTTTTTAACATTTATTAGGCTTCAAAAAATATAATAACTTTTAATTTAAGCAAACTTCAAACAATCCTCACATAAACCCATAATAAATGTCATATTTATTTGTGCCCTTCCTTCCTGACTAACAGAAATTGAATAAAGTTATCAAACAGTCTGCACTGCATTAGATTAAATATAGACTAAGCCTTATTAAAGCTTCAAAAGTTCTTTGCAACTTTGTTCTTTGATTAATATTACTGACAGAAAGCTTTATTGGCTGCTGTCCCTTTAAAACCAGCCGCTGCTGCACGACACATCTCACACGCCTCATTCTCTCACAACTCTTTATGTTAATTTAAGACTTTATTTAACTAATTTAAGATTGCTGTTATGAGGATACTCGACAAAACGGACATTTTGGCATAGTTGTGTGTGTTATTGTTCGTTCAAGCGCGAAAGAGAACTGTATTTTGGCGCGCTGTCTGTGCGCACGATACTGGCGCGCGTCTTCTGTGCGTCACATAGACAGAACACAGCGCGTTCTTGTTGCGCTTGAATGGTTTAAAAGCATTTGCATGAATAAAAGCGTTATCATATGATGTAACGCTAGCAAAAGGATGACGGAAAAAACGGATGCTGCGTTAAATATTTTAACGTGTTAAACTGGACAAAAATGTATCGCATGCGTTAACGCTGACAGACCTGACTTGATCTGTCCATTTTACATTTTAAAATGGGACAAAAGTAAAACAATACAATGTAAACATAAATGGCTTTTTAAAAGTAGAAAAAATAAATGACAAAAAGATAAATGACAAAAATAATGTGGCCTTCTTCAAAGAAATTAATACGTAAAAATTAACACCTGTGACATAAAAGTGCCAGTAGTTCAAGAACCAGTCCATATCCATCTAATATCTAAAATCTAAGGATATTCTGTGTGAAATACAACTCAAACTCTATCAACAGCAGCTGTGGTGTTTTAGCTCATTTTGAGGATGATTTACATCTGCTGTAAATTTGTATTTCACATGGAATTCACATTTATTTCTGAGTGTCACTGCAACTGCATTTCCCAATCTCTTTGCGTCTTACCTCGGATAAGGGAGGTAATGCCAAGCCTAGTCATAAAGACATTGTCCAGCTCTTCGCTGCCAGTAAAGAGCTCAGCCACCACATACAGATCAGGCCTGTGATGACGAGCGAAAGCTAACATATACTGCAGCCCACGCAGCACACAGCAGTAGGGTTAGAAAACAGGATGGATGGATGGATGGATGAATGGATATGGGTGTAGGTAAACTAAGCAAGACAGACAATGTGTGAAGTGCATGACAATGAGTGGGAACATGCTCAGGTTACATGGTAAAAAGGATATAATGCAGGTGTATTAGTAATGAAGTATGGCATTAATATAGTATTATTTGTGTGCACATGAAATGCATCAGGTCAAATTAGGTTATGGAGAGAAAAAGTATGTTATTAACGGTAAGGTATTAATGTTTTGAGAAAGCAAAAAGGAGGGGGGAAAAAACACAAAGAGCAAATTGAGCATCAAACGTGTATTTTGCAGTCTGCAGTACCTCTGACAAGACTGGTTATCCCCAGCCGATTTACAAACAAATTGTCAAGCTGTTCACTTCCTGTAAAGAGTTCAGCTATCACATAAAGATTGGGCCTGACCACTCTGGCTGCAGCTAACATGGCCTATAGACACAACATACAAGATGCCACATTTAATAGTACACATGAAAAACCTGCAGTACAAACTCAGAAGGAATGAAACCACATATTTTCAACATTAGAATGAAAGAAAAGTGATCACATTCTTCAGATATAATCTAGGAATCTACAATGACATTGCAAAACATTCTGAATTTCTGTCTGTAGAATATGATGTCATTTGTATGCAGTAAATATATCATAATCTATGAATCTACAGTGACACTGCAAAACGTTCTGAGTTCCTGTCAGTAGCATATGGTGTCATTTGTATAAATATATCATGAAATATGCCTGCAGATCAAAAATAAAGTGGAAATCTGAGCACGTACCTCAGCCACATGAAGGGGTGTGGAGTGGCAGTTATCCAGACGCACACCGGAGAAATGTTTGGCTGTGATCTCTGTGTACTTCTTCATGTGAGCCCATAAGTATGGACAGTCTTCTGGCTTATCGCCATAGCGAAGTTTAACGCTGTCACCCCAGCAAACAAGCTCTCTTCTGAGGTAAACATTAGACCCTAACAGACAGATAAATCAACCATTAAAAACTGGCTGAACATTTTTTGAATGGCTTTGCTGGCCCAACCAGCACCAAACCAGCATAAACCAGTGTGGACCAGCATGCAGGTATTTTCATTACCGTTCAGAAGAAACCAACATAAACACATATTTTGACTCACCTGCCTCTGCAAAGTTTCTGAGCGGGTCATCACCCATGACCCATCCATTATGGGCGAGCAGATGACAAGCCTCATTTGGATTCAGCATCAGCTGGTTTTCCTGCTCCATTGGCATGTCCTCAAATGGGTAGGTAAAATATCTGAATCATTAAAACAACAAAACAAGGATGAAAACTGTAAATCTGCCGTTCTCATCAGTGTATTACACTATAAAATGCTAAGCTTACAAGATATCATGTGGCTTCTGAGGAGAAAAAAATTGTTATTTGGATATATTTGTGCCATTAAAAAGTTTTGTTTGAGGCCCTTGACTAGAATCCATAAGCATTTTCACGAAACTCAGAATATGAGTGGACATGCAATAGGCTATGTCAAAAGAAAGAACAGAGCATCTGCTTTTAAACAAAAAACCTGTTTTATTCTAGCTTAATGCATTCTTTTTTTTATTGAATTTTTTTTATTTTATTGATTTATTTTCACTTGAATGTGGGTAGTTTCATAAAAAAGCAACATTTTGAGAAAAAAGCTGAGAAAATCACATTTTCGTCAAAGACTACATCCAGATCGGATTCAGAATGATGAGCAAAACATATATGGAGTAAATCGAGTTCATCAACACCCCTTATGCTTGCACAGTCCTATAGCTCGTCCTGGGTCGATATTTTATTCGGTAACATTCGGCAGTTTGGATATGCTGTTTAATGTTGATGATCGCGTTATTTTACATATGCATCTGCTTATCTATGCTATCGGTTATTTCTGCTTCTTTTTTGCCTGTTTGTCTGTTTTGATCAGATTCAGTACTCTTTCAGAAGATGCCTAATAATAGCGCCCCCTACTGTATAACAGTGAAAACACGGAAAGCCATTTCCGTCAATGGTGGGAAAAGAGTTAATGGGTATAGCTACAGTAACGTCTTCAGCTAGTCAACTTGAGATCCTTTCCATCTAAGCTGGTTTTATCTCGTAAGCCTATTAGTTAATGTTTTATGAGCAGTAGGATGATCTCTCTTTCCTTTTTATTTACGAGAAATAACCATATTTATCCACACAGTCACACAGAGCCAAAGCACAACCAAAAAATTATTACGCAAAATGTAGGCAGTTTTGTTTTTTAATTGCTAGTGTCAAAAGTAACATAGTGGACCTTTTACGACTGCATAACCCAGAAAAAACATGTTTAAAACATTCAGAATTAGCATTTTCATAACCTAATGGAAACATTAGCTAAATGTTTTTTTTTGTTTTTTTTTTTGCTGCCGTGTCTTAGCAACACTAAGCAACTGCTATGTCTTAGCAGACATAAGTCTGTCAGATGATTTCTTCCTAAGTGGGCAGTTCTTGTCCAGAATAAGTTTCAAAGTAGACCAGACTTTCAGACTGCCACCAATCTTGCTCTGCGAGATTTATTGATATTTACCTAGTCACCAAAGGGTTTGTCCGAGTGACAGGTCCAAGTAGAGGACCGTGGGTGGCGAGTCTTTCATAACAAACCGTTCCAACTATGCAGTTTATAGCCTGCAGGGGGGAAATGATGCAAATGAATCACACAAATAACAAAGCTAAACAGTAAGATCATCTGTGAATCATACAAACACCTAAAGCTAACAGAAACCAACCTTCTCATGATGACTATGCATTTCCTTATAGCATTCCACATTCAGTTCCTCAAGACTCTTTTTAAACCAATCACAGGACTCTTGAATGGATTTGGGACCGTTACTGTTGTTTTGATATGTACAGGGAAATAAAGTTTATTTGTTCACAAAGTGCAGTACACTGGCATAATAAGAAAAAAATAGACATATAAAAAAATCAAATTTTAATGTAAAAATGGATGAAAACATATATATATATATATACTGTATATATATATATATATACTGTATTAGTATAAGTGACAGATATATTAGTATAATTATATTATATATATATATTATACTGATCATATATCATATAAGTGATGTAGGGACTTCCTTGTTGATAGTTATATGACCATTAGAATATTATTGCTTTATTGTGATTATACCATTATATGAAAAGGTCAGGGTGACTAAGATAAGTATAATGACAATACAATTAAACAGAAAACACATACTCTATCCAAAAAAACAATCATTAAACAGAACTTGAATAGGAAGTGGACTCACGTGTGTCTGCCAAATATCTCCAGGGCCAGTTGCATGTCTACGGTGTTGCTGAGGCGTCCATACCGTGAATCCTGGATGACTTTTAATTTCGGCTTTCCCATCAGCTCGGGGCCCTCAGGTTTGTTACCTACAGATGCCAAATACATCCAACTTACCTCTGACCCTACAAAATACAAGTGACAGAGCATCCAAGAACATTCTAGCAGACTTCAAATGCTCACCAGCCTGAAGAACCTTCCTAAACTGCTCCACGGCTTTCTCAATGTTCACCTGCAGAAACTCCCATAGTTTCATCTGGGAGAAAACTTCCGTCCATAGAAGCCCTCGTAGGATCTGAAACATCAATCCAAACACCATCACTTGTTGGCCTGTCACCACAAACTTTAAAGGATTTTTGGCACATTAAAAAGCCGTGACAGCCTCCAGACTCACAGTAATGCGTTTCTCATTCTCAATAAGAGGTGGAAGGCCACTGTCGCTGTATTTCCCATCAGCTACGGCACAGCTGAAGTGCCACAGGGCTCTATCCAGCACCCAGGCTGGCTTCAGATGAGGAGAGTTTACCAGGTTATAGCCACACTCTGGATGGAGTCTGATCCACTTACTGTTGGCAGCTAACCAAGGGAACAATCATAAAATCATAGTCTTATAAATAAATAAAATAAAATCTGTTTTTCTAAGCTATAGACAGAAGATATTATTTAAACTGCCGCATAGACTATATCATCATCACTATGACCTTCGGCTCATTTTACTTCAGTCAATTGGAGTGATTTCCTTTCAAAAACCAAACATATGGAAATACAATCTGCTGCACCTGTTAGTATAAGATTATATTACACATGCTGGGTCAAAAGTGTGCGGAAAATGAAAAGGTGACATGCAAACATAGTTAATTGGTTGGAAAGTAAATGGCGAATAATTGTATGTGAGTTCCTGATAAGGATTGGTATGTTTGCACATAATAAATGGCAAGTAAAATCAATTTCAAAATGCTCATTAAGTGTGATAAACTTCAGTCTGGTGTCTAAAGAGCTGCTCTGATTCCAAATTTACACTATCACAGCCGTTCTGCTTCTAAGCAAAGATTGCAGCCGTGTTCAAAGGTTCAAAGAGCAGGAAACCGTTTCTGTGGCACTTGAAAAAAAATGCTCAAACCTATCTGGAATAATTAATCTACGATTCAGTGAATAAGCTCTGTTGTGTGCATAACAATAAAAACAATAATGACCACTAAGATTTATACAACTGTTTTGGGAGATACATCCATTTTCTATTTCTTTCACTAATCAACATGCATGGAAAAAAATAATAAGACAAATCAAATTACTTGTTTGGAAAATTGCTAAATTAGTCACATCATATTGTGTGAATATTGCTTGCTGGGAGACTTAAACTGAAATATATTATAGCAACAATTTTGGCAGGGAAATAAAAAACAGAGTGTGAGCTGCAGGTTTATATAGTTTTAACCCATATTTATTGAAAAGTTGATTTGATGGCTTTAAAACAACTGCTGTAATTTTGTATCAGACTGTGAGTCTCTGAGGGTTACAGTAATTGAGCTGTTTATAGTCGGTAAATGCCGATGGTTCATAGTTAAAGCATGTTAACCACAGCAAAACAAGCAAAAGATCGAAAGGAAAAATACAAAAAAAATTTACTTCTGGCATCCTGTAGAGCTACTTTTACACCCTGCTGGACCACATTTTTACAGACTAACCAAAACAAAGCTAGTTGGCAAGAAACAGTTCTTAGTTTGACACCCAATTAAACTATATGGTGTATATGAAAATGTGTTCCTATGACACACATGCAGCAGAGGGCAACATGAAACATTAGAATGTCACAAAGAACGAGGCAGCCAACATTAATCTTCCTACAGTGTGACTGAAAGGTCAAAAATCTTAAACATTGTGCCACAGATGTGACCAGCTTTCATCTACCCTCTGATCGCTGCAATTGATATATAAATAGCCTAACCACTTCTTTCTTAATCTGCTGTGTCGTTCTTCAGAGGTGACATTGCCATTCCAATGAGATAAATAGCCAAAGATGCAGGACTGGAAGTTTCTCCAAACATTATTCACTAATATGTGCTAAAGACAGTTGAAATTACCTGTGTGGTTGTACACCACATCTGTGATGCAAATCACATTCCACTCTTTCTTGAGTTTCTCCGTCAGGTTGCCCACATCCATCCAGGTGTAGTTCTTTCCAGGTGGGGAGAAATCGGGGTTCAGCTCTAGCTGATCAGCTATGGAGTAGCATGACCGTGATAAGCCTAGTTTCTGCAGAGGCGTGAAGTGGATCATATTGTAACCTGAACATAAAAAAAAACATGTACAAAAAATTGGTGGTTCATCTACTTCAGATGTGTTTTTTGTGTCTTAAATGGCTAAACTTGGCCAAAAAAAAAAAAATGGCTTGTTAGTTGTTAGTCGTGCAAAAGTGCCAAGGTGTTTTTATATGATTATGGTGTTTTGGCCGGTTGATAGGGCATTGGTATGGTGTTCAGGGTGTTTGCTATGGTTACTTACTGGAATTAAAAAAGTCTACACACAGATGGCATGCATTCTAATCTAGGGGTGTAACAATATATTGTGTCACAATATGTCGCAATACAAAAATGCAACAAGATGTATCGTGGATAGTGACAATCTGTATTGTATATAGTTCACCCAAAATGAAAGTTACTGTGTGAGAAAAAATTCAAGTTTACATAGTTTTAGTGTCCGTACTCAGTACTACATTAAACTACTATATAATGTTGAATAATGTATAATATTGCAATGGGGGAATATTTGTGGGTCCTAATCATGCCAAATGTCGTATGTTACCAGTAAAAAGTGGCCTACATTATTTTAAATATCTAGTCGGCGACAGAGTGCAAGCATATTCGTCTAAAATAATTCTGTATTTTCAGCTTCAGAATCATGAATAGTTTTTATTCTGGTGTCACCATTGTCCTGTGCATTGGGTTACCAGCACCAAGTCCAAGCCTATTCATTTACACCGCCAGTGTAATACCAAATTTTGCATTTTATTCAACAGTAAAAAAAATGTGTTAACCTTTTACCGTATGTCTTGGAGTATTGCAATAATATCGTATCGTGAGTTCAGTATTGTGATATGTATGGAATCGTGACTTAAGGAGGGTATTGTTACACCCCTACTTTTTGATGATTCTGGTAAAGTGCAATAACCCATAGATTGCCGCAATCAGTGGGGAGCAAAAATATCCTTTTTTATACACATTAGCACATATTTTTCTATATGAGGGGGCTTCAGATGGCTTTTGTTGGAGTCACAAGTACTACAGCAATACCAAACTCATAAATGAGTTTCAATAGACACTGATAAATGATTCATACCAGTTTCCTTAGCCACTCTTAGTCTGTCTAGCCATTCATCCAGAGGGCCCAGACATTTTGCCAGGTAAGTCTGAACTGTAATGCAATCCAGAGGCAGGATCTTCCTCTCATGGCCGACGCGCAGCACTGGATCCACAACAATGTAGCCACCTCCGGTTCGTTCCTCATTCCTGAATACACAATATTGTAACATCTTTCTTTTTTATGGTAACAATTAGAAACTGCCACAATTCCAAGAATTCTCACTCACCCACACCCAAAGTAATACTGATAAGACCCTGCTATCTCCAGGTCCAGTTTGCAGTACTTGTCTGAGTCATCCTCTCTGCCACTGGGGTTCACCCACTCCAGCCGACGGAAACTGGAGCCAACGAACCTCTTGCCATGTGCTGGGTAATCGGTGTGAACATGCACACTCTTGCCCTGCAGGGTCGGGCCCAGGCGGAACTGAAGCTCAAAGCCTAAGTGAAATTAAATGTGAGTCACATGACAAAAACATCAGGGTAATATCCAATAACCCCTCAAAGAAGATCCTTGAATCATAAATTATTGTTCAGAGTCATGAAACTTAATACATATCAGATACTGTGTAATTTATGTTTTAGAACAAAACATGAAAATCCCTTCAAGTAGACTTCAAGAAGATCTTATTTTCCTCATAAATCTTTGATTTAATTCTCCTTGAAGCCACTGGTTGTTCAGAAAGCTTTCCCGTTCGCCTTAAGCTAAAAGGCGAGAATGTCTGTGTTTATCAGTGTTAAAATTTCATTAGGCTATTTAAAATAAATTATATTTGGAATATTTTATCTACAATTTACAGAATATGCGCCATTTTGTGTTTAAAAAACAAAGCTGACCACTGATTTATACAACAGCATATAAACAACTATACAAACTTTAAGTTGGCTTAAGAAAGCCGGACCAGATAGTTTGAAGCAGTTTCTTGCCATAAAGTTTGATGAAGTGTTAAAAGCTTGAAGTTTGAAGGTTTTTAGTTTTAATTAGTTTAAGTTTTAGTTTAGAAGTTTTAAAAGTTTGAATGTTTTCAGTTTGAAATGGTTTAAGTTTTAGTTTAGTAGTTTTAAACGTTTGATGATGGGCAAAGAGCCTCCTGTGCACTTGCTCCTGCCTCCTCCGGTTGAGAAAGTGGAGCATTTTTTAAATTTTGCTGATGTGGGTCCCAGGAAAATACACTTACGCCCATATTTAAAAGTCAGAGTGTAATTTTTTATTACATATGCAATCCCTTCCTCAAATTCGACCTCTTCTCTGCTTTTGAAAGCTAAATATACTTGTTTTCCACTGCCGAGTGCACTAGTCAATGTGTTTTTGTAAGCCGTTATCTTAACTTCACCACCTTCTTGAAGAAATGCTGTACCCCTATGTCACTATAATTTATCTATTAATAATTTTTGCATCGGCAGTATGTTTATTAAACACTAAAAGTATAAACATATTTGTGCACAAAAAATCCAAACTTCTTAAAACTCTGTAACATATAGATCAGTGGTTCTCATCCACGTTCCTGGAGTCCCACACAGTTTGCATGTCTCAATCAAACACTCCTGATTTATGTCATCAGCTCATTATTGGATGACATATATCGTGAAGGACATTATATAACAATGTAAACTTTTTGGTAAATGTGATCATGCAGGCTTTGTTCGAGCTGTGAACAAATCTATTTTGTCTTTTTTTTGTTGTCTACAGTAGATTGGACATCTTGTCCATCTAGGTAAGTTACATTGTTAAACATTTCAGATTTAATGCATGGTGGTTTTTGAAATATCTTTATAGGGAAAGTAGGGAAGGGTGATTACTAAGATTAAAAAAACTTTGTCCTGTTTTCAACAATTAACCCTTAAGGCTGGACTACATTACCCAACTTTAAAATATAAACATATTATACAAATACTAGACAGCGCTTACTTAAACACAATTCATGATTAATATGACGGAAATGTAGTACAGTTCTTATTTACATTTAATAATTCAATTATTCTTGTACTAGGCATGTTTGTTTGTGTTCATAATGTAACTAACTTGTTTTTTTCTTCTTGTGTTCGTGTGTGTGTGTGTGTGTGTGTGTGTGTGTGTGTGTGTGTGTGTGTGTGTGTGTGTGTGTGTGTGTGTGTGTGTGTGTGTGTGTGTGTGTGTGTGTGTGTGTGTGTGTGTGTGTGTGTGTGTGTGTGTGTGTGTGTGTGTGTGTGTGTGTTAACCAACTCAATAACCCAATAACCAAACCCAAACTTTGAACCCAATGACCAAACACAATTACCAAACACAAACTTTGAACCCAATAACCAGACCCAAACTTTGAACTTAATAACCAAACCCAAAAAACACAACAAATTGATTTGCAGTGCCAGAAAGCCAGAAAGATGGACCTGCTACAGCTCCAATCTGCCCGGCTACCTTCTTGATCATCACTGATCTGAGGACTACATTGAAAAATCAACAACATTAACACACACACACAGTCATTTGTTTGATAACAAACTGTTTTACTTTAGATTACATAGTGTTAATTTTCTATAGTCTTATTTATCAGATATTTACCTTTTGTAAAATTGACTGCTTAATTGGCTCTTATCATTAAGTATTTTTCCTGTTCAGTAAGTTTGGTCTTGTAACATTGATCTATGTTGTATAATTGATTTCACAAGTGACATTATATTTTGGGTGACATCTTATGCACCAGTCGAATCTTTTTTGATGATATCTGTGTTTAGCATTTTAGTACTATCTCTCGGTTTTTGTAGCGCATATTTAATTTGAGCAAAATTATCTGTTTTAGCATTGCATTAGTTCAGTTTCTGTATTGGTCTATATCACATACTGTAGGACTATTTAACTTTACTGTTTTTTTATTACAGTACGTTTTGTACATACAGTACAAATAAAAATTATATTTATAGTCAAATACTTTGAGATAAATTGTCTAATTTAATATTAGTTCTGTTTCAATTAAATATTTTGTGTTAAATCTAGAATTTAGTTGACTTTACATCCTTCCACTGAAGTATCTGTTAAAACTAATAGCTTAAATAACTGCTGGGATTGTTTCTTGTTTGACTGTGATAGTTGATGTCCAACTGATATTGAAACATTAACAAGAAGAACTAACATTCCTTGAGTAAGTGTTATAATCTGGTGTTTCACAAACGGTTACATTTGCTTTCATAACCCAGTTGTTTAACGATATTAAAACAAACTTCAGTTGCTTCAACATCCTTAAACATCCCCAGAGGTTTGGATTTTTGCGAGACACACCGGTTATCGGCGAGTTTCATAACCTTGTTGAGAACACACTGCAAAGTCTACGAGCTGACGTAAGTGACGCGCTGCTTCTGTGTGGAAACTCGTGTGTCGCTGTGTTCAGAGATCGCTCAGGGAGGTTTGGCTATTTTGATTCGCATAGCAGAAAACCAGATGGCATACCTACAGATGAAGACACAGGTACTGCTGTAATGTTGACATTTTTCCATTTGGAAGACATGGTAGAGAGACTTCTTATAATGTTTCAAGGGTGTTTCTTACTGCCTGATCGGGAACAATTTAATCTACTGCCAATAATGTAGCAGCCCGTCAAGTGATCATCTTTTTGGTGAATAGAACCACACAGTTGATCAATATAACATGGTTACAACTAACACCACTGATCATTTAGAAACAGTCCCTTTAAGTGGAATTTCTCATGACACATTCTCGCATGGTCAATTTATCCAAAAGGCTCAAAATCTGCAGGGTGCACCTACTGGCTTAAAGCAAGTGAAAAAACTGAACAAGTCTCAAAGACAAAGGGCTTTCTGTAAAAAAAGGCACACAAAAACAGCGCAAAAACAAGATGACAACAAAAGCAAACAGATAAAAAGTTATAGGCATCACTATTGTTCTCTTGCATACTTGCATGGATTGAGGGAGCCAACTTACTGACATTGTACTTAACCTTATTATTAGTATGCAAGAGAACATTAGTGATGCCTTGCCTTTGGTAAGCACCACTAATAATAATAATAATAATCTTAAGTACAGTATCAGTAGTTGGCTTTTCCAAGCCAAGTTAATAAAAGATACAATAAAAATTGTCTAATCTTTAATCTTAAATTTTTATTTTAGGGTGATATTGCGATTTTTTATCACTAAACATGCTTGTAAAATCTAATTAAGAAAAAAAAAAAAACAGTTCACATATTTCTTTGAAAGATTGCTAAATTTGATCTGAAAAGGCCTGTTTTAATCTATATTTACTGAAAATGGTGATATCATTTCATTGTTTTGAAAAGACTTGCTGTAGAACCTTTATGTTGTAGAACAAAACATGAAAATCGAATAGACTAAGATTTTATTCTATTCATAAAAAGATATTTATTTAAGCTATTTTACAAACCCATAAGAAATTCCAGAGGGAACCCATGGCTCAAAAATGATAATGCTATAAAGATTTTCAGGTTTATGGTTGCATAATAGTACTGCTTCATAGTACGTGCAGTATAATAAGCAGTTTGATTCTATTTGTAGTATTCTATTCTGTAATTAGTGACAATCTAACAGTTGCATAGTAAACTATATTTACATTATCTACACTGCAAAACATATGAGCAACACAGCAAACAGGATAGAACACCAGCACATTCCTCCGCTATATATAGCGGACAGATTTTTGAATGTGATATTCGGTGCTCATGCACCACGAGTAAAGCATAAATCTATCCAAAGCTCCCAGGGTTCCAAAGTCTTGAGTTGCAGAGAGTAATAAAGTAAGACAAATAAAAGGGATAGAATAATGTATGCATCAACAACAGCATTAACATTTATAAATGATACAAAAAATCTTTAAAAGAATAAAATAAACATTATGATAGCACAACTGATGATGACGTCAATTAAAATATTTGCATTTGCAATGCACAATTTTTGAGAAGAGGACCTACCTTGCTCCAAGCGAAATAGAGTGCGCTCCAGTCTCTCCATGTCATTCAGGAGAAGCACTCGGATCTGTTGGCCACGGAACATGTTGGCGGTGCTTTTTTAGGATGCCCTTTAAACACAGGAGAGGTAACCTCTGAATTTGCAAGAGTGTGGGCTACCATACGATAACAACGATCAACATGTGAACAATCTGTTGCAATCGATATAGGCAAGTGGGGGATTTGTAGGCTAAATGCTTGCCAGTTTCTCAACAATGTTTGAATTAAAAAAAATCTGACCTAGTGACCTAACCTGAAACAACAGCATATGGACACAATGATGACATAGATGGACAGATAGACAGACAGACAGACAGACAGACAGACAGACAGACAGAGAGAAGATAGATAGATAGATAGATAGATAGATAGATAGATAGATAGATAGATAGATAGATAGATAGATAGATAGATAGATAGATAGATAGATAGGATACAAATAGTCAGACGATAGATAGATAGACAGACAGACAGACAGACAGATAGATAGATACAAATAGTCAGATGATAGATAGATAGATAGATAGATAGATAGATAGATAGATAGATAGAAATAGTCAGATGATAGATAGATAAAAATAGTCAGATGATAGATAGATAAAAATAGTCAGATGATAGATAGATAGATAGATAGATAGATAGATAGATAGATAGATAGATAGATAGATAGATAGATATAAATAGTCAGATGATAGATAGATAAAAATAGTCAGATGATAGATAGATAGATAGATAGATAGATAGATAGATAGATAGATAGATAGATAAGCAAATATATACTGTACTTTTTTAAAATGTTGCATAAATACAGACATGCATAGTTTCAAATAAATAAAAGATTAAAGAATTAGGCCCTATTTGTTGTCACTTTATATCGCACAAATTTGGAAAACTTTAAAAGATACATTTTAAGCACTGTTACATTTTATAAACATTAAATCCAGCTTATAATGTATTTACATGTAAGATACGCTGAAAGAAATATTAAAACAACCAAAACATTTTTTTTTACTTATCTTGACAATTTTGAGGCCTTTTATTTTTCCCATTTGATAGTAGCATGCATTTCATGCAATAAGTAAATATTAAAATGAGGAGCCATAATTGAAATGAACTAATAAAAGTTTAATTACCAGCAACATCCGACAGACTCCTCACTGGAGTGTCACCCGGTGTTAGTCAAGCAGACCTTATGCATCTAATAAGGTCATGCATCTGAGGTGACATGACCTTTCAGTGACCCTAAATATAGCCAGCACCTTTAGTTACATCTCACTGGTTACATCAGGCAAAGCCTGTGCAGTACATGCGTTGTCCATGCAGCACATAGGTGTGATAAAATTTGATGAACTATTGTAATTCCTCCAGTAACAATAATATTTTTTATTAATAATGTATATTTTATAGTGAATTATTTATTATCGTTTATCGTTTATTATTATAGTGTATTTCAGTAATATCACACAAGCACGAGCTGACAACAGCCTAAATATTCATTAGACTTTGATTACCTGAGCCTGAGGCGGCAGGCCCAAAGCCTCAGGTAACGTTAATCACGGTCATGCTGATATTCAGTATTACAGACGTTGAACTCTTGTTCGTGTGATTTTGCCAAATTCAAATTACTACTACTTGGCTTGCGTTCAGGAAAAAAACAGATGCTCCGACCTTTAAAGGTCCTCGCTTGGGAATGGGAACACATCTATCGTTTGTCATTCATTTTTTAGCCTCACCCACATGTCTTTGAGATCATTTTTGAGCACGGCATTCAACCAATCACACGATTCCTAGCAAAAAGACCGCCCATACCTCAGCACGTGCGCGTGCACATCCGCCTCATGCACAGTTGTGTGTTTTTTTTTTTACGTGACGTGATAGTGTGATGGTAATTTGTTTTAAATGAATGGAGGTAAGCATATGCACTTATTTTATCGTTCCGTCAGCAGTTTATTGTACTTGTCTCTCTGCTTGACTGCTTATTTTCTTCATACACATGCGCAGACGTCTTGTCAACTAGGAAGTAACGTTAGCTGTTGTTACAGTGTAAAGGTGAATGTGGCTGCTATTTGTGTGTATTTGACCCTAGTTCTTATGGAAGAGGTCGAATTTCCACACTTTGCTTTCACTAACGCTTTTATTCTTATCTGTCTGTATCAGTTCTGTTAGATGTCATTAGCCTGACGGAACACGGAAGAGACAGAAACCTGACCTTAACCTGGCCAATATCACATTCACACTTGTATTACACATACACACACACACATATTTACAGATATTACAGACCAGTGTCCAGCGTCGAAACGCTTCAGTCTTTTAGTGCTGTTCTGTAATCAGTTACAGTCACAGTCCTCCTTATCTTTTTTTCCAGGTTTCTCAGCAAAAACTGATTAGACAACAGGCATTAAAAAAAAAAAAAACTTTTGTAATGTGCAGATGACTATATTTATTTGTATCATTGAATCATGGACTATAAGTTAAAGGGATAGTTCACCCAAAATTGAAAATTCTGTCATAATTTACTCACCCTCAAGTTGTTTCAAACATGTATGAGTTCTGCTGAACACAAAATAAGATATTTTGAAGAATATGGGTAACCAAACAGTTGATGGACCCCATTGACTTCCATAATTTGTTTTGTTTTTTAAAAATACAATGGAAGTCAACTGGGCCCATCAACTGATTGGTTTACGCCATTCTTCAAAATGTTGTCTTTTGTGCTCGGCAGAAGAAAGAAATTTGGTCACACTTTAGATTAGGGTCCGATTCTCACTATTAACTTTTGTGTCAATAAACTCCTAATTGTTGCTAGTTAATAGTTAGTAAGGTATGCTAGTTGTTAAGTTTAGGTATTGGGTAGGATTAAGGGTTGTAGAATATGTCATTAATATGTGCTTTATAAGTACTAATAAACAGCCAATATCCTAGTAATATGCATGCTAATAAGCAGCTAGTTAATAGTGAAAATTGGACTCCCTAAACTAAAGTGTAAAGTTTGGGTTTCACAGTAATTATCCATTTATTTCAGGTTCTCACAAATATGAGGATTGTATTGCTGCTGCTCCCATTATGTTTAGAGACAGTCATTTGCTACAGTAATGGAAAGGTTGAAGTGGCTTGTAGAGACATGACACCCCAACATGGCTATGATCCCAGCCCCAAAGATCCACCATTCACCATCACAGCAGACAAATCCCAATTCAGCCCTGAAGATGAAATCAAAGGTATTAATACTGTCTTGCTATGCTTGTCAAATGTTAAAAATGTCAAATCTTGCTCTGACATAAAAGTACAGTATAATCTGTTTTTCATATTCACAGTGACATTATCAATGGCGTCTTCAGGGACCAAACATTACTTCAAAGGATTCCTCATAGAAGCAAGGAATGCTGGGAATCTCAGAGAAATAGTCGGATCATTCAAGTTAATAAATTCTGACATTTCTCAGCTTCTTCAGTGTGACAATAAAGTGGTCAGTGACATTTATTGAGAACAAAATATTTACAAAAATATTTTCTTACTATTATTTGTTATTTATTCAACTAAAAAGATTAAATACTTAAGAAATTATGGTACTTTGTTTCTCTCAAATGAATATAATTAATTGAACCTACGATATTTTCAATATTCACAGAACTCTGCTGTGAGTCATACCAGCGATTCCCATAAGACAGAGGTTCAGGTGATCTGGGTAGCACCACCTGACTCTCCTTCCAGTGTGCAGTTTATGTAAGTATTCAAATGCTGTTTTTATCCACCTTCTAGTTACGAAACTTAAAGTCGGCATGAAACCGAAGTTGCGATGGTCTTTTCTTCCCTATTGTGATGTTTATCAAAGTGAAACGGCTTCTCGGAACAAGAAAAAATGTAGGGTGGGACTTGAATTTGTCCATCGGGAATTGATTGGATGGTTGTGGTTTGAAAGGTGGTGAAAGGTTGTCCCGCCCTCACGCCAGTAAACGCATCATCAGAGAAGATATGTCGCTGCAAGAGGGAGGGGAAGTTATTTTTGTGAAATATTACGAGGGCACATGAATTGAAAAAAAATATTTATAATAATTTATAGATACTGCAATATTGCATAAAAAATAAGAATCGTCAATCTGGATTTCATGGTGACTTTAATGTGGGTTGTTTTTTCTTTCTTTTTTCTTTCAGGTTAACAGTTGCCCAAGGCTATAAGGAATATTGGGTGAAGATTGCAGGTCCAGTGGTGTCCCAAAGTGGTGTCGTTCCTCCACCACAAACTACCTTTGGAGGTTCCACTGGTGCCAAAACCACAGCTTCCTCAACACTGTCACGTTCAGTGAGTCAAAACACTGCTTAAGTTACTGGAGTGATAGTTTACACACTGTCATGAGTTTGTGATCATTTCAGGCTAGAGAATCGTTGGAATATGTAAATAATACTAATGAATAATAATAATATTCTCTTCTCCTGTTCAGTTCACCTCTGAGGGCTGTGGAATCAGGAAGTCCTGTCTGAGAGATCCACAGGGCTGTGACCCACAAAATGACACAGCGTGTCACTTCCTGTCCTTTAGGACAGAGGGCAATGGCGTGCTGTTTGAGCTCAGTGGACCTGCAGATGGTTATGTGTCCTTTGCCTTATCACTGGACAAATGGATGGTAATATAGACAGACACTTTGAATAATTTCATATTTGACATCATATTGTACAACATGAATTACTTTGACCTTTTGTAGTATGACACACTCTATGATTTCTGATAAATAGCCTGAAAGTGTGAAATCATGGTTATAATCATTAACTAAAACTAAAATGTTTAAAAACACATTTCCATTGTATTTTTTTTACAACTTTTTTTTAACTTTAAGCACTAAAATAACTTTAATAAAATATATATAGGCATATTTTTCAAGAAAAATAAATGACAAAAATTGCTAAAACTTAAACTAAATATAGTATAATAGTATATCATGGATATAATAGTGATGTAATCGTATATCATTGATACTAAAATAAAATATTATTATCATTATGCCTTTGAATGACTAGCATGTCTTAGCATAAATAATAGCAAATGTGTTGTGAATTTCAGGGGAACGATGATGTCTATCTGTGTATCAAAGACACAGACAGAGTTGACATCAAGGCTGCATTTGTTTTAGGACGGACTCACCCAGAAATCTCTTCAGAGGTATACTTGCATTGATTGAACAATGGAAATATCTAACAAACAGCACACCCTGGTTTAAGTGAGATATAATCTATGACGGGCCATTGATCTATTAGAAAAACAATGCACAGCCGAGGCGGAGTTCAACGGCCTGGTTTCAATTATTCAGCATATATTATGGTTTCCACACCTCAAAATATTGTTCAAATGTTTTATTTTTAAAGACATTTGTCAGGTTTTTGCCCTTAAAACGCTTATCGCATATCATCCCAAGCCTCTGTTGCTAATTCTATTAATCATCTTTGAGCTGGAAATGGAGGCTTGACTAATGCAGTTATGTTTGATTGAAACAGCTTCTGAAACAAGAATAAATGAGGGTGGGACTTGATTTTTTCCATCGAGAATTGATTGGATGGTTGTGGTTTGCTATTGCTGCAAATAAAATAAAAAAATAGTAATGTGCATGGATAAATCATTTATAATAATACTGAAATATTCCATAAAATAAGTGAGAATTGTCATGGTGACTTTAAGCTTGACAGCGCTGCTTACCTTTTACTTTTGCACATTTTTGTTCCATGGAAGAAGGAAAGAATGGATTTGAATAAGACATGAAGGTGAATAAATGATAACAGGAATTTGATTTTTGTTTTTAAATTATTACCTTAAAAACATACTAAAATATTTAAAGACAAATCCCCCCCCCCCCCACAATATTTTATTAATATGAATTTACTCTCTAGTCTATGTGCTCATATTCATTCCTAGAACATTCTGAAAGACACAGCTTGGAGACTATCAGACGGAGTGATTCAGTGTAGCTTCCGCAGAGACATTTATGTCCAACCTGACAATGCGAACCGGTTCATCCTGGACCAGATGTACTACCTCTTCATGGCACATGGTCGAGCTGAAAATGGTGAGACATTGTTTTTGTTTTTTTTCTTTGATTATTTTCTGTGGCCAGTAGTGTCAAAGACTCTGTTTTCTCTCTCTCTAGGGCTAACTCATCGACATGACCGCCAACCTCTGATTTCAACCTATCAGACAGTCATAACTGGACCTCCTGAGGATCTAACTGGTTCTCGATCGCCCTTGCTCATCAAATATCATGGTGATGTTAAATAACAAAACTCTGCATACTGAATGTGATTTATACAATGCATTTGAATGCTTTTCACTGGGCAGATTGTTTGTTTGAATCGTTATAAGAATTGTTAATTGAAATAAAGCTGAAATAAAATAAAACATAAATATTAGAAGAAAATATTTTACTTTAAAAAAACTTAAATGATCTCAGATCAAATTTCTATCTCCGATAAATGAAAATTCTATCTCCGTCTGCATAGAAAATTCTTGGCAACTAATGGAAATAATAAATAAAAGTTCTACAATTACTAAAACTGAAAGGAAAATAAATTAAAGCTATGTAATATAAAAAACACAAAAACTAATAGAAGTGACAAAAGCACATAACTAAATTACAAAAAACATATATATACATATAAAAACTAAAAGCCAATCAAAATATTATTAGATGTTGTATTTATTGTAGATAAATAATACTAAAATGATCTGTTTTGGGCACATGTTACAAAAGATTTCTATTTCAAATAAATGCAAAAATAAATGGTAATACAAAACATTATTATGTACTGTAGTAGAAGATAATGCTAAAATAACACTGTTTTGGGGCAGTTAACATCAACCTAGCAAACACCCAAAATACCATAGTAATTGTGTAGTAACATCCTTGTGGCAACATTTACAAACTTCTGGTTTCTGTTGACTGTTCTAAAACTCAGTATCTGTTTGTATCTGTAGGGGCATTCATGCTGATCGCCTGGATGTCAACAGTAAGTGCTGGTGTCATCATGGCACGATACTTCAAACACGATTGGCCTGAAAGGAATATTTTGGGGCAGAAGGTCTGGTTTCAGGTAGGAATTTGTTTGCTAAAATGTAGATTTCAGAACATTTTCAAATGTTAATCATCTTCAAGGCTTTCTGTTTCCACAGTTACACCGAATGCTGATGACCCTCACAGTTCTGCTCACCACGGTCGGCTTTGTTTTGCCTTTTATGTACAGAGGAGGCTGGAGCAAGGTAACACACACACAGACACAAACGTCTGCCTATGAGTAAGACTCATGATTTAACAGCGTGTCATATTTTCACCCCCTTTATCACACACCTCTGACTGTTCAACAGCGCTGTCAATGTGTCAGACCCACATGCTGCCTGCTCAGAATAAAAAAGAGCCAATAAATGTCCCGTGTTCATCAGCTGTGACCCATCTTTTTGGCTCGTTTATGAAAAACATGCCCACTTTTCTTCAGTGATTAATCAAGCACAGTGTTGATCAAGTGTCTTAATAATTCTGAAAGTGCTGGCTTATTTGAGCCTCAAGCTGACACGTGTATCCATCCATAAGGCTGGGCATGAGGGACACATTTGTGACTCACCAGGGGCATCTGTGACATCCCTCTTGCCAATTATCTGTCACAGCTTCTGTCATTTCCTGTGTATGACCAGCTGAGGGCGCCCTGTTCCAATTGTCAAACCCTCCCCCTCACAAAATAATACCCATCAAACTTGTACAAAGCTGTTCCCTGTCATTACTAATTTATTTATGAAGTTTGTTGACAAAATTAGCTTCATGAATACAGTTCTAATTTGTAATCTATTGTCCACAGAGGGCAGGCATACACCCCTATTTGGGCTGTGTTGTCATGGCACTCGCTGTCATCCAACCTGTCATGGCACTTTTCAGACCAGCACCAGATACCGCCAGGTAAATCCTGGAAACAAGTGCACTGCATAATACAGCCAGGAAAGAAATGCCCAGTATGAACTATTAGCATACACTGCAGTTTGTACTGTGCACTGCATACTATTTTTTTTTTTAAGTAAAAAAATAAAATGTGTACATTGCATGCAGGATAAAGAGTCTCTCACAATCTGGTCTGATTGTGTGCTGCACATATACTGGCAAATGTAGTGGGTCATCTGGGTTTTCTATTCATACACAGTATATATGTTGTGCAAGTAATAGTGTGAGAATTAAGGTAGTATACCATTCCGATTCTGAATTTCGTAAGGGTTTATTACATTTCAGAATCCTCATTTCAGAAACACCCAGTATACACTACCATTCCAAAGCTTGGGGTTAGTAAGAGGCTTAATTCATAATTTTATTCAGCACATTAAGGACATTTTAAATCAAAAGTGAGAGTAAAGACATTTATAATGTTATAAAAGAATTATATTTCAAATAAACGTCGTTATTTAAGCAGCAGAACTGTTTTCAACATTCAAATTTAGAAATGTGTTTTGAGTACCAAATCAGCAGATTAAAATGATTTCTGAAAGATCATGTGACTGAAGACTGGAGCTGCTAAAAATTCAGCTTTGCCACATTACATTTTATAATATTTTAAAATAGAAAATAGGTATTTTAAATTGAAATAATATTTTTTATTGTATTTTTCATTAAATAAATGCAGCCTTGGTGAGCAGAAGAAAACAATTTAAATGTAAAAAAAATTTTTTGAATGGCATTGTACAATATACCATCCTAAACAATATACCAAGCTTCTGAATTGTCTGTCAGGGACTATAATATTTTCTAAAAATGTTAAACATAGTATGCATAAATAGTATGCAATTCCAGTAAACATGGCTTTTTAAATGGTCTGTTGGGGCTTTCCCTTTTTTTTTTATAGTGTAGATTGCTTGTGAATTACAGTTTTAATATTAATTGTGAAATGAAATGGTCTTGTTTGAAATGTCTGTGTTTTTTCTGTAAAACCTGCTCTCAGGAGATACATCTTCAACTGGATGCATTTTGGAACAGGAACAATAGTTCAAATCATAGCTGGTAAGACACAATGCTGTCAAATAGTCTCGGATGGGTAATTGTGTGGCTCAGATCTATAGTAACAACAGTGTTGACAGCAGAAAGCGGCTTTGTAAGCTCAGTAAAATTGCGCAGTGAACAGTTTTGTCAGAATAAAATTGTCTAGATAACTGATTGCATGTCATATGGTGTATAATATGTTGTATTGTAGATTTATGGAGGCTAGTCATGTTATGATGCATAATATTAGTTCAGAGTGCCTGAAACACTGGCAGTATGTGTTAAGCGAGCTGTGTGTGTTTCCTGATTTAGTTGTCACCATCTTCCTTGGGATCCATCAGCAAGCTCTGTTCCTGCCAGCTCCATGGTCCACAGTGGTCCTGGCGTTCATTGTGATCTGGTTTGTGCTGGCAGATTTGGTTCTGGAAGTCCATCGAAGGGGTTTTTTACCAATAGGTCAGTGAACCGCCTCCAACCATGTGGGTTTTGTACCTGAATTCCTCAATTTACTGTTTATGAGTAGTGTTTCTTAGCGTCTCGCCTGGAAATCAATTTTGCCGTATGAATCCATTAAATTGTAAACGTTTTTATTACACTGCATTAGTAATTGACATATTGGGTTGAATACTAATCAGCTTCAGTTTTTGCGTATGTGTCCTTTTCAGGTAAATATTTTAAAAACGTCAAAATCTACACAGAACATATTAATTCAGATGACAAAGAGGAGATTTTGTTTGTTCCTGATGAGAATGAGACTTCTAGCATGGTGAGTTGAGTTTGTATTTATTTCCTCATGACAAACATGTGCATTACATTAACGTTATACCCATTGCATTTTTTTCTGCTTTTTTTTTTTCTAGGAATCTTGTTTTAAAAACATAGTTTTGGCTGTTTATCTCTGTGGAAATCTGGGATTTCTGACTGTTCTCCTTTGGACCATCAGTTCAGTATGACACTCTCAGCAGTCATTTCCACATTTAGTCTCTGGGACTTTCACCAGTTGTGCCTATGTTAAAACAAGCCAAAGAAATATGGAGTAGGCTACCTGTCAATTTTCAGTGATTATTAAAAAAAAATATTTTTTAACTTGAAATTACATTTATTTACTGCTGAGGTATAAATCAATTTAGTTTTATAACTTCTTAGAAGTTTTTGTAATTTATTTTTATTATAAATGTTATGGTTTACCATATATGGTGTATATATATATATATATATATATATATATATATATATGGTTTACCTATAAAATTATTTGTTGTAAAGAACAAATTATGCTTTTATTTAAATGTCTCCTGATTATCTGCCTTTTTTTTTATCGAATCTGAAGAACGTATTTCCTTTGTGTGTTATTTGGTGAAATCATTATTGATCATGTTTACAGATCAAGTAAATATGAAATTATGTTTTTGAACACTGTGTTCTGGATGAGGATTTCTGAAAGTGAATTGTGGATTTAAAGACTGTTACTGTTGCCTGAGATTTAAACATTCATAGCCGCATTAAAGACTAATGTGTTCATTCTGTACAAAGACTGAATGTAGTTTTAATGAAGGTTTTTGCACAAAAGACAATCTGTGACAGATCTATTGCTTTTTTAAATAAAGCTTTTTTTAAATTAAACTGTGTTACTGGCTTTATCTTCTAGAATTTGTGCATATATTTTGTATTAATAGGCCTACATCTCTTTGCATTGTTATTTTGGCCGTTTAAGAATATGTGCTGCTGGCTCTCTCTTTAAAATCATCTTTTGGTGAGTTATAGATTGAATATCATGCCATTTATTTGTGTGTGTGTGTGTGTGTGTGTGTGTGTGTGTGTGTGTGTGTGTGTGTGTGTGTGTGTGTGTGTGTGTGTGTGTGTGTGTGTGTGTGTGTGTGTGTGTGTGTGTGTGTGTGTGTGTGTGTGTGTTAATCACATTTTTGTGTGAGGAAATGTGTTTTCTTCTGTGAAGTGGTAATACAAAAACAATATTGTGTGTTTGCTCGTAAGAGTTAACTGTTTTAGTATAAAAAGACAATTGATTTCAATTGACATTTATTTTTAATTCTTGTTTTGAACATGTGATTGTTCAAATGGTATGCAAAGCAAGTATTTTCTTGAGACTGACATGGTAAGCAAGGTTAGCAAGCAATACTCTTAAAAGCATGGCGGTTTGACAAATATGCACATATTCTGTGGACAACAAAGCAACAGGTAATTTTTAGATAGTAGATGATTTTCTGAATAGCTTTAAGCTCATACTGAGTGTAACTGAAGTATTGAGATGTTATCTGGATGCAGATTAGTCTCTTCAAAAAATGTCCTCTATTCCTAGCAATCAAATTCATATTCATTCTTTAAAAAAAAGAAATCTCTCAATGATTTCCTTTTGACAAAAGATACCAAATTGATGTTTTCTGCGATATTTACCAAAATGCATCCATTTTGTGTATATTTTGACTTAAATTTGATCCTAAAACCCTTTAATACTGTTTCATATTTTCATATCATTTAGGGATATACAAACATTTCCATACAAGAAAATACGAATATATGAATATACGAATATACAGTACATATTCTCCTCAACTTCATAGACAAAACACTAAAAAATATGGTTTATAAGTCTCTCTAGATACCTCATCAAAGAGGAATCACAAATATGCGTGAAACAGTACATTCAAATAACATTTAGGCATCTCGGCTTATGCAGATTTGTTTCAGGATCAACAACAAAGTCACACAAGCAGCAGTAGCAAGTGTATATGCTGTCACAATAAACAAACAATTTTGAGCATTGAAAATTCTCTTACATAAAACAGCTGCAAATTGACGATCAGTGTCCATCTTGGTTTTATTTTACTCATTGTTCGCAAACTCCCCTGCCTCCCAGCGCAAAGCCATGGCACTTTTACGTCGGCCTCCAGCATAGGTTTCAAGAAACTATTGAGAGGACAATAAAAGTGATTTTCATTTACATTCATACATATATACATATATATATATACATACATATACTTACTTGATGATCACAAGCCAAAGCTGAACGATCCATTCTGCATGTTTTCATTGGAGATGAAGGGGATGATTTACATTTAATTGGCACATCATCTGAAATTATATTGAAAACCAATAATGAACAGATCTTTTCTGACAACTTTTTCTGATATGCATGTGTTTTGTAGTCTCAGTGATGTAGTCATTACTTCAGATCAATGGAATGAAAACTTCTGTCTGTATGTTTCTTTTGGCATGCAGTACCTGTAAACGATGAGCTGTCCAAACGATTTGGAGACATCAGGAAGTGATCCTTTGAGTAAACACTGGCCCTTTGACGCTTCAGTTCCTCTTCTCGCTGCTTCACCATCTTAATCTCCTCATCAACGAGAGATATCGTACTCCTGGACCGCAGCTTAAAAAACGGGTTGTTGAGAAACATCTTCTCCTGGGTTTCCTCAGAAGCAGAATTCAAGTTGAACTCAGATGCACTTCGAATGATGAGGTTTGATGTCTCCAGAATGATGAGATTAGGGGTATCTTCAGGTCTCCAGTCAGCAGATTTGGAGGACACCATCTTTCCATGTCGTGGACTTGGAGGGAAAGGCTCTGGCTCGAGGACGATAACGCTGTTGGTGGCCAAGTCTAGTTTCTGTGAGCTTTTGGATGGTGAGGAGGTAATGGTGAAAGAAGGCATCATGCTGATGAGAGATTTGGATATACTACTATCGTCATCCTGGTGATCAAACATCTTCCTTTTCTCATCGACTTCTTGGCATAGTTTTCCAGGGTTCAAGCTGGCAGATCTCACCCTCATCTGTACACAGTCACTGGAGTACGATTTTGACATTCCCCTCTCACGCCTCAGGTTGTCCTCACGCTCCATGGTCACGCGAATCTCTTTCTCAATTGGAGTCTCTGGGTCTTCAAACTGTGATCTATAACTAGAGTCGTCCAGACCTGAATCCTCAGAGCAAGGGCTAAACTGGGTGTGCGCATAGTCCTCTGCAAGCGACAAGCTCTCAAGGTCCCTCTTGGGCCGGTCGATGTTGCGGACGGGCGTATACATGAAACTGTGACTACCTTGGCAGGTGCCAGATCGAGTTGTTGGTGTGCTTGGATGGTGTGTCAAGTTTTTCGTTTGCTCTTCGATCTCTAGCCACTGTTGGCGAGCAACTTTGAAATCCACATGTTCAGTACTGACGTTCTCGCTTTTCATTTCCTGAATCACACAATAATCTTTCGGCACCTTTTTGACGGAATCGGATTTGACGGAATCGAATGAATTGCTCTTGTGCGTTGCTGAGCCTCGTCCAAGATCCTCATCATCTTCGGAAATCTTGGACAAGCCGTGGAACAGTGTGGATGAATTGTAAGATATCTCTTGCGGTTGCTGATCTGGGTCATTCCCTGGTTGTTCTAGCACTTCTTCTCCCACAGGAACCTCCTGCTCTTCAGTTTCCTTTGAAACTTCCTCAGTATTCAGAACTTCTGTTTTTTGAATAAAGAGTTCTTGTGCGCTCAGCTCAAGGCTGTCAAGGTAGGAATCATCATCTTCCTTATTGATGGAGGAAGAGAAGAAGCACCTCCATTTATCATCGGTTTCGCTGTCTGACGATGCTGCAGCTATTTCGACACGAAGACACTCGTCTATTTCGTCTGGGTCGTGACAGGACTCTGTGGAGACGTCTGACAGAACTTCTTCTCGGATGTAGTGCTCAAGGATGGTTTCTTCTGGCTCCTCACATCCAAAACTTTCTAAGATGGCTTCATGTGAGTCTATACCCAATGGGTCTAACATATCTGCATCGTCAACATCATCTGTTTGAGGTGCGATGTTCTCCAGCGGTTCCTGTCTCAGTGAATCTTGCCTCTTATGTGTGACATCATTTTCATACATGCTCTCAGCACTTGACGGAGTGTCGGATATCGAAGAGGTAATTGACTCATTGCGATAAAGTTCTTCTTGAGTGTCCTCCAAGACAAGCGCCTCTTTTGGACTGCAAACGTCTTCCAGATCATCAGCCTTGGTCTCCGTAGGAGGTAAGCCTGCTAAAATGTCGGCCACAACTTTTGTACTAATGGACTCTAAAACATCAGCATCATGACAAACTTGTTCATCTATGATTCCTGCGTCCTTGCTCTCAGGTAACTCAGTTTCCAGGACTTCCATTTCACAGTCAATTATGTTTGCTGTGCCGGAGTTTTCACTTGTCTCCATGGTTACAGGCTCAGACAGGGACTTCAGCTCTGTATGCTCTGGATTCTCAGGATGAGAAGAACCTGCAATCTCTTCCAGTCTGTCCACCTCTTCAAGCTCACCCGTAGCTCCCTGCAAGAGAAAAATACGACAAATAAATGCAAAAGCAGCAAGAGGAATCTCATTTCCCTAATCACCAAAACATTCACAGCATATCAAAGCTACATTTGCACCCACTCTTGTTTAGTACCGATCTTATGTAATACGAAATTTTTCAGGGCTGATTCTTATATAGGAAACTTCCTGAGCTTGAGCTGACGTAGCTAAAAGTAATATTCCTGGCAGGAGGTTGAAAAAATTGCTTGACTAACAACTTTTACAAATAAAGTAAAACCACTAAAATACATCAGGAATGGTGGCACATATATGAATGCATTCTATACTGAGTAATTGAATTCCGGTTCTTTAATGGTTCCATTAACGATTTATTAGAATTTGAGGGAAAAATCCAATTCTGTTGCTAACGGGATAGTTCACCCAAAAATGAAATTTCTGACATCTTTTACTCCCCCTCAAGTGGTTCGAATCCTGTATGAGTTTCTTTATTCTGTTGAACACAAAAGAAGATATTTTGAAGAATGTTGTTAACCAGACAGTTGACGGTAGCCATTTTTTTTTTTTTTTTTTTTTACAATGGAAGTCAATGGGGCCCATCAACTATTTGGTTACTTACCAGCATTCTTCAAAATATCTTATTTTGTGTTCAACAGAAGAAATACCGTTATGTGTGTGATTCACTAAAAAGACTCATTCGTTTTGCATTGAAATGTCGGACACTTCCGAGTATTCTGGCAGAACATACGCTTTAACCGTTAATGGAACCGAACGTTATCAATATCATTCCGTCCTGGTTTTAAAGGGATAGTTCACCTCAAAATAAAAATGATATAATTTACTCACCTCAAGTTATTCCAAAACTGTATGAAATGAATTTCATTAGACGAATACAATACAAAGGTAGATATTTTGCCGAATGTAAAAAACTTGAGGGTGAGTAAATGATGATTGGGTGAACTATCTCTTCAATAGGACCTTCTGAAAGAGAACAGATGCGAATCAAGTGTGAGAGGAAAGCATATAGCGGCCTATTTAATGTAAAGAACGACTGGTAAGAATAGTATTCAGAGTGAATAACCTCAGATAGCTTACTGCAGCTGCTTTTTCAGGTAAGAATTGAGATCAAATAATGACAGATTTTTATTTCTTTTTTTAGGCTGAGATGAAAAATTGTGACAGAAGCACTGCTAAACGTCCAGCAACGTCTATGATTTTTGAAAGGCACCATGTTGTTGTTGTAATTGCACAGCACTTAAAAAACCAGGTTAGTCACAAGCATTAGTTTCACTCTGCACAGAAATTCTTACCTTTTGAACTGACTCTCCCAAATTGCACCTTGTACATCTGTTTAACACATTTTATAGTGTGAACGTTATTTTTAAAATGTTTGAAATTCACCTGGGCTTCCTTATGTAAAATATGCAACCTTTATATTAGATTATTCCAGGGTTTAAGAAGAAAGTGAAATCACTTGTTTAATTACAGCGAATTATTTCACAAAAATGGGTTATAGTAGGCAGAAATAAGTAGACTCATTATATAAGACTGCAGAACTGGCTCTTATTCATGTCCTGTATTTAATCAGCAGCATAGGCTCTGGATCAGACAGGAAAAGAAAGAAGAAATCTTCTGAAAGATTACACCCTCATATACTGCCACTGCACTGACCACAGGGTTTCTTATATTGCATACTGAGAGAGCATTTTATATGAGAATTAACAATCAATCACACATTGCATGTCCTTATTTGTCTTGTCTTGTCTTGTTGATGCGCCACTGCACGACTGCAGAGCGTTTGATCACGGCAGCGTGGTTTGTTTACATGGATTTTTCTGATCTCATTCGTACCAAGTGCCAAAGTGATGTGTGATCTAACGCTCAAACACTTTCTGACAGACTAAATCAGCTGCCATGGGGATTAGAAAAGGGATTTTTTTCTCTCTCACAACATCAAAACCACAATTACACACTTGAATGCTGAACATAACACAATATCAGTACAATATGGGGGTTGTGTTGAAATCAAAATCTATAAATTGACAGCACCATTCATAGATTATATAAGTTCACTTTGGCTTGAAATACTTTAGTCGTCTAGCTGTTCCTTGATGTCTGTTTGGTACAATTACCAGCATTGCACGAAAGTCTCCCACAATCATTCAGAACTCAAGCGGCATGCTAATGCGACCACTAAAAACAGTCAAAATTATGTGAAATTACCATCCACTTCAGCGCCTGCCCATTTCACCCCAATCAAGCCACACAAAAGGCACAAAGCCTCATGAAAATGACAAGCACTAAAGTGTTGACTACCATAGCAACACCCCCCTACCCGGCTCCTCCTCTAGCAGCTCAGCTTGTGAGAAAACTTCAACACTCTCGCACCCTCTCCGTCTCAGCATTTGTGTCATGACAATCTGTAATCCATAAATTATTCAGTGACAATAACATTTGCATTGAAGGCAGACGGAGGTACCAGCGTGTCCCAATACCTACCGTGAGCTTTAGAAACAGGAGCCAGAAGGAGATCATCACCACTTTGCCAAGAAAATCTTCCTGGTGAAACCTGCATGCACTCTGGGCTTGAGTAAATAGTTTGTGGATGCATGGATAGGAAGTGAACTTGCCCTGATATGGGAGTTATTGGCAGAAATGCCATTGCGAGTTGGTCTGATGTCACTGATGTTGGCATGAGTGGTCACCTCAGGGCATCTCAACTCTGATTTGCCGCTCCAGTGTTTTTGCATTAACAGCTGCAGTTTTGGCTGACTGATCAATGGCTTGTCAATGAGGTCGATGGGTTTCCTTAAATGAAAGTTATGTCATAGGGGATTGTGGCATAGTTGGTGCAGAGATTTCACTAATAAATATAATCAAGGTATATATTTTGTAGGTAACTCTTAACAAGGTAACTGTTTCGGTATCTATAGGCTGTGTGCAGCATTGTGTGAGCAAAGGCCATTAAAGAAGAACATTTCATGCTCAAGGTTGTTCTATTCAGAATGAAATAATAACCTGTGTGGAGCATCACAGTAACAGGTGCTGGGGGGCCAGAGCGTAGGTGGCCATTCAGATGCATGTGACTGAGCACTGAGCCTTTGGAAATGGGAAGGCGATGTTCTCGGGTGATAAAAATCACTATGCGGCATGAGAGCATTGCAGAATAAGACACAAATGTCTCGAAGGGAGAATTTTGTAGAGATTCATCAATTTGAATGGAAAAACAACTTGAATGTTTGTTATTTTTATGTACGTATTGACTATTTAAAATGAACTATATACTGTATTTTAAAATTAAAAGTGAAATTATTTAGAGAAGAATATATAAATATAATATAATATAATATAATATAATATAATATAATATAATATAATATAATATAATATAATATACAAATATAAATATACAAGAATGAAGTTCAGATATTACTTCAGACCTTTACCAAATAGTAAAAATATATGCAAATATATGTATGTATATATAATGTAAATATATACACACCGGTCAAAAGTTTGGAGACATTACTATTTTTGTTTTTGAAAGAAGTCTCTTATGCTTATCAAGCCTGCATTTATTTGATCAAAAATACAGAAAAAAACCTGTAATATTGTGAAATATTACAATTTAAAATAATGATTTTCCATTTTAATATACTTTAATTTATTTTAATTTTTTATATTTTATTTAATATACTTAAATTTTTTATTTATTTATGTGATGCAAAGCTGATGCAATGTCTTCAGTGTCTCATGATCCTTCAGAAATCATTCTAATATGCTGATTTATTACCGATGTTGAAAACGGTTGTGCTCCTTAATGTTTTTATAACCTGTGATACTTTTTTTCAGGATTCTTTGATGAATAAAAAGTAAAAAAATTACTTTTTATTCTATTTCTATTTAAAATAGAAATCTTGTATAACAATATTACACTACCATTCAAAAGTTTGGGATCGGTAATTTTGTTTTCTTTATTTTTTTTAAAAGAAATTAATACTTTTATTCAGCAAGAATGTGTTAAATTGATAAAAAGTTATAGTTAAGATTTATATTGTTAGAAAATATTGTTTTATATATACAGTATATATATAGAGAGAGAGACACACACATACATTTATATATACACATATTTATATATACATACATACACACACACACATTCAGAAGTAATTAAAAAAATATGAATGCAAACTATATTATCATTTAAATATTTTTTATAAATACTATTATATATGATTTTTTATACATGCTGTATATACATTTTTATATTCATTTACTTGGTCAAAGTGTTTATTATTATTATTATTATGAATACAATATAATCAAGAGAATAATCCATTATAATATGTGAAATTTGGTGATTATGCAGTGTTTTAACTATGATTTTTCAAGTATTATAACTGGTTTCAAGTAATTAAAAGAACATACCTGATTTGAAATTCTAAAATAAGCCATTATAAATACGGTATATTATGAGTACATACAGGCTGCATAGAAAGTGTTACCCATATTTTTGCTGACATATTAATAGCAGTTCATGTGTCAGCTCTCTGCTCTTCTCTGCATTAATGGGAGGGTGAAATGGACCAAGAGACATTCTCATCTGTAATCAGTTCCAAAGAGGATCCATCTCTGTCTCACATTTACCCTAGGCACACACACACACACACACACACACACACGCACGCCTCCACTCACCCACGCAGACACTTTAATTCACTCTAAAACACACTCACACACCCACACACACATTCAGCTGAGAAGCCCAGTGCTGATGCTGTCTGACAACATCTCAGATCTCGTATTCCACGTTTTCTGAAGTGCTCGAGGTTTGTACAAGCAGCCTGGGATTAATTAAACTTTCACAGCTTCTGTTCTTCATGTTGTTCCATCTTCACGCTTCAGGTTTAAATTAGAGAGGACGTTGATGAATTTTGAAGCCCAAAATAATGAGTTTTATTGATATGACTGATTTTTTATTCATAATGCTTTAAAGATGCACATCATGGATGTCACTAAAGCCAGATTACAAAAATGTAACAATATACATATTATCAAGTATCAATGCAATCTCACTTCTCACATTTATGATGCAACAATATTAAGTTTGACATAAAATACAGTAAATGTTTCAGTCGGAAAAGCAGACAGAAACCTATCACCCCATGCAAGCGTACACACTCTCACACTCTTGTTTGCACCAAATCAAGTCTCTTTAGACCACGTTAGCACGAACCCAATGAGTTCAGCGTCTGTTTGTCAGAGCATCTCAACAATATCACATTCTTTACAGCACCACTGAAAAATGTAGAACAGCAATCCAGCATAAACTACATGTAAAACCAACAGCATGACACCTAAACAAGTTCATTCACCCCATATATTTTCATTAAGTAGAAGTCTGACCATTTATAAAGTTCTCTGTGTCCTACCTTGTTGTGATATGAGCAGACGGAGGACAGGGAACGTGCTCAGCGATTCTGTCTTGGCTGAAGCTCTGCTTCTCTGTAACCACAGAGACTGTGACTTACTCTGAATGTGCCAGAAACAGCCAATAGCTGAGCAGCCTCAGCCGTTCCGACACGCACACTCAGTTTCACAAGGAATTTCTTAAAAGCTTTCTGTCAATCAAGCATATTCTCAAGGTTTCATGTAATTGGTTTCTCATCTTAAGAGAATATGACGTAATATGGTTCATTACTATCCTCTCAAAAACCTGCCCTTTGCACTGATGCAGTGATAAAGTTGAAGATCAAGTGACTTAGTTTAATGTGTTTAAACACTTGTCACTTATTGTCATTTTGATGTGTGTCATGTAAACATACATTAGACTGGCAAAAATAATATTCTTAATCATAATTTTTTATTGTAAAAATATCAAAGCTGGATAAATTTGCAAATTCACTATAAATGCGTAACATTAAAACTTGTTTTGAGAGAATATTTCAATTTTTTTTTAACCCCCACTAGATATTTTTCCTGTTCTTTTTCTTGTTCTACAACTCATTAATTCATTTTGTTCGATTTATGGTTAAAAAAAAAAATAATAATATTGTAAAAAAATATTTTTGCCAGAAAGTGCCTTAATATATTTAGCAATTATGGTAAATTAAAAATTAAAGTAAATGTATATTCTTTTAAGGATTTTTTTATTTTATTTTATTTTTTGCTGGAAAATATGACAGCAGTGCTGATTAGGAAAATAACATTTGGAGTGTGAATGTTGGCAAGATAGGCTACAACTCAGTTTGTTAAATGTAATATTATTTATAATACATTAAATTAAGTCACCTTACATAAAACTTTGCCCCTGCAAAGCGAGGTGTTGGGAAGGGACAGAAAAAATGGTAACACTTTACAATAAGTTTTCATAACATTAGTTATCTACTTTAGTTGAATGAACAACACTTCAGCATTTATTAATTTTAGTTAATGTCCATTTCAACATTTACCAATACATGATTAAAATCTAAAGTTGTATTTGTTAACATTAGTTAATGCACAGTGAACAAACAATAACTGATGTATTTTAATTAACTAACATTAACAAATATTAATAAATACGGTAACAAATGAATTGCTCATTGCTAGTTCATGTTAGTTAATACATTAACTAATGTTAACAAATGAGACCTTATTGTAAAGTGTTACCGAAAAAATATATTATCTACATCACTTTGATAAAAAACAGAACCAAAAAAAACAGAAAAAAAACTTTACCAAAAAGCAAAATAAATTACATAACAGTCAACTGAAAAACATTATGTACAACATGATGGCACTCAAATATGATTCATGTCATAAGCAGATTTTTTTTTTTTTTTTGATCAGTCTCTCAGTCCTTCCCATCCTCATCAGCAAGCTGCCGACATTGTAATCTTGCTTTGAAGAGCTTACATGTATTTCTCAGCTGAGACATGTCATTGGCAGCGCTGTGGAGAAGACAGTAAGAATATTTCAGTTCAACCACACCTGGATATTCTGCATGCAGTTGCTTAGATAGATAGTTAGTTTCAACCCCAATCAAAATCCAGTTCAATCCAATCAATCAATGAAATCAATGGATTTGTCTGCGATCTGTCATTAGAGAGGATGATGGGATTGCAGTTAGCACATTTACCCTGCACTGACGAGCCAAAATGAGGGGATGACAAAACAGAGAAAACAATGAATATGCCGAACATCGCAGGTTTTAGCATTCATTTTGCACCTTACGTAACGCAAGCCAAGGATTATTACATAACTGTCTTTTTGGCTGATGTTATGAAAGACCTTTTGAACAGACACAATGTCTTAAAAGCAACCAAGGGCAAAGTGCTCAATTATAGCTGATGGACTGGAGCAGAAAAAAAATACTATGCTAATTCACACATTAGCTGTCGGAAACGGCTGAACCTATAATGAAACAAAATAAAGAAATGAATAACATGTCCTAAAGATATCTAAAAGCCATTATGTTTTATCAGCCATTGCACACGTTCACCATGGTAACCACAGTCTCCGCCACAGAAATTGTTACTACAATAAATGAATATGGGATTTCCTTTCTGATTCTTTCTGTAATTTGATTGTATTTTAATTATTTTTGACAGTGTCAGTGATGTCTTAAAAGTACCAGATTTTTGAACTAGCTTATTTGTTTGTCATTAACTGTTAACCATGGTACATTTTTTGTAAGGAAAGTTTTGTCTTTTAAATCCCAAGCCACTAAAGTCTGATTAGAAATCTTGTTATATTACTCCAAAATGTCCCCAAAAAAGTATGACAACAGCAAGTTAATGTCAAAGCAGAAATTATTTTATTATTCATATAAAAACAAGTCAGTTGTTATAAGACAAACAATAAGTTTAATTTCATGCACGCCATGCATTTGTGTTATTTAATATTATTATTAGTAGTAGTAGTATATAATATTATTACTATATGTGTGGATGCTCCAAACACAATGCAGCATATTTCAGTTGATTATAAACATTGAAGTCTAGTATTTTTAGTAGTCTTGCTGCCGGATATTTCTTTGCATTCTTAAAGTTACAGTAAGGTTCGACATCAGTTAAAACATTAGGTATCATGAACTAAACTAAACTGTTTTAAAGAAATTATTAATCTAGGTTAATGTGAATGTATATATATTTTATTGTTAGCTTCTGTTTATTCTTAAAACATTTACTAACGTTAATTTATATTTATAAATGTATATGTAGAAAGTAACATTAACCGAGATTAATAAATGCTATAAAAGTGGATTTTCATGATAACTGATGCTTTCAAAGGAATAGTTCACTCAAAACTGAATATTCTGTCATCCTTTTACTCAACCTTATGTCGTTCTAAACCTGTATGACATTCTTTCTTCTGTCGAACACAATAGAAGATATTTAAAAGAAGCAAACAACATTGGAGTCCACTGACTTCCATTGTCAAGACATTTTAACGAAGTAAACGAAGTAAACGAAGGCACGTTCACACCAAGGACGATAACTATAATAATAATGATAACTATGAGAATAGTGGATTCCAATCACTTTTTAGAAAGATTTTTTTCCCCAGCTGATAAACAATAAAGACATTAACAGCCAATCAAAATCCTTTCTGCTTTAAAGAGCTTGATCAATTAAAGTGGCAGCTATGAAATAAGTACACAACAATATTGTGCGTTGCTGTGGATGCTAATATTATCATTCTTAGTGTGAACGGGCCTTAAATGACGACAGAATTTTCATTTTTGGGTGAACTCTCCCTTATATGAAACCTCATTGTAAAGTACATTTGCATATCAAACACATGTAAGGAACTAAGAAATGTTATTGGAAACCAAAGTGTCTCCTCAATCTTCGAATGGTACCTGTGGCTATCGGGTCTTCAGTTTCATTTCCAAACGTGTGTCTTCCAGAGCCGGAGGTTCTGATGGCACCAGGCCTGATCTCACAGCGGTACACTACACTGTTGGGTTTGAAGATCTTGCTGTGGTAGCCCAGAGGGTGGTACGACAAAGGAGCTTCATCATCATCATCATCATCATCACCAATAACTACCAGTTCAGCCTGGATTCCTTCATCTTCCTCATCGGATTCAGCATTCTGATAACCCATGAAGATCATGGTAACAGGTTCACCAGATTCCACCTCGGGTGGGAGTAAGCTCATAAAGTTGAGACTAGAGTCTTCCTTTGGATTCAGAGGGGAATACCGTCCGAATCCCAGCCCGGAGTCTGCCGTTGGAGTTATCCGAAGCTGTTCCTCACACTCCTGTATGGGAGAAGATCCCGGGCTGATCCTGGTTATGTCGCTGTATTCATTGTTAGCATATGGTCCATTTTGAGCTGGTTGGTTGGTTTCCAAATACTGGTTGGTTTTAGTGGTTGGAATGTAAAGAGCTTCTTGTTTGGTAAATTTCTCAGCCTGAAAAGGACTCTGGTTCATGTTGGGCATCTGAAGGCCATGAAGACTGATGTAACCTCTTTCTGTCCTCTGAGGGGTTGTAGGTCGACTGAATGGGCTTGAAAACACAGGTTCGTGGTATTCCACATCTGATGGGACTTTCTTCTCCGCGGCTTTCATCAGAAGTTCCTCTACTTCAAGAGGGCTCATCTCGTTCATGTCATTCTGGGAGTCCTGGCCATCAGGTGGCAAGGCGTAGACAGATTTCCGCCCATCTTCAAAGAGTTTGATGCCTTGCTGTTGGAGATCCAGAGGTGCGATGGAGGTCGTGGAGAGGATGTGACTCTCACCGGTGCGGAGATCTTTTTCCACACTGATCTTCATGGTGTATGTAGCTGAAAGGAAAGAAAAGCGTTAAACACAAACCACTGCGAATCAAATCATGAGATTCAAAAAAACAAACAAACAAAAACAAGAATTGAACCATCATTTAAATAAATGTATATTATTAGCAAAAAACAAAGACTTAAATATATCTAAAACACAAACGATTTAAAATACATTACCATTCAAAAGTTTGTGATCGGTAAGGTTTTTAATGTTTTTGTAAGATTTTTTTAAATGTTTTTGAAAGAAGTCTCTCATGTTCACCAAGGCTGCATTTATTTGATAAAAATATAGTAAAAACAGTAATATTGTGATGACAATTTAAAATAATAGAATATAGAATATAATAAAATATAGAATATTTTATAATGTAATATTTTAAAATAAAATTGAATCCTGTGATGGCAAAGCTGAATTTTCAGCATCATTATTCCAGTCTTCAGTGTCACATGATCTTTCAGAAATCATTCTGATATTCTGATTTGCTGCTTTAGACACATTTCTTATTATTATAAATTTTGAAAACAGTTGTGCTGATTAACATTTTTGTGAAAACCGTGATAAATTGTTTCAGGATTCTTTGATGAATGCATCCTTACTGACACCAACCCTTTGAACGGTAGTGTATTTGGTGGAAGAATTATTCTATTTATTATAATTAATATGCTTGAAAATACCCCTTACCTGTGGTAAAAACACAGTAACACATGGCCTCTTGAGGCTTATTGCTTTAATAAAAAAAATTGTGATCTTGCAATCTGTATCTATATACAATATCCTGTTCAGTGTTCAGATGGTGATAACTTGATTTCATAATTCTATGTCATGCCCATAATTACAGTCATGGACACCATCTTTTTCATGTTTGAAAATGAAAAATGAAAGACAGCATTTACTGTATGTACCTTGAATTGCTATAATTACAGAAGTGGACAGTTTGATGACATGTTTGCACTGTCTAAACAAAATATTCAGGAAATTCGAGCATGTTTGTGCTGATTATATCAGCAAATAGTTGCCTTGCGTTGTACCTTTTTTCTCCTGCTCTTCATCAGTTTTGTGTTTCCCTGGTGTGACACTTCTCCTCCTAGTTGTGGGAGTATAGCTCTTCGGGACATCAGGTATAGCAGTGTAGATGTATTGGACTGGCTCTGTAGGAAGCAACATAAAGGTCGGTTGAGGAAGTGTCAAGGGAAAAATGCTGTACAAATCGCAATGTAGGAAAAAGAAGAAATTTATTTACCTGGGAGGATATTTGCGTTTACTTCCTGTGGGGAAATACAGTAGTTTGCGCAGTACCAAAACCAGATTTGATTGAAGATATAAAACAAAACCAAGTTTCACACAAATCACATGAGGTCACATATCACGCAAACAGATCCTTTTCTCACAGCACCAACTGGCATCAAACAATTTTATCTTGACGTCAATTTGAAACCGAGGGGAATCTTCACAGCATGTTGCATTGTAGTGATTTCCCTAGTTCCCAACTCAAAAGCGGATCCAATTTAAGGGGCTCGGTGTTGTAATAAGCGGTAAGGAGTCTCCAGGCCTTTTAAAGTGATTACACAAGCAATACCTTTATGATGTCCTCTGGAGTTTTCTCCACCTCCTTCAGTTGTTTCAGAAGAATCTCCTCTTTTGCAGAAATCTCCAGCTCTTGCGTCTCCAGAGCCGCAATCTCCAGCTCTATTCTGCAAAGACGCAGGGAATGTTGCTACATATCTTGACTCTCTTTCACTAAAAGCCAGTAATCAGGTCAAAAACACAGCTAAAAATGGGTGAGTCAGCCTTTAGTCATTTCGGTCCCAAGTTATGGAACTCTCTTCTTGACAAACTACAAGCAATCGACTCACTATGCAAGTCTCTCAAAACACATTTGTTCACTAGGGTCTTTCTTTGATTTATTTTATTGTTGCCTGTTGTTTTACAATCTTATCTCTATTATGTGTATGTGTGTGTGTGTGTGTGTGTGTATGTCTTTCTTTTCTGTGAATGCACACATGTATTTATGATCTGTAAAGCACTTTGTAAACTGTTTTTAAAAGGTGCTATATAAATAAAGGTGCTTTACTTGTATAATTTAGCTTATTTTTCAATTAAGTTACAGTATATGTAGATGAAATAATGCAACATAATGTTTTTACTTAAATGCGAGGTTCACCCAAAAATGAAAATTGTGTCATGATTTCATCACCTTCATATCGATCCAAATCTGACTTTATTTATTCTGTAGAACACAAAAGAAGATACTTCGAAATGGTTTTGTCCACACAATGAAAGTCAAAGAGGTCCAAAACACTTAATACAACCTACTTTCATAGTATGGACAAAAAAACTAAATAAACATTGTTCTTCTTTTGTGTTTCACAGAAAAAACAAAGTCATAAAAGTTTTGTTCTACATGAGGACGAGGAAATGATGACAGAATTAAAATTTTTGGTAAACTATGCCTTTAATTTTTGTAATGCAAACCACTTCAATTTGTTAACTGTTATATACATATTTAATATATATATATATATATATATATATATATATATATATATATATATATATATATATATATATATATATATATTAGGGCTGGCCTGGGGGAATTAACGCGTTAATCCTTGCGATTAATTTGAGATGTTTAACTTTTTTTTTTTTGCCTCGTTTTATGATTTCCAGTTGCGGCTGCTATTGAAAAGGCCGAAAATATGCCGTCCCGCCCATACGTGTTCAGCGATCAGGTTTCATTCTCGCGCAGCTTTCATGAGCGGGTCTTTTCCGCTCCGTGTGTGCGCCGCGCTCTCTGTTCCGTGTGTGTGTGTGTGTCGGTGCGCTGCTGCGCTATCTGCTCAATGTTCCGCTCCGTGTTTGCGCTGCGCATTCTGCTCTGTCGTTAACGGCCCAAACGCTCCAATCATGTACCGATCACACACTGGAAAAGCAAAGTCCGCTCAAATAACGTGAAATTTCTCAGTAGTAGACTTCTGTTTGCAATAGCCCTACTGAGCTGGTATAGTCATGCTGGGCAACAATGGTAAAATTACCTGCTCTGATCACATGCTCTGGTAATAATAGCTTTGTAGGACTATATTTTATTTTGATAATTAGTCCCAAAAAAAAAATATATATATATATATATAAAAAAATCTGTTAAATTGATTGTGTTGATTGATTATTGATAAAGAATAATATATTGATATATTGATGTTTAATATTATTTTAATATAGGGCTATTTTCTGTTCCTTTTTTTTTTCTGTGTTGTTTAATTTAATTAGGTGATTCTAAGTTTAAATATTGATGATTATAAGCTTGGGGGAAATGCAATTAATTGCAATTAATTACAGCAAATTGTGCAATTAATTAGTTAATTTTTTTTAATCGATTCCCAGCCCTAATATATATATATATATATATATATATATATATATATATATATATATATATATATATATATATATATATATGTTATGTGTGTGTGTGTGTTATATTTATATATATTGCATAGGGATTGTACGAAAGCATTTCAGAATAACACTAAAAAAAGATGCATTGTACATAAATATAATATAATAAAAAAGATTTAAACAAAACAAGTAGCTCCGTTTTCTTTTGAATGAGTGCTTCACCATTATTGCACATCATCCACATACTGTATGTAATCTAATTCAGTAGTTTATTTTATTTTTAATTTTCTTTCATATATATATATATATATATATAGAGTAACAAATGTATAAAAATTAGTTTTAGCCCTTTTTGATGTAACCTGATTTCATGAAAATCACTCTATATAATGGCACCTCCTTGTGTAATGTTTCGGTATTGTTCAATCTTTAACAGTCCCTAGGCCTATGGCATGTGCAGAGAGCTGATGATATAAAAAAATGAGTTTTTTAGTTTCAGAATGTATACCCTCATTTATGTTTTGAGCGGGGCCATGAACCTATACGCCAAGATAACTGACGGGAAATGACCAGCCACCTCTGTCCTGTGATGGCGGAGTTTTTCATCTGATTGCTTTTTTTGCTCTTAATCCAACTGGTTTAAACTGCAGCCATCATATTGAAGAGTCTATTTGAGAAAGCTCTTTGGAGATTTGAGTCCTTTAAATCAACCTTAACAACTTCTTGAAAGCAAACTTCCATTCCATCTAAATAAAGCTCCACATGGAGAAACCAGGCAGAGAGTGTTTCACAGATATTCTGTATTACAGCTTATGGTAACTTGAGAACGGTTCATTTTCTATCTGTGAAAAAGATTTTTCCTCAGTTATTTTGTCCTTTTATTGTGTTAGTCATGCTTCCTGCGCCAGGTATGACCTCCTGCATAATGATGGTTGTTTTTTTTCCAGACAAAGCTTGTCGTAAGTCAACAGGCTCTCACTGCCAAGGCGGGTTGTGTAAGTAGACAGTTTATGTAATACTGTGAGTGAGGTCTATCTGTCTGAACCTTGGCTAACACTGAAAGCCCATCACAGTGGTTAAACAGGAATAATCCAATTGCTTCTCACAATCAGGAAGTCGGGAACCTTGCAAACCATTAGTGATAGAGTACAAACTTTTTTTCACTTTTTATTTGTAGAGAGTACCTGTCGATATTGCTCTGCAGGAGTTTAGTCTTTTGTTGGAAATCTTCAGTCTGGGCCTTCACAGATTCTTGCTCCTCTTCGCTCTGGGTGCTCAATCCATCCATCAGCCATTGTTCTCGTAGAGTTTTTTTCTGTTTGTGCAAAGAAAGCAACACAGCATGTTGTATCAAGATAATTGACTTTTTTTTCTTTACATTACAGTGTTGTAAATTAATAAAATCACAAATGCAAACACAATCTGTTGCAATAATATAATGATCATTTGACATAAAAAAATGTAACATTAATTGAATTATTAATCTTTTGACTCTTATTATTCTATAAAAAAATTTTTTATTAATACTTACTGGAATATGTTTTAATAATAAATTCTGTATTCTTAAATATTTAATTTACAAATATATATATATATAAAATGACATACATAACAACACATACCTTTAGATATTGTAGCTTTAATTTCTCTTCTTCAGTGTTCCTTCGTTTCTTTTCTATCTCCTCTCGAATTTTTCTTTTGTCCTGATGAGAGAACAGAGTCATACTATGTAAAGTAAAATAAGATCCTAAACCTTTTTCAGTTTCACCTTGACCCCATACTCTTTTGTTGTTTCACGTCTTGCTATTAACACAAGCATGCATAGGGAGAGAACTAATATAGTCTTTTTGAGAGGGAGGCTTTGCAGCATTATTTTTAACTCTCTAATAAACTATGACTTCATATATAAAATGAACAGCTCAAAGGCTGTGTGTGGACAGAAATAACACATGGACAGATATCTCCATATATGCTCTGAATGTTCTTTGATGGAGTTCACATACTGACAGAAACTGATATACATGGATTAATCTCTCGGATTTGTTGTCTGGCCATTAACTCTATCGCCGCCATTGACGGAATTTTCTAGCTTTCCTTTGTTTTCACTGTTATACGGTAGGGGGCGCTATATCACATCTTCTGAAAGAGTACTGAATCTCCAGATCAAAACACATGCAAAAAAGAAGCACAAAACAAGTGATAAAAGCATTGCTTTGTAGTCTTAAAAATAAAGAATGTGATTTTCTCAGCTTTAAGTTCAAAATGTTGCTTTTTTATGAAACTTACTCGCATTCAAGTGTTCAAAAAGCTAGAATAAACCGTAATGTTTGTTTGTTTAAAAGTAGAGACACTGTTCTTTATTTTGTTTGATATATTGCATGTTCAGATATTCATACAAAAATTCTGGGGGCCATCAAAATTTTGAGAAAATTATCAAAAATGCTGCCGGTGGCTGGCAAGTTGGGAAAAAAAATTCTGCCAGGGAAAAAGTTAAAGGACAAGTTCAGTATTGTACACTTAAAGCCCTGTTTACAGATCGTTTCTGATGAAATAGAACGGTTAAGATTAAAATTTGGACACATGCTGCTGTCCCGAGAATTTTAGGTTTCTTTTGCTTTCCCCCCCACCTCCAGAATGGCTGCATATGTGCAATGGAACAATCCTTCCTAAAACGCATTAAACTTTCGTTTACAAAGACGTGAAACTCACCGAGTGGTCAGGGGTGTTCACTGATATGCTCACACAAAAATCGCTGCAAAAGATGCAATCTTAACCATTCTATTTCATCTCTGTAAACAAGGCTTTAAGTGTAAAATACCGAACTTGTCCTTTAATGGTTGTGTGGTTCATATCATCAAGGCCACAAAAGTATTAAGACTATAATGCTGGGATTAAGTGCTTTTATTTAAATGACACACTAAAAACTCTCACCTTATCAAGGTTACCAGACACAACTGAGAAAAATGTATCTGTTATATACACGTTTCAAACACCAAGAAAGGTTTTGTGATTACCAACTTGAAAGCCAAAGCCAAATAACAATATATAATGTGATAATATTTCCCTTGCCAATATAAAACCTTGATTCTCTGTTACACAAAACCAAAAAGAACAGCCTGATACTCACTGTTATAGCCTGCAGTCTCTCTCGCAGCAGGGTTTCTTCCTCCATTATGCTCCTGACACAGAAAGAGAGAGAGAGAGAGAGAGAGAGAGAGAGAGAGAGAGAGAGAGAGAGAGAGAGAGAGAGAGAGAGAGAGAGAGAGAGAGAGAGAGATAAACAACCTCTCTCAAAATTCTCACTAACAACCCTCCGTCAATGTCTGTCTAAGACTAAGAACAGGTTGGTAACAAGCTTTGATTGGCACATGTGGGTTGGCATGAGAGAAGTTTTGGTAGGGGGAGACTTGATGGTGGGCGTAAAAGCTGGAGGAAAGGAAGGAAGAGTTGTTGGGGGCTCTTTCACCCACTATCTCTCTGCCTGAAGGATGACTGCGCACATAAAAGATGAAAGATGTACAAAAGGCTGTGTGTGTGTGTGCGTGCTTGCGTGTGTGCTAGCTAACCATAACTTCCATAGCTAGCATGTCACTCTTTGACACCTCATGCGTCAGATATCTCCACGTGGAGTGCTTTGCCCATGGGACAGAGTAACATAATGTCTCATGTCAATAAATAATAGATAAATAGCCTGACATTACTGCGCTACAACCTGGGGTCATTTAGCTTCCACTTAACAGAAGAGGGTGCGACTTCTGATGATGTAGTATGTAAAAATATATTAAAGGTAGACTGTGTAATTGCTGCACCAAATAATAATAAAAAATAGTGCCACCAAAAGAAATTGCAAAAGAAATTGTACATTTCCTGAAGAAAATGGTACTTGTGTGTGCGGATGTAGCCGCTATGATCCTAAAGTGTTGTAGGTGGTTGCCAGGGTGTTGCTACGGCATTGCTATGATGTCTTGGAGTCTTTTTGAACATGTGATACGATCACTAGGATATTCTTGTATTTGCTAGATGATCAAAAGAGCCCTCCTAAAATAAAATTACTTTTTATTATTCTAATAATAATAATTATTATTATAAAAAAATGAAATTATATTTAATTGAAGAATATTATAAAATATTTCATTAAATATAATTACATAAATTATAATAATTTAAAAGCATATAAGGTACTAGAATGAACTAATAATAGACCAATATTATAATTATTTAAATTAGCAAACACAACTATGGTTTCCAAACAGGTTTCCCTATTGCCAAATCTTTCTCTGCACAATAAAATGGAAAAGGACAAAGTAACTTCAGCTTTATATAATCTCTGGTGCATGAAAAGCAAGTGAGCTGATCACAGTGAGACAAACCATTTCTGTAAATATCTGCTTTGTATTTGTTCAGTGCAGTATTGATGTCATGTATCTTGAATTTCATTCAAGGCCATTTCTCAGATGTTTGGACTTGCAAAGCAAAAGTTGTTGGGTTAAGAATAGCCCACTGAAGACAGACCTCATCCCCTTTGTACAGAAATAAACACATGGTCAGCAAGATATACACTCTGTTGTCACAGGTGGACTGCAAGGTTAAATGGCATTCAGATAACAACATGTGGTTATGAAACACACGTGAATGACCGAACCCTCTGAGGCCCTGTGATCTGCTAAGAAACACAGGTGTGATATAAAATGTCACCCCCCAAAGTTTTTTTCCCCTATATTTCCTATTGATACGGGACGTTTTGGTGAGGAATATTGAAATATGTATTACTAGGCGAGTAATTTCCATTTTATTTTAAATTTTTTCCAAATACAATTTAAGTAATCAAAGCTAATTTATAGGAAGAAGTAATAAAATAAAAAAATTCTATAGTAGATACTGGATATTTTTCTAAAATTGAAAAGTTGATGTTCAACTTTTAGGAGTACATTAGCATATGGCTGGCTTCAAAGCTAACACATATGGGCTAAAAGTCACAATTGTAGATTTCATGGGGCCAAATCCTTTACAAACTTGAATTTTTTATATATATTTCCTGGTTGTGCCCCTCTCTCCCTGGTTGAAATGTGACCCATGCTCCATCTGACAGGTGAAGAGTTCAAACAGTAGAAAGCCCATTGCGACATGGACAGAGTGTGCTAAGCGTTGTCACATGTGGCCTTTGGTTTAAAATGTCAGGCTTGTCCCTTTCTTAAAAACAAACAGTCCTGAAAATGTGTGTTGTCTCAGATGAGGATCCATCTGACATCAATGTGACTAACATCCTATGATCCTGCACTAAGTGCAATGCCTGCTCCGATTGCACCCATCCACTCTGCCTGGTGACTGTCCACATTACTGACACCCTTGACGCTATCTAACAAATAGATCTACAACAAAGCAAACAAGCACTATTTTGTTTTTAAATCTATATGCAGTTAGTGACCTTAACACATGAAGTCAGTTTCCCTGCAGATTCTCAAAGGAACCAAGAACTCACAAACAAAAATGACATTTCCCCCGATGACACCACTGAGCGACCCATCATGCCTTTAAATGTCTCACCGCTTAACAAGATGCCTCACTAATCTAAGATGCAGATTAAGTAGTATGGCAGAGAGAGATGCATTTACAGATATTAGTGCATCAGGTTTTGTTAGAATGTGCAATCAGAGACGTCCCTGTCCTCACATACCCTTTCAGCACTTAGAAGGAAAAAAAAGCATTAGAATTAATTGGTATACTTAGAACCAAATAAATATTTTGGATTAAAGCTTAGCCAAACAGACAGTCAATTAATGCACTAAAAAAAGAGAGATTATTTTTTAAACAAAACAATAAATAAAGTATTTACAGCAGCTGCTTTCTGCTTTCACTAACAAATACTCTGCATGGTATTTTGGACATAGTACCATGGTAAATACTGTGTTTTTCTGGACAAGAACAAGGACAAGAATTACACTATTAATTAAAAGTTAGGACACACCAACTAATTTAACTTTATTATTAGGCTAAGTAATCAAAGCTCTAAATAACAAATTGAAGTATGGGAATTATGAAATAAAGTAAAATAAATTTCATGAATATTTTAAATTAGTCTAAAATTGAAAAGTTGATTGCCAACGTTCAGGAGTACACAATCATAGATGGCATGAAAGCTAACAGATACAGTATATGGCTAAAAGTCACAATTTTAAAATAAAATAAAAGGCATACTGTCTTCTTTTTTACTCTCTTTGTCTAGGCAGGTTGTGCTGGGGAGGAGGGGGGCTAAAATAAGAATTTTGCATAGCAGGCAGACTTACTGTATTCATTTTGGATGCATCGTGGTTATAAATGCTAGTAGGAATGAATACGTGAAATTGATTGGCTGTGGAAGTTACGTTGAAACAACCAATCAGAAAGTAAATAGAGTTTCAAGGCTGAACTATTTATTATTAAGATCAATGTAAGATCCATTATAAGCTGGGTTTCCATCCAAATATAAAGGGAATCTTCTCAAAGTTAGCAAAAAAAAACTAAAATCAAACAAATGTGAATTAGGTGTGTTTCCATTAAGTTGTTCGAGTGGATGACAGTGGTATTGGTAACCTAGTAACCAACAGTAAATGAAACACCATCAGCGGAAACAGCCGATTAGTCACGCGGGTTTAATGTTCGCTACGTCAAAATGTATTCGGTAAATGCATTTTCATCTCCCATGATTCGCATTAAAGGGGTGGTTGATTATGATTTCACTTTTTTAACTTTAGTAAGTGTGTAATGTTGATGTTTGAGCATAAACAACATCTGCCAAGTCACGATGCTCAAAGTTCAAAGCAAAGGGAGATATTTGCTTTTAAAGAAATTGCTTTTAAAGACTACAACAAACGGCTGGTAGGGACTACACAACATTCCTCCCGGGTTAGTGACATCACTAACCCTAAAATGAACATAAACCCCGCCCCCGGGAACGCGATTTATAGATTATCATGACAGAATATGCTAATCAATGATTAGAAGATAGTTAACTCCACATCAGCTACATAAATTTAAACATAAATAAAAAAGTTTTTGAAATTTTCAGGACACAAGCTGTTGTAGCTCCGCCCCCCTTACTGGGAGCAGCTGCTCATTTGCATTTAAAGGGACAGACACAAAAATGGTGCATTTTGCAAATTAAGGGATTTTTTTTTTTTTTTTTGAAGTTTGGGGTTTCCATCACTTGTACTTCAAAATGAGCATAAAAACAGGGTGATGGAAACATATACTGTCAAAGAAGAGGTCTGCAGCTCGCTTAAGTGACATGATGAAAGCCTTAGTTTCATTCATGGTAAAATAATGAGCTCACAGTCAGGTTAGTTGTAGTATTGTAGTTATACAGGGCAGGGCAGGAAACTGATGTTCACCTGTGTTTAATCTGACCTCTTTCTCTTTCCTCGCTCTAAAAATACCTCACCGGCCAAGCACAATAACAGCATGAAATACTTTCTGGTTTATGACTTTTTCCCCCCGATTTTTAATGAAAGCTACAACATTCGTTTTGCACTTCTTCAATTTTGTAAATGCAGTGTTTGAAAGATGCTCACACAATAGAGCTAATTTATGCAACAAATCAGAATAAATGATGCCCCAGCTAAAAATTATCCCGAGAGTGGGAGGATATTATACACAGACTCACACACACACCCACACAAGCTGCTGCATATAAATGTCTCCCAGTTTAATGTTCCGAAGCACAGATCCACAGAACTGGAATTCTAATTCCTGCATCCAGAATTCCAATGCATTATCATTCCTCTCTGCTTCAGTCAGCTCAGATTACAGCAGCCTGGCAGGGTTCAGTGAGGGAATTAGGACACCCAGTGTGGCGACAAACAGGAGAAGGTCATGCTAGTTAGTTCTGCCCACGCTGGTTCTCACTGCCAGGCTTGAGACGGGTACTGCAGCAGAAAATAGTGTTCGTCTCACAGCTGGACTGTCAGTGCTGGACAGTCAAGGCAAACGCTGGCCCCCGACCTCTCTTGAGTTCTGAGATCCATCAGCTGTTAAGACATACACCCCTCTCCTCCTCCAAACCATGCCAACTGCTCTCTTTCTTCCTCTCATCTTCTATTGCCATCTCTCTGATTGCATGACTCACAAGCAGGTACCTAAAAAATACTGTTGTGGCAGCATGGTACAGTGATAGTATCAGATAGCAACACTTATGCGTTGATGATATATATGGAGTTCCCACCTTTTAATTTTCTATGATTTTTCCAGTTGTTCATAATGATAGGATTAGGATTTTTAACAATTTGATTGTACTATTATTTCTACAGTTTCTAGCCAATGAAATATTTTCGAGCTGAGCATAACTGAAAATATATATATATTTACTATTTTATTGAGTAGATATAAATGTTTTTATGGTTTTTCTGTTTTTGTTTTTCATATATTAATTTATTTCTAGGAAGATATTGTTATTTTTGTAATAGTACCATTGAGTATCATCAATAGTATTTTGAATCAGATTTTATTTTTATATTAAATGTGTCTATATAGTTTTATTACTTTTTTATTTGAGTTTTAGTTATTTTAGTACATCAAGTAAAGTTACACATAATGGAAATAAGAAATTATGCCTTGGCAACTATAGCTGAAATAAAATAAGTTTACTTATTTTATTTTATTTTATTTTATTTTATTTCAGTTAATATTTATTTTATTAAATCAAAATTATTTTGATAGTTTTAGTTAAATTAAATTAATTAATTAATTAAGATATTAAAAATATATTTTCACTGTGATATAAAATATACATTTTCATGAATTTTAGTGATTAATGGATATGATTTTAATAACATTTTCAAATCATGAAAACTAATACCTTAAAAAGTCATAGAAATGTATATAGTGGATATAATTTTATTACATATATTACATATATAATTTTAGAAGAAAAATACATTCACTAATCACTACAGAAATATATTTGACTTAACATTTTAAATTTTAATGACTTGATTTTTAAAACTTGATAATATTAACGGGTTTTTCCATGGGATCCTTGTATATACCATGAATCTGAATTAATTGAATTCATGGCAATAATTATATGTAAATCCTTTATTTTCACTGTACTGTTTTGTGCATGTCCAAAAAAACATAGTAAATTCAGGGTACTCTTCAAGGTATTACCATAAAATACTATGATGATATACTCTGATATACACCACAGTACCATTTAAATACCATAAAAAATTTATATAGTAAACAGGCAGTGCATGGTAAGGTACAAAGTACCTTGGTAATACCATCTGATACCATCACTGAACCACAGTGTCGCACTTCAACTTCAAAATCTGTAACGCAATAACTAAAAAATGTCCTAATCCTGCTGCGATCACAGCAAACAGCCTCTCAGCCACAGTCACAGCTCAGAGATCAAAGGTTTTCATGGTGCATGATATAATACCGATCAAACACGCTCTTATAGCGGCCCGATCTCCCTCGCTCGAGTCTGACAGAAAGATTTAGCTCAGATTCAGTTTTGAGACAGACACCTATAATCTCCAGTCTCTAATCTAATCTCTAATGGTTTAAAAGTCAAATTATTTGGGGTCTGCAGCCTTTAGTGTGTGGAAAACGTCCTGTTTTAAAGCATTTCCATGTAATGACACCCAAAGGTGAGAATTTATAACAACACCTCAGATATGCATTCATTTTCAATAATTTAACAGAGAAACTAAGTATTCCACTAACACCACAAGTACATCAGTGTTTATCTCAAGGCATCATACAAGGTTTAAACCCTTAAACTCTCTTGTGCATAAAACTAATTCCTTACACCACCAATTTCACTTTTTTCACAGATCTCTGGAATACTTCATTCTGATTGGTCAATTGCAACATTCTGCTGTCAAATATTTCAGTATAATAACCCTTAAACATTAAAATTGATCATTACTGGCAACTGATTTCCTCTCAAAAACTCAACAATCAACTCAAGAAAAAATTTAATCCTGGCAAAAGTAGTAGACTATTAAAAAATGTTTTGGAAAAAGATTTATTTAAATAGATATTGTCAATGCAGTTGCATTACCATTCACTAACCTGTATTGTTTAAAACTTAATTTTAATACATTATTTTAAGATATTAATTTTCATGTTTTTTTTTTGTTTTTTAAATGTCAAATCTATGACTTGTCTATGAAAAAACAGACTACTTTCATCTCTCTAGTATCACACTGTGGTCTCTTTACTCTAATATACAATATTGTAATTTCAACTCAAACATGATTTATTATAAATATTTTTTAACAAAAACTGGTAAGTAGCCCTATAATGAAGATGTATAATCAACCAGTCATTATGACAAAATAAACCACTTAAGGGTGATGCAAGTCTATGTGCCTTCATGATGGGGTCCTGATCACCCTGTCAGAATTTATTTTGCAATGACAACCAGCTGACTGAACATTATAATTACTTAAACACTTTTAGTAACCAATCAGACAGTGCTGTGTATCAAGTGAACTACACAGGTTTTATAAGTAACCTTCATCATGAAATACCAACAGACTAAATAATATGTGTATGGACGTGGTGTGCTAGAATATTCGCATGCAGTCTGATTCATATATGTGGGTGGAAGAGAGAAGCAAAGCCTCTCTCTCCCCCCTTGTGGTTTTCCATGTGTGTGTACCGTTCGCAGGTACGAGACTATACAAGACTTCCTGTCACTCTGTGGTGAGTTGAGAGAGAAGAGGGTGTCCCCGGCTAGGGTGATGCCAACACAATGACGCCATAAGCCTCCTGATGCTTTGACACACAACAGCAAACTGGCAGTCTAAAAGTCAGACCCCATTAAATCAGTTCACAAAGGCTTTACGGACCTACCGGCGTCCAGCCAGGACAGCGGGCAAAAAAAGGCAAGCTTAGGGGAATTAAAAGCTTACGAATCAATGGACCCCCCCAGCTCTTTTTCACACTGAACACAACAAAAACATACAGAGCAAGTACCTGAACACAACTGAGCTAACCAGTTAACCAAGCATAAGTACTATCAGATTGTTAAGTGACAGGCAGCAAATAACATTTAGAAGGAAAATAGCAAGCTGAATTACACTAAACAGACAATATTTAGACACAATCACAAACAAAAGGAAGAGAGCAATGCTCACCAGTTATCTTCTGCTGAGGGTTTTAGTTGGGAAGCGCTGACCGGAATTCAGTCTGTTCCTTCCAGCATGGTTGCATGAGTGTGTAATGAGTGTGCGTGTGTGTGTGTGTGTGTTCAAGTGCAGGTACTGTAGGCTGAGGGTTGATCCTGTGTTACCATTCACTGGCAGGCTGCCCCCTCTCGCTGTCTCTCTCTCTCTTTAACTCTCCGATTCCCCCGCTTTCTGTCATGCTATCACTCTCTCTCTCTCTCTATCTCCCTCCCTCTTCTTCATCCTCTCTCTCTCTCTCTCTCCGCTCTCGAGCTGTCAGAGCCGGGCTGCTCTACCATGTGTTAGCCCACGTACAACTGCAACACACTGTGCCTACACACACACACACACACACACACACACACACACACACACACACACACACACACACACACACACACACACACACACACACACAGAGAGAGAGAGAGAGAGAGAGAGAGAGAGAGAGAGAGAGAGAGAGAGATCAGCTGTTGTTTCTATTACATGAACATGCTGACACACAATTTGTTAAATTACTCCTCTCCAAAATTAGTTTTTAAAAGAACAGCTCAAAGGTTTTGCAAACACTCTAGTTTTATCTAGGGCTTTATCGAGTGTGTATTGTGTGTGTTGTGGTGAACTACCCCCGCTAAGATGTTAATATTTCATCTGTTTCTCTCTATTTCCCTCTCAGTTTCATGTCACAGTGGTGATATTCAAAAAACAGAGTTTCCCCTCACGGCAGATGTTCAAACTAGGCAGATTTTGTAAACAAGGCCTTTAAAAAACATATTTTGAACAGTTTAGGTATTAAACATTTGCACATCCTGGACATTTCACACTACAAATATCACCCTAGCAACCACCAGAACAACATAGCATCTACATGAACATTTTTCAAAGCACTTTAGCAACCACATAGCAACACCCTAGTAACCACTTAGATCATCTTAATAACCAGGGCTGCCAACTTTTGAGTTCAGCTTTTAGTGTGATTTTGGGGGTTCGCGATTTGATTTTGAAAAAAATCCATTCACTCCTTTTTTTTAATCCCCAAAAAGCCTAAACACTCTCAATAATCAAGCCATTTGGATTTTCTTGCTCCGCCCACGACTACTGACGGACTGTCCTATATTAGCATATTTCCGCCCTCAGCCATTTGTATAGACCCTTTTACAGCCCACGTGATCAAATAGCTGCGCGCGCATTTTGGCAACGGAAGTGGTGTTTCTCCCCACTGGCTCTAACGTGTTAGCAACTCCGAAAGTTTATCAAAACAGTTTCCCAGCATCAAAATGTCTGGTTGTTGCGTTTACGGTTGCCCTAATCGATATTCCACCAAGGGGCTTAAGTTTTATATTATTCCGACAGGATCACGGCCGTTTCAGAAGAGTGGCTGCAGGCGATTAAACGTGTTGATTGGAGCGAGGACATAATAAAAAATGCTTGCGTCTGTTGTTTAATCCGCTCGCGTAGCTTGACACGCTGTTGATTCTCGCCATACTTCCGTTGCCAATGTGCGCGCGCATACGGCATCATTGTGTACAAACAGTAAAAGGGTCTATACTGTCTGCCAAGGCAGCACTTTATATGAGAGGGGTGGGGTGAGCAGTTGCTCATTATCATTTAAAGGAACACACCGACTTTTTGGGACTTTAGCTTATTCACAGTATCCCCCAGAATTAGATAACTTTAAGTCCATACATACCCTTCTCATCTCCGTGCATGCCGTAACTCTGTCTGATGCACCCACCGCTAGCCTAGCTTAGCACAAATACTGGACGTAAATGGCTCCAGCTAGCATTCTGCTCCCAATAAGTGACAAAATAACGCCAACATTTTCCTATTTAGATGTTGTGATTTGTATAGTCGAAGCGTGTACAAATAACAAGGTCACATGAGACACAGCCATCTTCTAACCGTATACATACTAGGAACTTTATTCTCAGAAGGCGAAGCACTGCTACTTCTGCGGAGTGATTTACTCCAACTCTGAGCAAACTCTCTGCTCCTCACCACGGGGCTTCTCAGGTGCGGCAAGCAAATCACTCCACCCAAGTAGCAGTGCTTCGCCTTCTTGGAATATAGTTCCCAGTATGTATACGGTTAGAAGGTGGCTGTGTTTCATGTGACCTTGTAATTTGTACACGCTGTGACTATACAAATCACAACATGTAAATAGAAAAATGTTGGCGTTATTTTGTCACTTATTGGGAGCAGTATGCTAGATGGAGCCGTTTACCTCCAGTATTTGTGCTAAGCTAGGCTAGCTATGGGTGTGTCAGACAGAGTTACGGCACGCACAGAAATGAGAAGGGTATGTATGGACTTATCTAACTGAGATACGGTGAATAAGCTAAAGTCCCAAAAAGCGTGTTCCTTTAAAAAGACATGCACCGAAACGGGTCGCTGTGAACAGAGCTGTTTTTAAGGAGGTAAAAAGGGTGTTGTTTTACACAACCAGTGAGGAATTTTAACCAAAGTATGTTACAAACTTTACATGAAGACCCCAAAGAATCATACCAACATGTGGAAAATGGGCATACGGTGACCCCTTTAAGTATCTGTAATAGTAATGGGGGCCTTTTGCCCCATTCTGGTGAGCCTTTTACCCCCAGAGTGGGGTAAAAGACCCTCCTTGCCACCACGCATTTACAAGATTTTTTAGGCGAAACAAATATGATTTATGTTCCCATAAAATGTGTTGACTCAACAACGTTCAATTGAAACATAGGCCTATAGGACTTTATTTTCTGCAATTAAATTGAAAAGCGTGTTCCATTTAGACCCATTCTACCTTACCCTACAAGTTAGTTTTACTAAAAGAAAAAAAAAAATCTTTCTCAACTAATGTTGTAAATTCTACAGAGAACCCTGTCAGCTGATACTGTTATTAAAGGTGATACAATTTGTATACAATTACATAGGCTACTGATTTGTATACAATTACATATAAGGCCGTTTTTATAATAATAATAATAATAATAATAATGTTATAAGAATAACTTTTTAATGGTAGGTAGAGTAAAAATAATGAATATGTAATATGCTTTTTTGCAAAATGCTCTTCTCCTTTATTTTTCTCGCTACTGTACAGTTTATGGCCACTGACTTGAGTGGCTTTTCTGAGGTAAATGTAATGTTACGTGACATTCAAGACAAGAGCTACAAAAACACTGATTGAGCGATTACATGAGACAAGATACATTTCAGTAAGTTGTACTGGTTCTTTCAACATACCTTCTGATGTTGATTTATGTGTATTTTGTGCTGTAACAACTAGAAGTAAAAAGGGAGAGATGATCGGTTCAAGTGCGCTCGCTCCCGCTTCACTTGATCTGAGCCGTTGTCGATCGTGTCACGCCATATTCAGAGTTCCAAATCGGTATTTATTATTTGAATTTCGTAATGAAAATTTGAAAATTTGAAAGCTGAGGCCTTTAGTAATTTAGTTTATAATTTAGTGCATTGTCTGTGTCCTCTTTGCTCCATTGTGTTTTTTCACTGCGTGAGAAAATGGACGTGTGGCGTGAGAATAGTATAATTGCGTGACCATCGTAAATAACCCTAGCAACCACCAGCATAGCAACTACATAGAAAACATTCTAAAAAATACTCTGAATACCTTAGCAACCGCATAGGATTGTGGGTGATTGCCTGAGTGTTGTTATGAAGGGAGAAAATACATATCCAGGGACCAAAATATCATAGATCTCCCTAGCAACCACTTAGAATATCCTAGCAACTGAATAGTAATGTACAATAGATGTGGGTGGTTGCCATATAGTGTATCTATGAGGTTGCTAAGGTTTTCTGAGTGTTTTTTATTTTTTAGCACATATGCATTTAGCAGATGCTTTTGCAACACAACGTACAAATGAAGAATACAACAAGAAAAAAACAATTCTAGTTGTGTCCTAGGATGTTCTGAGTGGTTGCCAAGGTGAAATGTGATATTCTTGTCCCTAGATACGGCTTCCACTTTTTTCTAGCTTAATATCGCCATTCTAGGAGTGTTGTGTATTTGCTTCAGGTAGCCTACTTAAATCCCCATCACAAAATCTAGCACCCTAGCAACTACCAGAACAACATACTAACAACATTGAAACATTTTAAAAACACTCAGCAATCACATAGCAACATAGTAGTTTGCGGTTGCCAGGGTGTTGCTATGCGGTTGCTAATGTGTTCAGCACATTGCTCATCAGTTGCTAGGATGTTCTGAGTGTTTTTTAGGGTGACCCAGGGTATTCTGGTCCCTAGATACAGTTTGTCTCCCTCCGTAAAATCTACATTTTTTTTCTAGTTTGTTGTTCTAGAAATGTTGCCCATTTGCTCCAGCTAGACTAATCAAACCCCCATCACAAAATCAAGCACCATAGCAACCACCAGAACAACATAGTAACAAAATAGAAGCATTCTTAAAACACTCAGAACACTGCAAAGCAACATGGATGGATGCCAGGGCGTTGCTATGTGGTGGTGTTCTGAATGTTTCAGCACATAGTTGCTATGATGTTCTAAGTGAGTACTGATACAGGTATATGAAATTCCGGTTCCTAGATAACACTTTGCTCCCTCCTTTAATGTAAGTCCAGTTTTTCTAGTTTAATATCACTGTTCTTCTGGGAGTGTTGCCTTTTTGCTCCAAGACTACACAAATCCCCATGACCATTCTTATTGTAATTAACTTGATGAGCTCCGAGCTCATTATTTCTATATTGCTCTGCCTTCCAGCAGGAATCACATTCTCATTATTGCCCAGATTAATCAAATCGCACACTGTATGTGTGTTCAATTATGCCACACTTGTGAAATTAAACTAAATAATGCTTCGGATGATCTGATGTAATTCCTGATGTATATAGGCAAATGTGTGCTAGATTTTGTGATCTGCGGTGTTGTGTGGCACGTGCTTTCACTCTACATTCACGAATCAGCAGCCTGGAGCTTGTACAAAAGTGTCCATGGCAACGGGCTGATCCCATGCCAAGTTATTTGGTCCTAGCACACTAAAGATAGACCCACGCAGCACACGCGGGAAAGTCTGCACTGCATGAGATTCCAAACCATCAGCACCTGTACCTCATACTGTAAAAAAAAAACACAAACAAGATGCTTATGCTGAAGGAAACAGGAGACAGGCTGCTACTTATAACATAAAATACCATGGTATGACAATATCTGATTGTAATACCATGGGACTTTGATATGTAGCATGATTACCACAGTCATATGTTAGCCATTCTTACAAAATAGTACAGTGGCTGTACCATGGTAAAGTGATGGTATCAGATGGTAATATATGGTACTCTTAAATAAACCATGTACTTACTATGTAATATGGTATTTATTTACATACTTCCAAGATTATTAATAATACATGGTCAAATAAACCATGGTAGTCCCACAGTACTAGTACCATGCACTTTTTGTGAGTGACTAAAAGATTACTATATTATTTATATACCAGGAATTACCAGGTTCTAAAAGCCATGGTACTATCATGATACCATGAACAAAACAAAAAAAAACATGGAAACGGTATGGTACATGCTGTAAGTGATATTTCAAGCACTGTACAATTGTTATAATTATATACCATGGCATTTATATGGTCTCTAAAGTACCTCAAATACTACCAAAGAAACCAGATATTACCATGGGGCCATGTTTAAAAACCATAATACTATGGTTTATACAGATGTTGTGTTGTGTTTTCATGTTTTGGGACTTTCCATAGAGATAATGATTTTTACAATGTGCAAACTCTATAGCCTATCCTTGTACACTAACTACCCCTTACTAGGATGATTTATAAGCTGTTATCCTCATGGGGACCAAAAAATGTCCCCACAAGGACAAGGATTTCAGATATTGCCATTGGGACATTTGGTCCCCATAATGTAGGGTTTACCAGGACACACACACACACACACACTAAGGGGACAGCTTGCAGAGTGAACAGAAATGTGGGACATTGCTGCTGGCAACGCATCGTACAACACCATCGCAGCCTGCCACATTCCCGCTGGCTCCCTAATGAACGGAAACCCAGGGCGGATCTGTCACCAGAACGCTGTCCTGTAAAATATGGAGCCAAGCTGCCTACACACAGTCTGTCATATAAGAGAGGAATTAATCCATGTTAAAGAAAACTGTACATCCATTTGAACACATCTGAGAAATGCAGACCTTTTATGAATCTGTCAGTTCCAGATGCAGTTGTGATGTTAACGATTCAATTCGGCTAAACCCCCGAATGACAGCTTGACATCTTTGAAGCACCGGCGGTCAATATTTGTTTGTTGGAGATAGTCTCTCTTTCACAACCCTGCAGGAGAGCAATAGAGAGGAGAGGGGGGAAAGAGGAAGAGAGATCATAAACTCTTTTGTGAATGACATAACAACAGGATGCTAGACAGACAGACAGACAGACAGACAGACAGACAGACAGACAGACAGACAGACAGACAGATAGACAGATAGACAGACAGATAGACAGATAGACAGATAGATAGATAGATAGATAGATAGATAGATAGATAGATAGATAGATAGATAGATAGATAGATGCAGCGAGTGGTAAAACTGAAGTGTCTTCCTCTGATCCATTAGAGCATCTTTCCCTCATCAGCAACACAAAGAGTCTGTCAGAGCGCTGGAGTGACTCTGATCGCACAAACACCCACAATGCTCTCCTGATCTCACTGAACTGTCAGTCACAAAAGAGAACACGTTTAATGGTACTTTTACTTTGATTATAGAAGTGTAGTTATTTATGTTCACACAAAAATTTGGAGTCTGTAAGATTTTTGGAAGAAGTCTTATATGCTTACTCACCAAGGCTGCATTTATTTGATAAAAAATACAGTAAAAGCAGTAACATTGTGAAACATTATTATAATTATTTAATTTAAATAAATGTTTTCTATTTGAATATCTGAAATCTGATTAATTCCTGTGATGCAAAGCTGAATTTTCAGCATCATTACTCCAGTCTTCAGTGTCACATGATCCTTCAGAAATCATTCTAATAGGCTGATTTTCTGCTAAAAAAAATATTTATTATCAATATTGAAAATGGACACTGCTACTTTTTCAGGATTTTTTGATAAAAAGAAAATTAAAAAGGAAAGGATTTATTTGAAATACAAATATTTTGTAACAATAAATGTCTTTACTGTCACATTTGATTAAATAATGCATCATTGCTACTGAATAAAATATTAATAATTTCTTTCAGAAAAAGTAATACACATATAGGCTACCTTAGATTTCACTAAGTGTGCAACCAATTACAGCTCTTCTTTTGGCCTGCAGGGAGATCTATCTGCTTTAGTGTGTTCATAACTTCAATATTATGAAATTGTACAGCAAGAACTCTTGAATCCATGTGTGTGGATGTGAAAAAGAGTTTGAATGAGAAGACAGAGTTAACCTTTACTGTGAGCTTTGCATGAAAAAAATGAAAAAACAGCTGATGATGATGAGAAATTAAAAAGTGCTTTGAGTAAAAGCGCTATATAGATGTAATGAATTATTATTATTATTATTATTATTATTATTTATTAACAACCTTGCTGTAGACATTTCAATACATGCCATATCCTATAAATCAACTTATCTGTGCCTTATTTTAAATGCTTTTGGCTGGAAGTCACCTGATATGTAACAGACTAATTAAGTAGGCCTACCTTTGTGTATATTAGAGCAGTTTCTCCATGTTTCCAGTGCACATATTGTGTAAAACTTCCTGAAAAAGACACAGGAACCTATGAATCGCATTACGAGTCACAACAATGGCACATGTACATATAAAGTTTGACATGTTCTTTATAGAGTTATGTTTTATGATCATGAAATCCTACAAGGACCCAGCTGTCAGCTGTAGCCCAATTCTCCATTCAGGTACTGTTACTGTTGCCATGGCAGCCAGAAAACCCATAGTGAGAGGAGGAGCAGAACATGAACCTTTCATTTCTATGTTCTAACAAAAATAACTAGAGTTTGTATTACTGAGCAAAATGTGAGTCATGAATGCATGGTGCACAATGATGCTGTGGATGGTTGCAAGGTATGAGATTCGATTCCAAAAATATTTGATTCATTGATTTCGAGGCATTGGAGTTCGATGGAATCGCCTAAACTGAAGGGCCTGACATGTCTGAGCATAACTGTCCATTACCTCAATTACCAAACTGTTACACATCCCAGAAGAACAGTAGTGGAATTTGATCCAGGGACTTGAATCTTTTGACTGTTTACCTAGACTTGCACAGTTAAAGGGATAGTTCACGCAAAAAGGAAAATTCTGTGATCATTTACTCACCCTCAAATTGTTCCAAACTTGTATGGATTTCTTTCTTCTGCTGAAAACAAAAGAAGATATTTTGATGAATGTTTGTACCCAAAATGTTGTTGGGCAACATTGACTTCCATAGTTAAAAAAAAAATAAAAAAAAATGTTATACTATGGAAGTCAATGGTACCCCACAGCATTTGGTTACAAACATTCTTCAAAAAAATCTTCGTGTTTAGCAAAACAAAGAAACTTATACCGGCCTAGAACAACCTGAGGGTGAGTAAATGATGACAGAATTTGTATTTTTGAGTGAACTATCCCTTTAAGCCAGCAGGTGGCGACGAGTGAACGTCTTAAAAAAAAGTTGATTCCCTGAAAAAAAATCGTTCAAAAACTCATAGCTGTTCACATCCACAAGCTTATTTTAAAAACAACAGTTTTATCCATTATAATTATTCACGAGTTTTAATCAATCTAAATCAACTCAATAGATCTATCTGAAAACCCTCAATGCTCACAATCTTGCCCTTCCAGTGCAACGGTCGGTGACCAACTAAAAAAAATTAAGTTAAATATAAGCTCAAGTCTAAATAATTATAACGACAAATATTTAGCAATATATATATATATATATATATATATATAGAGAGAGAGAGAGAGAGAGAGAGAGAGAGAGAGAGAGAGAGAGAGAGAGAGAGAGAGAGAGAGAGATTGTTCAAAAAACCCTCATGTTCAACAGAAATTATCACATAAATCACGAAAAGGGTTTCTACTGTACGAGTGTCTTTGGTATGCCCACTATTTAGCCTATTGTTTGAAATATTTTTACTCGATTTCCTAAAGAAATATAGGGGAGGAAAATGCCTATACAAAGCAGGCTATACGTTTTTAAGAGGTGTGTGTATACTGTATAGCCTAATATTAATTGCATTAAAAATTATGTTAATATTGCTTATATAGTATAGATATCCATGTTTGTGCATTTTTACGATTATATACAGGCTCTATTTAAACAATTGTACTACTACAATAAAAAATTGTATACCCCTTTCCTGCATATATCTGTCACTGCTCAGCTTTGTTTGTTTTACAAAATCTCTAGCAGGCAGAAACTAATAATAATTTACTTAAACAATTTCATAGCATGCTTAAATATGTTCCAACCCGTATCTCATCAGTAAATAACCAAAACAGTCTCCCACCTGTGCTGGATTTACTGACTTGGCTTTACTGGTGCCAGATCTGGTGTGTGAGGGGATTTGGAACTAAAGGTCTGAATGTAATGGCTGGAATCAATGGTTTATAGAGGGAAGTGAATCTCTGGCAAGGGTTCTATAGCATTCTCCAGCCTGATATGAGGGTAGCATTCCTCCTGTGTGAAATCACTTTGCACTGAATCAATATGTATTTTTTTACTGTAATCATCTCTGATATGTTTGATCAAGAGCCGTGTTTCTGTTATGGAAAGCTAGAAAGTTGATTATTGAAAGGTTCTCTAATGCAGAGAGACATTTAGCACACACACACACACACACACACACACACACACACACACACACACACACACACACACACACACACACACACACACACACACACACACACTTAATCCTAAATGTATTTTTGTATTTTCTTTTTTCCTCTTTATTATTTCCTGTATTTGTTGCAGGTTAGGGCCTTCATATTTAATGTCCATAATATCTTTTAGTAATGATATATATAGGATATAAGATAGGGCTAAAGGAGGGGATTTTCTTTCCTAATTGACACGACCACAACACATCCCTAAAGTGTCACTTCCCTGAAGTGTTCTTTCATGTCACCTAATCAACAAATCTTGACAATTCATTTCTTATAAGAGTTTTTTTTTTTATAATGTTTTTTATTGTTGTTGTTGTCAGTTTGTCATTAACATAAAATCTCTATCCTTGTTTGATGACAGAATGTTTAGGTAAGAATTTTTGGCCACATTATTATCAAAAGGATTGATTCACTGCCTCAACTGTCTATTGCTTGCAAATATGAGATCAGAACACTTAATACCACATTAAAATCTCACAACCCTTTATTTCTGTAATGTGAAATTTCTTATATCTGAATATCATTATGAAGACAAGCATTTTATGTTATGGAATAATTAATGGATCAGAAATGTGTATTTTTATACACAAAAAGTAAATTTAGTAAGAGTAAGCCTTTCTTTAACCTTTTTATTAAAGTCTTAAAACTCTATATATATATGATTTCTGATTTCTCTAATAAGAAAGTTAATAAAAACCTTAAATCATTTCAAAAGGTATGTTACTTTTATTGCTTAATATTCTGTCATTTTGTATTTGTTATCTATTAAAAAAAGTAATGTGTATTTAAGTAAACAGCAGTGCAGATGAATTTTACAGATAGTAAAATAATGCACCACTGCAATCATCTTTCAAACCATCTTTTGATTAGATCTTTAAACATTAGAAATATATTTATGTATATATGGTCTCCAGCAATAACTGTGAGGGATGGGATCTCCTAGTTGGTCTCTCGCAGTGTGTGTGTGGATGCGCTTAAGGCCGGCAGCGCTGAATGAAGCGCGGATACAGGCAGACGTCACGGATGTGGTGGCGGTTCAGGAGCCAGGTGAGGAACCGCTCCAATCCCAGACCGTATCCACCGTGAGGACACGTGCCGAACTTTCTCTGCAACACACAATGTTACACACTTAGAGGTGAATATTTCAATCAATGTGGTATCACAAAGGGCTGGCTGATACATTGAATATTCAAGATGATTTTGGTGGCATTTTTGTCAAGTTCAATTGCATTATTGTGATCAAACCATTTCAATAAATAAATCTGACAATAAAAACTATGTCACTCATATATTAAAATATTGTATATACAGGCAAATATTGCTGTTTATTATTATGTATTATACTGCTGCATTCTTCCTGCAAACCAGGCTTAGTTATTATATCATTACAATTATTGACTAGATTTTGATTTTACATGAAACATTGTTAATCTACTTGCCAGCAATGGATATTTCGAAACAAAAAAATCCACTATTTAGATGACTTCAGGGCAAATACAAAAATATTAAGATGTACACCTTTATAAAAGTTTGTGGTCGGTAAGATTTTTTATGTTTTTTTGAAAGAAGTCTCTTCTGTTCATCAAGGCTGCATTTATTTGCTGAAAAATACTGTAAAAATTGTGAAATATAATTACAATTTAAAATACCTGTCTTCTATGTGAATATATTGTAAACTGTAATTTTTTCCTGTGATCAAAGCTGAATTTTAGCTATTATTTTAGATCATTTTAATCTTTCCAAGTTTGCTGAGGCCTCTGGTCTATATGAACTGCTGGCAGAAGGCTGTTACCTGGTCAGTGTACCAATAGTAGGGTGTGGGGTCGATTTTCTCTCTCTTATACCCTTCCAGGAGTTCCTCAGAGTCCCAGATACGCATGGAGCCTCCCACGATCTCCCCGACATTGGGCATCAGCACATCCACCTGACATAAACACAAACACATCAGCCATGCACAACACAATTCAGCTGAATACTGCTCTCCTACAGACTCATTTACGGAAAGTTGTGTCTCCTACAACAGGTTTACATGCATTCAAGGTCGAAAAAACACAAATTTTGTCATAAAATAATATCCACTAGCATCAACTGTTTTCTCACGGTGTCCGAAATAGTTCGCTTAAGGATTCAGTTTCTCTAAACCCCACCATTATTATAGTAAAACCATGTTTTTTTGGTTTATTGATTACCATTTGATTAACCACACAAATACCATAATTAAACTATGGATTTGAAGCAAAACCACGATTAATTTATGGTTAACATGGAATAACTACAGCAACCCTGTTTTATTTATTTATTTATTTGTTTATTATTATTCTTTTTTATTCATTGTAAAACCATGGTTAATTTTTGTAAGGATAGATATATTCACTATGTATGTTTTCATAGCACTCAGCTGACACGTTTGTTTGAAGGACAGCATTGGGCAGGATGTGGAGTAGTGTGTTTTGTCTATTAAATAAAAAAATTATCAGCCAACTAACCGATTCTAAATCAAAATAATCATTAGTTGCAGCCCTATTACACACTGCATGAAAAGGAATAATATGCAAAAAAGCATAAGAGCGGCACGTTAACATTTATATTTTATACAAAAATGCATATTGGACTTGAAAATTGCTAGATTTGCAAGAAAATCTTAGCCGTACGTCTAACCAAATATAGTTAAGATAACAAAAATTTAGTTTTAAGAGGTTTTAAAGTATAATTTCCATGGTAACGCAATGTCCAATTTCAAAATGGTTTTCACATGATGAATTTTGAGTGTTTGAGCTTTCGAATTATGATAACTTAAATATGGGATAGCAAAAAAGTGACAGTAACTGATAACTGCCATCAACTGATCATTAAATCAGCTAAAATGAGTTGCTTGTAAAACGTTTTGTTTCAGCCAGTGTCTGGTCAGTATTAGCTCCGCCTCATTTAGTGCCTGGCTGGTAACTCCGCCCACAGTGAAATCTCATTGAATGCAATGTCTTTGGTGTAGACAGGAAAAAATCATGTATTACTGGATTTTTTTGTTTTGCGCTGGTTATGACAGGTTAATAAGTCTGGTCCTGACCGATTCAGTGAGGCGACGGTCCTCAGGGCAGCGCTGCATGTAGAAGGATTTGATCTCAGCCGGGAATCGACACAGCAGGATGGTCTCATTAATGGTGTCAGTCATCAGACGCTCAGGGGCTTCTGGGATATCCTGTAGAAATGACACACAAATAGTCAAATATCATTATAATTCAAGTGTTTCAGCCTTCGTTTCTTCGTAGTTGAGCAACAATGTATGAGACTCATCATAACAAACCTCTCCAAACTCATAAAATGTCCCATCATCCTTCTTGATGTTGTGCTCTCTCAGCCACACAATGGCGTCAGGGTAGTTCATCCTCTTGAACGGACGTTTGGGAGGCTTGAAGTTCTGCAAGAGGAAAAATCAAAAATAGATGTAATGTACAGATTCCAGTCTCTCCATACTTTTGACATTTTAAGATCCATATTGAACAAATATTTAGAAGAATATTCACAATGCTTTTTAAAAATGTATAAATTTCATAAATTTTCCAGGCCTGAGTAACATCCAGAACCTCTGTATAATATTTTACTGATACTCAAGACACATATAATGGCGTTGTGTGAGGTCGGGGTCATACTGGGTTGATGTCGTAGAGCAGTTGCGCAGCAGGAGACTTTAAAACCCTGTCGACCACGTCACACACCAGATCCTCCAACCGGTTCAGAAGGTCTTCATAAGTCATGAAGGGACACTCGGCCTCAATGTGGGTGTACCTGAGAACACACACGTGTTGGTTTTAATGGTTTATGGGGACTAAAAAAAAATATCAAACAATACAATTTCCCCACAAACTGCACCAAGTTACAGTATTTTCTCAAAATAAAGTGCTCTGTGACTGGAAAGAGGGGAATAATTTTGATTGCAACTGTATAGACTAAATTAGGGGTGATTCTAAATAAATTCAGATGATCAATGCAAACACAGTTCTAATCGCAAAGTGTGACAAAATGACTATTGCCTAACTTTAAAGTTAGTTCATCCAAAAAATTGTAATTCTTTGTCCATTTACTCACTCTCATGTTGTTCTCGTGCATCACACATGCATTTGAATGTCCATGTTTACTACAGTATATGCGTTGTAAAACTATTCATCATGCAAACAAGCAAATATTTTGCATACGATTTAGTAAAAGGAGGGAGTTTTTTTCATGCATGTCACGTGCACTGCTCCGTACGTTATTGCCTGTGCCGCTGGCGACAGAACGGATGAGACTGACCGGCCGGTCACCAGTCCGGGCCGATCATGTGAAAAACCGTCTGATTCCAATCGGTGTATCTCCAATTACTTTTTAAACATATATTAACATAGAAAACAGCTATTTTAAATAGTAATAACATTTCACAATTTTTACTGTATTTTTCATCAAGTAAATGCAGCCTTGGTGATCAGAAGAGGTTTCTTTCTAAAACAAAAATTCATAATCATCCCAAACTCCATTACACTGCCCCACTTCTGTCTGTTTCAGTAAATGGCTCCAGACTCACTCGGACAGGTGCCTGCGGGTGCGCGACTGCTCGGCGCGGTACGACTGGGCGATGCAGAAGGTGTCGCCCAGCGCAGGGATGCAGGTCTCCAGGTAGAGCTGAGACGACTGCGTCAGGTACGCGTTCTCACCGAAGTAATCGAGACTGAAGAGGGTGGAACCGCCCTCCACCTGCGTCTGCACCAGAGTGGGCGGAGTTATCTGAGGACCACAACAAACACACCTCCACATTTAATAACGTCTCTTAAATCTGTACTCCAGAGTTTTCAAGATTTATAACAAATTAAGTTGGAAATGTCTTTTTGTGGTCTATGCCCCAAAAATAGGACTTCAAAAAAAATCTATCTTAAGACTTGACATCAGAGGTCACCCTTCTGCTGGAACTTGACTCTCTCGTAGACGCGTGTACGGCTGTTGCCAGAAGCCAGAGATTATAGTTTATACATTTTTAAATATAGATATTTTTCTTACAGAAACCCATCGCTTGGCTTCAGAAGGCATTTATTAACACACTGGAGTCGTATGGATTACTTTTATGAATAATAGGTGCACTTTTTAGAGCTTCAAAGACCATTTTGAAGCTGGGAAGAGCCAGGATATTATTTAATATAACTCTGATTGTGTTCAGCTGAAAGAAGGTAGTCAATTTTGGGATCATTTTCATTTTGGGGTGAACTATCAAGGAGCCTGTGCTTAATGTGTGCATGTGCATGGCTTCGGGAATGACCTCGCAGTAACCACGGCTGAAGAAATGATCCCGAAAACACTGCATGACCGTGGATCGGACTTTCAGGATCTTGGAGATGTTTTCCCCGCGGATCATCATGTGCCTGTTGTTCAGCTGCACGTCCACGTCAGACTCCTCGTTAAGCAGGTTATCAGCACCTCCCGCCGGAGCCAGACCGATCAGCTCCCAGAAATCACAGTGCAGCTCATGGCCGCCCGGAGCCTTTCAAAAAAAGAAAAGAAAATGCATGAAGGACCAAAAAAAACACACTCTTTTTCTGTTTTGGAATTCAAATAAGTATGGGAAAGACTTAAAGGGTGAGCAAACTTTCATCTTGATAAACTGTTAAAAAAGGTAGTTAATATTAATTATATTATATTAAAATCATATTAATGTTAAACAGTGTTGGGGAATAGCTAGCTGCAAGTAGCGTTACAGTAGCGGCGCTGCTTTTAAAACAGTGTAGCTTTTCCAGTAGCTAACTACTTTTTCCAGCAAGTGGCGGTGTAGCGCAACCAAAAGCTACATTCCGTTTTGCGTTCTGATGAGTCGCAAGCCTGTAAGAGTAGAGTCTTCTACTAACTACATCACAAACTGATTCATTTTCCTGTTTTACTGCACTCTTTATCAAATGTCAGCTCTATTTCTGATTTAATTACAATGATGAACTGCCATAGTTTAATCTGTCCCACCAAAGTTTTTAAATAAACTTAAAAGATCACTAATCGAACAGAAAATAAAATCGTGATATAGCAGAGCGCTTATCACATGGCAAAGGCTGGTTGCAGCAGGATTTCAAGCAAAGCGCACTGTGGGCAGCTCATGACTGGTGTCTCACAGCGGCTCCGTTCACAATAAATATTGAATATGCTGTGAGTTAAACCTGCATATTTTACTTCTCCTGTGTTTCCAATTTAAGGTGCATACATTTTGTTCTTGCATTGATGTTACATTTGTAGCAATTTTGCACTTTGACAGTCAGTTTGAGATATAGGCTATATTTTATTATTGTGTGGATCGGATAGTTTACAAAATCAAATGATGGGGACACTTTTGCCATTAAAATGACTGGGAAAAAGTGTCCCAATCAACCTGAATTTACCCTACTCTCTGAAATCATAATTGCATTACAACATGTTGTTTTAAACCCTCAAAATTTTACTTATAACATTCTTCATTAACAATTATTCAGTTATTTGTAACAATGTCATTGTAAAAAAGTAGTTTCAATGTAGCTAGCTACTTTTTGATTGTAACTTGTAGTGTAGCGAACTACTTTTTCAGAAGGGTAGCTTAAATGCAACTTAACTACTTTAAATTACGAGTAGCTTGTAGCTTATCGAGATACAGTTTCAGAGTAGCTTCCCCAACACTGATGGTAATGAATTAATCAGGGTAATTTCTCACCTGTTTGCCCTCAGGAACAGGTTTCACAGTTCCGTACAGAGCGACGGTACTCTCCGTAGACAACAACAGTCCATTGTAACACTGACACTGCACACAACACACACATCCATCATCTCAGAAACTATCTGAGCTACACTTTTACTGTATTTCACTTCTTACATTCAATATCATCAAACACAGCTGTTTTAGATAACTGAATATAAACAACCCATTTCAGAGCAAATACAAATTCCAACTAGATGATTAGGTGAACAAAGTTGATGTAGGTTTGACAAAGCCACACAGTCAATAACATGCTATGTTCAAGCAAGTTGATAGAATATTTTAACACATTGTTAATGTTTTAACAAAATGATGTTTTAGCATGATTTAACGAATTGCTTATTTTTAACATGAATTAACACACTGCAAGCATGTTGTTAGTATGATTTACCATGTAGCTAACATGTTATAACATGATTTTTTAAATTGCTAACATGTTTTAGCATTTTGATAGCAAGTTTTAACATGTTGATAAGTTGATTTAACCCGCCTTTAACTTGAATTGACAATTTGCTAACATGTTTACCACATTAGCATGTTTTAACATGTTGCTAGCATGAATTAAGATTATTTTTCTTGTTGCTGGCATGATTTAAAACATGCATCAAATATTGTTACAATTATAAAAAATCTATATTTATAATACACAACCGGTCAAAAGTTTTTCCTTTTTTTAAATAAAATGTTTTTTCATCAGGGACGAATTAAATTGATCTAAAGTGACAGTAAAGACATTTACAATGTTACAAAAGATTTTATTACAAATAAATGTTGTTCTTTTGAACTATCTAATCAACAATGTATGTTTCTAGAGCAGCAAATCAGCATATTAGAATCATTTCTTAAGAATCATGTGACGACAGACTGGAGTAATCCTGAAAATTCAGCTTTGATCACAGGAATAAATTTCATTTTACAATGTTATTCACAAAGAAAACAGCTATTTTAAATTCTAATAATTTTTTTATTTTTTTTATTTACTGTATTGAATGAATGCAGCCTTGGTGTGCAGAAGAGACTTTAAAAAAAAAAAATCTTATCGAACCCAAACTTTTGACCTCTAATGTACACTATATAATACATCATTTTATTTTATGTAATTTTGATATCATTTTTGCTTTATTATCTTTTATTTAGGGTATCATCTAGCCTTAATCCTAATAACTAAAAGCACTGATAACTAACAGAGTAAATAGGACTAATTTACACATTTATAATTGTGTAAAATATCGACAAACACACACACAGTACCAGTTTGTCCGTGAGAACACACTGCAGGAAGCCCGTTCCGTCACGTAGCACAATAAACAGAAGGTTCTTTCCTGAGAAAACATTAGCAAATACATTTTAAATGGAATGTATACGGTGTATTTTCGTTGAAGCTGAGCTTTATAAATATGTGAAGTTCTCGGAGAAAGAGATTCAGACAGAAGCCATTCAATCAGAAAGCAGAGAAAGACAGAATCGATTCTGAATGAACAAACACACCAAATCTGCTCACCTTGTCTACGTAACCGATGGACCCAACCAAACACCTTCACCCTCTTTTCTCTGAGTGGCTCCAGTTTATTAATCTTCACCTGAGAGTGACAGAAAACAAACCAGAAAATCTCTATAAGGCAGACTTTTATTTCCATATCGACTTCACTGCCTACGTTAAAATTAGGGGTGTCGAAATTAATTGTTTCTACGATGCATCGCGATGCGGACGTGGGCGATTTTGCATCGATGCAGTCATAAACCATAATCGATTATAGCCTACTCTGACAAGGGGAACACAAAAGCGAGTAATAAAAATGCACCCACTATTTTAAATGCTCCTGTTGTCTGCTGCGTTCAGACCAATATTCCCTCAAAGCTGTGTGCGTACACGGTCGCGGACAGAAGAAAGAATAAAATGATGCGCACACAACATACGCGCAATGTGTGGGGAAATTATTGCAGTGCTCTTGTTAACCTAAACCGCCATAGATTATAATAAATTAGAGGGAACATTGGTCCAGATTTAAGTTTTGTTTGATGTTTGCTACATTCAGGAAGTGTTCTTTCTTGGAGCAGAAAAAATAAAAAGAGTATATTGACCAAACATTGATGTACTGTACCTCTTGATGGAAATAACATTTATTTCATCAAGAGGTGCATACATTTTTGGTCAAGCTCTTGTATTGACAATGCAAGAGTCCAGCACTCTGTAAAGTCTCCTCCAGCACATCCCAAAGACTTTTAATGAAATTAAGGTCAGGACTCAGAGGTGCCAATTCATGTGTGAAAATGATTCTTCATGCTCCCTACCAACCATTATTTCACAATTTTAACCCTGATCAATCTTGGCATTCGCATCCTGGAATATGGCCACAAATACGTCTTCCGACAAAGTTGATAGAGAAATTAAAAGCCACACACTCCATCTTTTAGGGTTAAAAGAACTGTTGCCAAACAAAATACATGCTAGAAACATAATAATCACTGTAATAATTATTTGATCATAGATTCTAAAGTATATGCCTATTAAAATCCAAACAGTGACTTTTTTTTTTTGTCCGGGCAGTGTATAAACTCAGAATTCCAAGGAAAAAAGTCAAAGTCAAACCTCTGAGATGTAAACTTGGAATTATGAGGGGGAAAAAATAAGTCTGAATTGCAAGATGGAAACTCAGAATTCCAAAATTGTGAAATGTAAACTCAAATTTAAAGTTTACAGAGATGCAAACTTCCAGCTGATTATTAATTACACCCATCACTGCTCCTAAAACCACCAGAGACTGTAACTCAGAGCTATTATATAATCAATATTACATTCTGTAAGTATGCAGAAAACACTCACGGTTTGGGGTTCAGGAAGGCTGGGGTCATTCTCGATGATGATCTTTTTAGCTTCTTCCAGATTCTTCTCTCGGCGTTCAGCATCTTCAGTCTGTCAATCATGACATCAAACAGGCAGAGGTAAAAAACTGGTCTATAATAAAAATTACTGGTCTATAATCACAGAATGTTCCAGGTACCTCCTTCTTGTCTTTGTTATCACTCTTCATTTGGTCTCGATTAAAGAGCTTCATTGTGTTCTTCATTTGAGTCTTAGAGATGACGGCCCAACGCTGACAACACAAACACACCATAATGTCAAACTATTAAGACCAATATGCTACAGGTTAATTGCTATTCCTACAAAACTTTGCCAAGTTATTTAAATATTAATTAAATATACACTAATTTTGAATGCAGCAAATGACAACAAAAATGCACGTGTGACAATGTTAGACTTAAGATTCATTTTAGTTTCTTTCATCTTGTTAAAATGTCAAATAGTCAAAACAGATACTTTATAGCTAATATAACCTTTCCTTATTTTTTATTTCAAAATACTATCTATAGACTATAATATAGTATAATACTATCTATATACAGTGCATTCAGAAAGTATTCAGACCCCCTACACTTTTTTCAATTTTGGCCAGTCTTTCAGGAATTTACCGCTGGCTCTTACAGTGGTTAAACATGAGATATAATTAATTCTGGATGTATGAAATGGGCAATCTCTGCTCTTATTAATATATTACTTGTTCCTGGGTAAATTGGGTTAAGGGCTGTTAACTTTAATAATTTTAGATTTAGGCTATATTTAAATTAAATCTTGTCCTAGAGCACTGCTTTTGCAATTGTTAAACTTGTGTTTATTTCCTATTGTCTTTTCAAATGTCCATTGTTGTTCATTTAAATATTGTTGTTCAATAAATATTACTTTTACATAAATGATATGCTGTATTTGGTATTGAGAAATTGTCCATTAGTGGTAGTGATATGGACTTCTGTGAAAGTTACATTATTACACCATTAGATGGCAACAAAGACTTTATCAGTCAGTTGCAAAAGACTTCTAAATCGAAAGGGATTGAATTTAAACAAAGGAAGTTGTTTTAGCTGTCGTGGGAAATAATCCCTGAAATGTTGCAAAACAAAAAAAGCCCTAATTTTTCATGAATACTTATGCGAAAATGTATCAATGTTGTACTCCATGTTCAATTCATGTTGTATTGACTGAATATGATTGCAATGTGCCTTGTTGTATGTTTGATATATGAATCTTTAATAAAAAAATAAAAAAATAAAAAAAATAAAAAAAGCTGTCGTGGGAAATCCCCTCAACCATTAAAAGGACAAATACAAAGATATTGCTTTCCTCTGTGGATGTTGAAACTGATTGTTTTTATAATGAATATAATATTATGGACATCCACCTGAAGAATGAATGCTGTATCAGATGCAGGTAATACTCACTCAGGCGATCTCTCTCTCTCAATAATACTCAGAATAGGTACAAAATACATTGAGCTTCACTGGAGCGACTCAACATTCCATCGTTACTAGTTCTAAGGTGACATTTTAGAATTAGTAACGGAGGCTTGGTTACAACTGTAAAACTGTCAATTTGGAAGTAGTAACACACTGTAGTTGCTGGGCAGAGTGTATGTGTATGTCAGGAACCAAACTGTTAAATCAATATTCATTTATGTTTATATAATTATTTTTATGAGATTTATATGATTATTTTTGTTACGGTTAGTTAGTTGTTAACTGCAGATTTACACACCTCTCCTTCCTTCTGCGAATCCACATAGATAACTGGAAAAGGCTCTTTTCCCGCAAACAACAGTGCCTGAAAACATGTAGGAAATATGAATGAGAAAAGTCTGAAACAAAACACAGAAAATGGCATCATATATCATTGCAGAGAAAACTCACAGCACCTTGAGTGGGGTTTTAAAGGGTTTCTGCTCGGATCCATCTCCATCCACATCACTGCCATGTTTTTCAGACACGTACAGTTCTTCTGCAGGACCAAACAACAGCAGATTTAACATTCACCAGTTTGCAAGCAGATTCACAGCAGACTTTACTGCTGTAAAAGGTTCTTCAACGTCTGTAGCTTTAGTGTGCCACTGAGGGCACTAGGTAGGGATGGACACATCGATTTTGCAGTGCTAATATATATATATATATATATATATATATATATATCAATATTCACAAGCTACTTATTTACCATCGATTCGGTTTCAAAAATCATTAGGCCTAAACAGCTGTTATGTCCTTTTTAAGAAGAAAAAGAATGTATTTCAAGAAAGTGCAAATGAGCTTGTTTTATGTTGTTGGTATTTTAGTTTGATTTAATTTTAACTTTATTCATGTTTATATTGTTACTTATAATCAATTAATTAATCACAATATTTCTGTAAAATAAAGAATTGTTTTTATACCTATTGTTGCTACAAACATTTTTAATTGTGCTAATATTAACTTTTGAAACAGCCATTATGTGTCATATAGATGTGTTCTTCAAAAAAAAATTATCGCTAAAAGTATACCAAAAGTATCGCTATCAAACTAAACCAGTTTGACATCACCAATCCCTGGCACTAGGATTAAAACTATTATTCGATTAGTCTGATTATTTTTGATTAATCAACATATACGTTTTTATTTACAAAATTGTAAAGCATTTATATTTAAAAGCAACAGGTTATTGCACATGTACCACACTGAACCTTTTAGACTTGACAGATCTTGTCACTTTATGACTAAATACATCATGCGTGTATAGATGAGAGATGTATCTTCATTATAAAGCATGTTCTGTTCAAAGTATTTCCAAAAATGAAGTTTTAATAGTATTTCCCTGCTGTGACGGTGTGGGCTGGAACATGTGTGATGCATCCTTGCTCATTCACTTACTAGACTGTCTCATTCTAGCGTTTAATGCTGAGGAGGACAACAACCTACAAGCCTCTGAAGGACTGGACTAGGAAGGACACAGCCTTCCGCTTGAGAAGCACCTATCGTATATACTAGGGGTGTGCCAGAAGCCTAAATCCAGTGTGATGCGAACTGCCTATTGACCTACAAAGTGAAGTCATACCTGCACCACTCTATTTAAATTGTCACATTTCAAATAAACCACAATAAATGAATACATTTAATTTTAAAATACATTCACATTTATATTAGTTTGATTTGTAAAATGTAGCCTACAATATAACGGTTTATTACTGTAGCCTATTTTTTACAGCATTTAATATCAAATAAAATCACTCTTACGTTAAATGTACCTATTACTTAACGAATTGTAATAAAATTTCACAATATTACTGTTTTTACTGTATTTTTGATTAAATAAATGTAGCCTTGGTGAACATACAAGTTAGCCGCCCTCGTGTGTCCACACTCACAGAATTGAATCCGGCCCCCTGCGAAAAGTTTGAACACCCCTGACTGACCACCCCTGACTGATCACATGAAGAAAGTAAGGAGATTTGGCAGACTGGACAATGGTGAATGATTGTCAGATCCCAAGCGCCATTGATGAATATTTAATCTAACTGCCGCTCCCTACACGGAGTAGTGATAGCGAATCTCGAAAGTGAAAGTGAAAGTAAAAAGCAAGAGTGCATTCAAAGGCGATTTCAGTACTCTGCTTTCTAATAGCGGTTCCCAGATGCCCGCAAATTATATCCAGTATTATTACCCAACTATATAATTTGCCAGAGAAAGCACTGAAATAGATATATTTTTTACTCCCATCTCGTATTCCCTTTAGAGGCTCCATAGTAGGCTACACGCCCTTTCCTTTCCGAACATGATATTCGGCTTCGGACACATCCCTATAGTAGGCTACAGTACATAATATACATCTACTGTATAGTATAGTGTGCACTGGAGTATGCATAAATAAAATATGTATGGTATAGAGTGCATAATCTGACGCAACACTGCATCTCCATCATCATCAAACTCACTGATCGACATCTGACCGACACCCTCGTCCGCCATATTGTGCTCTTTAGACCTCAGATGAGTTTTGTCCGGCTCGGTTCGGCAGTTGTTTTAAACGCGGCGTTAATCGGATGGTCCGTACGGCGCACGTAGCATGAGCTTCTGGGGACGCGTGCGCAAAAGCGCGAACCTTTCTGTTGTCGCTTCAGCTGGGGATTGGTACATTCGCAAGATGACGCAAATAAGCCTCGCCTTAAAAGTAAACGAAAGTTTTATTTTATTTAGTTTTTTTGTTTTTTTTTATTGAACACCAAGAACGTAACAAGAACAGAATATACATCTACAATGGCATTGACAAATACAGATAAATTAGTATTACACAAGGCACATGTCAGTAAAATAAATGGATAATGACAAAAGAACATAGCCTAACATATATTTGAAGAAAAAAAAAAAGAAATAAAGAAAAAAGGGGGTCTCTTCATTCCTCTTCTAAGAGATCAAGGTCTCTTATTATTCTAGCCAATTTCTGGGCCTTTTTACTTTTCATACATTGCAACGATGGAAAGAAATTACAAATAAAGTCTCTTTTAAATACAGAAAAATAAGGTTTCGTCTTCATACATTTGCATTTATGAATAAAGAATTTGCCCAAAAACATTACAAAAAATCCATTTTTTTTTCTCATCCAATAACATTCCAAACATAATATGCTTCCTAGCAAAAGTTAGCAGTGAATGAATCTTTGTCTCCAACCAGTAAGACATTATAGGTATTTGAAAAAACAAGGTGATCATTTGTCTCTATATCAACTTGACAAAAAGTACAGGCATTTTCTTCAAAATTAAACCGTTGTCTTAAAAATTCACTTGACGGGTATACCCCATTGAATATTTTAAAATGGGTTTCCTTAGCTTTAGGAGCCACTGGAAAGCTAATATACTGTGTTCGCAATTTTTTAACAAATGGTTTGTCATAAGCTTGCAAAACACAGTTATTATACAGAAATGTCGGATATAATATAGAATTGAAACAAGAGCGAATAAGTTTGTTGGGAAGCATTGCCCTGAGGTCATTAGTGATTCTATGTGGAGAAAAATTGTGGTTATATAATAACTTCCAATATAACAAAATCTGCTGGTGAAAGGAAGATCATTTGATTGGCAGTCTGGAAACAGTAAAATCACATCTCAGTAGAAAATCAATTCCACCCAATTTTCTAAATATACCTCTGGGAATGCAAAACCAGAAATTAGTTTCATTTGTTATAAAATGTTTAAGCCATTTGACCTTCAACATACCAACAATAGAAGTCAAAGGCTTGTAATCCACCATTTTCATAATCTTGTATAAGATTTGCCCTCTTTATATAGTGCACACGTTTTCTCCATATATAATTGAAATTAATTTGATTAATGGAGTAAACGAAAGTAGGCGGCAATGTGGAAAATGTGCAACAGTGCAACCTATGAGTTCAACCAAGGACATTATGGTCAGATCAAAGTCGAACATCGCGTGATTCCCGCCCATGCTGCTAATAAACTGGATGATATCTAAATTCCGTTGCTTTTAAATGAAAATAAACACGATTAACAAGACAATGTAGGCTTTATCCGGACTTAAGCTTTTATCCCAGTACTTTCATTATTATTGATGTTTGCAACACAGGAATAGCTAGCCTACATACGAGCTAGGCCTTTATGTAGCCTACGTACTTTTGTATGTCATTTTTGTAGCCTACCAGACCTCAACTATAAAGTTAAGCGCACCCCCGCTTTTGCGATCCATGGAATTTTTAAAATAATAATAAGTAGATAAAATCTCAGATAAAATAATAATAAGTGGATAAAATCTGAGCGTTTTATTTTCTTTTATTGCCAGAACTAAAGAGAATAATATCATGACTGTAAAATTACTAAATTATTATAATCTTTCACAAATTAACATAATAAATGCTAAATTGATAAGATTTATTAAAAACAAATGTTTAAGTGTTCTAGTTTTACATAGTATAGCCCATCAGATTAATCTGTAAATCATTTAAAGGTGCTGTCTGTAAGAATGAAGGGTTGTTGTTGTTTACATTCACTTTCATTATTATTGATGTTTGCAACACAGGAATAGCTAGCCTACATACGAGCTAGGCCTTTATGTACGTACTTTTGTATGTCATTTTTGTAGCCTACCAGACCTCAACTATAAAGTTAAGCGTGCTAATTGAGCCCCTGACATTGATGACTTGACCGCCTTGTTTAATCTTGAACTTTTCCTGCAAAAAACAGTCTTTATCCATGTTGAAAACATTTGACAGAAATGCCAACTTCCTCTTTCTAAGAAAGCTGAAGACCCATCAGCACTTCCTGTTGTTCTCTCTGCAGCCTGTCCTTACCTATTACCCACTTGTTGGACAGACTCCAGTCTCTTCCAGCTCCAGCTCCCATATGGTCAAGCTATTTGGTCTCCTTTCTAAATTCTGACCACAATAGTGTGCTCTTCACATTTATTGCACATTTCAACCATCTCTTTCAATGATCCCTTAATATCTGAATTAGAATCAGTTCCGCATTGTTAAATTTATTATTAAAAAGTTATTATAGTTATTAAAAAAATTTAACAACAAAAATCTGCAAAGAATAAGTGTATGGGACATGTGAATGTCTTTTGGTTATTCCACAAGTTTTTACGTATATACTTATTACAGTAAATTACTAATTAACAAAAATAATTATTATACCAATTTACATAATAAAAATGTGAAAATATACATTTTGAAATATGAACTATGGCTAATTTCCAGCCCCTAATTGACAGACAGGCAGACTGACAATTACCTTTTCAACAAAAAACAATGGAGCCATACTGATATAATATTTACATTATGCATCACTTTAGGAACTTTAAGTGTCCATTATCTATTTTTCTGAAATGTCCATTTCTTTGTGTGACAGAGAAACACTTCTTGATATTTGAGGAGAGAAACAATTTCATGATTCTTCCAAAGACCCATGCATTTCTTGGGGAAGAGTCATCTATTATCAGGACGACATGGCAAACTGAAAGATTTTTCTTTACTTGAGTCCATTTTTGATACTCCTGGAGCAAAGGTAAATATTCACACACCCATCGCTTCCAGAATTTCTTCCATTTGCAATGTCAAAAAGTGATTAGGTGTCAAGGGTTCAAGATCTGTGGGGTCATCTGTTGTAATGGTAAGTGGTCTGTCATTTATTGCTTCCATTGACTTCACACAGGAATGAATGCAAGCTCTCATCAGTGTTTGTGTTTGTTCTTTCAGCAGATCTCAGGATTTTTCTAACGGACCTTATCTGTCTTTCCCACATTCCACCGAAATGAGATCTAGAAGGTGGATTGAATATCCACTGTATTCCTTTTTGCATCATAGTGCTTTCAATTTGAATGGCTTGCAATGAATGGCTTTATGCAGTTCAATCTCAGCACCAATGAAATTATACCGTCGTCACTTCTCATGATTGACACCTGACCTCTCCTGTACACAAAGCATCGGATGGCATTTAAACACGAGTCTGTGTCCAGCGTATGTGCAACTTCAATATGCACAGCTCTTGTTGTCAGGCAGGTAAACAATATGCCATATCTTTTAGCATTACTTCTACCTTGTCTGATTTCAAACGGTCTACATTAGTCAACCCCGACATTGGTGAAGGGTGGTTGATCTGGTATTATTCTGTCGTGTGGCAGCTCTGACATCTTCTGCTCTACAGCCTTTGCTCTGATCTTTCATGTCACACACATTTGGAGAGCAACTAGAAGCCAGAATGTAGATTTTAAAATTAAGACTTTTCCTCGTTATTGTTGAATCACGGAAACAACACCAGTTATTTTGTCATTTTTGTTATTTTGTTCTCTTATTTGTTATTTTAAATAATAAAATACACAGGTCTATTCCAGGTCTATGTGTTTTTCTGAAGTAGTACAGTAAGGATTGAGCTTATATACACCACTGAGGGACTTACAACTTCCTTGTAAGGTAGAAAAACATGTTGCTTTTGTTTAAAATGGAACGTATACCTCAAGCTTACACATGCCACAATCCACTTTCCATATAAAGAAACTGTCCTTCAGTATATACATTCGTGGTACATTTGCCTCAGTGGAAAACATTCCGTTCCTTGTAAAGATTATACCAACTGTACACAGTTGATGTATACATCATCAGAAAAATCTATGCATCACTGTCACGGGTGGTTGCAGGAAGACAGAAGATGATGAAGGTATCTTTTCCAACACGAAGGTTTAATGGGAGTAATATACAGGACAGTAGAACAGGCAGCAACACACACTAAATACAACAGAGATCGGACCAAGACTGACTGAACAGACATAACTTAAATGCAAACAAAGATGACAATGATTAACGAAACACAGGTGATACAGATAACGATTGACTAAACACAGGTGATACAGGACTGCCAACTCTCACGCATTCAGCCTGAGACTCACGCAATTTACACTTTTCACACGCTCTCACGCCAAACATCCATTTTCTCACGCAGAGAAAAATCGCGGAGCAAAGAGGACACAGACAGAGTAGACAGAGCAGGTTACTTTTGATATAATAATAATGCTCAGCTCTCAGGTTCTGTCCATTTTATTACGAAATTCAGACAATAAATACCGTTTTGGCGCTTGTAAATGTGAAACGACAGATCGTTGTAGCGCCTCAGTTCAAGTAAACCGATCATCTGTTACTTTTTATTTAAAGATACAGTACAACTTACCAAAAGGTATTTATGCCTCATACGTAATATCGATCAATCAGTGTTTTTCAACCACGGAAAGAGGTCAATACAACAGCAGGAGAACAATTATGGCACAGAACTTTACATTTACCTCAGGAAAAACATAGCACCTTAGTTGACTAGAAAAAAAATAGCTATAGAGAGGAGTATTTTGCTAAATATGTGCACTATATTACATATTTATTATATTGTTAATTGTGTCATTAAATAATTGTTATTATAATGAAAACCGCATTATATTTAATTACATTTATTTTTAACCTTTAATAATACCAGGGCTCTCTGTACGTTTACAGCATTATGTGCGATATATTTTTTTCTTGCGAAAAATTAACATGTAGGCTATCTACTGTATATTTATCCAAATTAGTCAATATTGAATCAAGATTGAAATCAAATCCCAAGAATTGAATTGAAATCGTGAAAATTGTGTTAAGCAATAATACAAACAGCCTACCATTGTACCATGTAAACATTGTAACACGATGTCACTAAACTTAATACAATTCTGTTTAGTTACCAAATGTTTTGACAATCACAATTACACCTATTGTGATGCAAGTTGTTTTTTACATCCCCTCAATCCATGTGACATGTGAATATTTGGGTATAATGATTGGCTTTACATGCTGAGGCATTGCAGATCTACCAAAACCTCCAACTCTCAAGCAATCCATCCTGTAGTATTGGATCCAGTTTAGAAAGGCAACTGTTCGTTTTAACAGATGGAAAACCTTTTTGCAACATTGAAATTTCTTCTTTGAATCTTTAACTTTGAGTTTTGAACTTAATGATTTCATGTTCAGCCCTTGTTAAGTCCTGAAGTGTTAGAGAATTGCAGTTTTCTGCTGTGGATTTTGTTTAACAACTACATTTTCTGTCTTTGGCTGGTTTTTTTTATTGCTGCGCTGTATAACCATGTCCTTAAATCGAAGGATCCACAGCTCTCTTTAATTTGTACCAATCAGTAATAATTGATCAATTTGTTCACAGCATCTGCATCATCCACTGCACACACAACATTCACTGAGGCTGAGTGTTTAACCTCACTGTCATCCACTTTTGTTGAAAGGACATGATTTGTCTCAGGCCACTTGCTCTCTGGTTCTTTGAGAAAAGAAGGACCGTGGATCCAGCTTTTCACAAGTAAGTCCCCTGGATGCCCAATCAGTCTGGTTCATTAAGGTTTTAACGTCCACTCCAAACGAGGGACTAATAAGCTAATTAATTAGATGACGAGTGAACTGTATCTAATAAACACATACAGGGAAACTGGGTCAAACAAGGCACTGATGAATAAACCAAAAACACAAAGAGGCAAATACATTTCCATGGAAAAGTGAAAATGACTGAATTAGCCAAAGTGAAGCAGGGAAAGGATTGGACACTTACAAGTCAGTTTAATCATTTGAAAGAACCGACAGTTTCTTAGTTCTCTTCTGGAAGCTTGTTCCAGCTCTGGGTGGCATAATAGCTAAAGGCAGACTCAACATGCTTTGAGTGAACCATCGGTATTTATAAACGTTGCGATTCAAATTTATATTCAGTGAGCAAATCTGCAATATATTGAAGTCCTAAAGACCAGTGGTTCCCAAACCTGTCCTGAAGGCACCCCAACACTGCACGTTTTATGTACGTACTCCCTAATCAAACACACCTGATTCAACTCATCAGCTCATTATCACATGGGTTAATGCCTTCAGGACAGGTTTGGAAACCACTGCTATAGACCATTGAGTGATTTATTTACGTGTTCAAAATGCTGCTGTTACAGATAACAATGTGTTTAATGTTGTTTAATGTTAATGTTGTACTTTATTCATTTTGTGCTGGGAAACTGTTATTGGATGTTCAAGTGGAATATGGAAAATGCTCTGCTGCCTATAGTGTTGTGAGGGGAACCAGTTTGTAATCCAGTTCGTATTAAGATGACTGTTATGCTGGTGGCGAATATGTTTGGTGGTGTGTACACCACGTCAATCTCCAGTCAATGCAAGCAGGAGCGCATTAATGCACAGACTTCAACGGGCTGAAGCCCAGGGGCCTACACTGAGGAGGGGCCTACTGGCTGCATGTCAATTCTATATTTAGAAAAATTTGTTCTAGTTAAATGGGAGTTTGCAGCAATGACAACAGCATTCTATAAACAAAATTGAAAAATTTAAACTGAGGAACTCGCAACTGCATTTTCGGAGATTCCCTGCTGTGTGTAAGGTTTTAGATTCAGTCAGTGTGTTCCATCAGTGCTGCTTTATCAATTTTAATTTCAGGAGGTTTTAAATCTTGGGACAGAAAAACAGGAATCGTAATAATAAGAAAATTAAACTTCAAACGGCTAGGAGTTAATTAATTAAATGCAAACATGGCATGTTTCAGAATAAATAAATAAACAGTTTTGAATCACCAAATAGCCCACGCTAACTTGCCAAGTGATCATTTTGATCTACTGATGATGAATAATTAATATATAATGACTATATTTATATATATTCTAAATATTTATTTATATAATTGTAATTTATGATGTTTTAATCATACCTGTTAACTCACATTTTGTACTGCTGTCCATAATGAGCCTTTTCAGCTCTTGAGCTTTCCAAAGCCTAATAAAATTGAATTGTCCTGACTTTAATTTGTTGAACTGATTTAAAGTTATTATACATTCAGAAATATTTTAAAGTTTATTTTAATAATTTTTATTTGTTTAATTTATTAAAAGTAATTATAGATTCAGAAATATATATATATACATTTGAGTTAACCCAAAATCTTAAGGATTTTTTTTATCAAAATTACTCATTTATTTATGCTATGCCAACTAACTGGCAGAATAGTGTTGTAAAACTGTTATCTGTCAAGTAAGCACACACATTTATGGCAACCCATGATTGGTAACAATATGTTTTGCAATATTCACAATGATGATCATGTAATTTTAATGGTCAAATATAACCTTGCAGCATCAAGTGACAATCATTTTAGGAACTTCAAATTCACAGAAAAGTTGCCTAATCCAATGTAAACATGTTTTTGTTTATTTGCCTGATACACCATATAGGCCTACATGCAGTGTGTCACGATCCACACACAAAGGAACGGGAAAAGGAAAGATCCAAGTGCAGTAAAGGTTTATTAGGGTCAATCCAAAATCATAGTCTTCCAGGCAGAGGTCAAAATCCAAATAATCAATCCAAGAAACAAGAACACAAACAGGAAATACAGGGAACGGAAGTGGCGTGATATAAGACAAGGAATCCGTGACAAACACTAGACTGGCAGGGTATATATAACTAGAACTAACAATGAATAACAGGGAACAGCTGGGTACAATGATGACGGGGAACAGCTGGGTGCAATGAATAGTGATTGGTACAGACAGGGATTGTGGGGAATGCAGTTCATGAACAGGATGACACCGTGGAGACGAGGACCTCTAGTGGACACCAGTGATACACAAACAGACACTGTGACACAGTGCAGTCTTGGTCCTGATACCCAGACACTGCACATTTAGATGTCTCCGTTAATGCCGTTCATGTGTATAATGAGCTGATGAGTTGAATCAGGATTAGCGAGGCTATAAACATGGTGGTAGATCTGATGTTTTGGGGGGTGTTTGTCATCCTTTCTGTCTGTGTCATTCATTGTGCAGATATATGCATATCTGCCGATGTAGCAGCCGTTTTCTCTCTCAAAAGCATGTGTATATCGCTTGTATTGTCTATTTTTCCATTACCCTGTGCAACTGTGTAGAGTGAAAAGGTGCTTTACTAATGTACAGCCATAGTCTTCTTTTTAGCTGTTGCATAATTATCATATCCAATACTATGCCTCTGAGTTTTCATGACAGAAATACAAAGTTCTGTCAAGAAGTTCTAGATAGCGCAGGCTGACAAGACCTTAACTTAATCTGCTAGCAATCACGTTGTTATCTCATATAATATTATTATTATTATTATTATGTAATAAAACAAAATAATCCAACAAAATGACAGCTAGGTAATTTTGTTGGATTATTTTGTTTTATTTATTTATTCATTTATTTTTACCAAGGTGCTGGAAATATAGGCCGATCAAACGCTGACATCATAAAACATTTTGCTTTCTGTATTTTCACATTTAAATTAATCATTCTTTATTTGATGATAATTTTGTATTTGAAAGTCATTAATTATATTTAAAAAATATATAACGATTCTCATACTTGTGCATGCACAGATCTTCGTTGCAAAATAGCCTATATTATGACCACAGTAAGGTGAGTCTTGTGACTTCTGTCCTTTATTTGCCACTTCTCGCCTCTGGTTTTGGCCTGTCATACCGGTTGAAAAAGTCACCAATTGCTGCTGACATGCAGGCCTTAAAAATGGGTCAGACTCGGGTTTTATCGGAGTCATGTTTTTCTTTAAAAAAAAAAGATTTATGCACGTTGGGTTCAGATAAATTATAGGTAAAAAAAAAAAAATGCTTACTGCAAATCTCCTCTGTAAAACACCATTTTCAGGTTTCACATTACTGAATTGTGGCTGAATTGTCAAAACTGAGAGCTCAGCTCAGAACAAATGAAGTGATAAACTCTGACAAAATATAATTGTGCTATAATAGTGATTGTTATATAAGTGATTTTATAATGTCTAAATATGAATGCAAAAGCACCTGTGAAAAGAACTTTATTAGTATGTACATTACACATATGTACATTAGTATGTTCATATCAACATATGATATGAATATTGTGTGTATGTGTGATCCGTTGCATTATATACAGTATAGGGTCTAAAATGTGATAGCGTAAATCATCATGGAAACTTGGACAAAGACACTGCATACAAATTTAAGTCAATCGGACTAACGGTTGCATATAGCTGTTTTATGATTTTTTCTATTATCCAAGTGATGAATCGCCGCAGATGTTATTGTGTGACCACAGAATGAGCTCGTACATGAACATAACAAGTTTGGTGAAAATATGTCATTGCGATCAAGAGTTATAGTTATTTTAGCGAAAGTGACTTGCCTACTTTTAACGTTTTGGCATCCCGTCACAAGCGTGAGTCAGCGATTTAAATTCTTTTGACAACTTTTTGCCACGCGCATCTCAATGATGCATGTAAAATTTTGAGAGAATCGGACAAAGCGCCCTTTGAGGAGATCAAAAAAGTAGCTTTTTTGGAATACTGGAAACATTATCGTGAGAGCCATTGTGTAAATGAATAGCAACAAAACAAATTCTCACATACTCACATCATTCCTGCATGATCATAGAGATCAAATTCTTTCAATTTAATGGTGGTTAGCGATCAAATTATTACGTGTGAACCACTTATCTAATACCCGTCTTCAGGTGCACATGCACAAGTGTGCGGTTGCATGTCTGCCGGGCGTGCACATGCCTGAAGAAGCTGCATGCATGTCTATAATGCGCATGTGTGAAGCTGAGAGTGCATGTCTGCTGCCAGACCCTTTTGATACATTCACAGTCATGCTACTGTGAACATTTAATACATTGCACTGCATGTAGGCCTATATGGTGTATCAGGCAAATAAACAAAAACATTTTTACATTGGATTAGGCAACTTTTCTGTGAATTTTAAGTTCCTAAAATGATTGTCACTTGATGTTGCAAGGTTATATATGACCATCCAAATTACATGGTCATCATAATTTGTGAATAATTGCAAAACTGTTACCAATCATGGGTTATCATAGACGTATGCTTACTTGACAGATAACAGTTTCACAACACTCTAAAGAATTATTCTGCCAGTTAGTTGGCATATCTTAAATAAATGACTAATTTTGATAAAAAAATTTTTTGTTTTTACAAATGTAAATATATATATAAAATTATATAAATATTTCTGAATGTATAATTCTGTGCAATATGCATGCATAACTTTAAATCAATAAACAAATTATTAAAATAAAGTCAGGACAACTCAATTTTATTAGGCTTTGGAAAAGCTCAAGAGCTGAAAAAGACTCATAATTCATATTCTCAGGATGCTCTTCACAACTAGAATAAGCAGTGAACATGTCAAATAGTAGCTAGTGAGAACTTAATTGACTACCAATCATGAATTAACTCTATATTTATAAATAGTATAGGCCTAGTAGTAGGTCAACTAGTAGTAGTAGTGTAACGTTGCTGAGGGAGACAGGCGAAGACAAGGATATAAACGCAGGGTATTTAATAAAGTAACAAGAAACAATGGAACACAGAACTCAAAGGAACAAAACCAGGGGAATCACAGAGACAACCATCACACATACAACAACTGACAAGGTAACAAGTGAAACACAAGGGCTATATACACAGAGACAAACAAGCTTAACTAAGTAACAAGGGGGTGTGGTTAATAAGAAACACCTGGGGAGACTAATAAACAAGAAAGACTACAAAGGACTACAAAACATAGCACAGAACAGGAAATAACAAAAGTGCACACAAGACAAGGGAAACACAGGACAGGAATCATGACAAGTAGTAGTAGTAGTAGTATCTATACTTATCTTTCTTAAATTCCTCTATGTATTCCATATATATGGCATATATATATATATATAATATATATATATATATGCTATAAAATATATTATAATTTCATAATTATAATATATTATATTATATATAATATAAGGTTTTATTTATATATAATATAAATATTATTTATTAATATATATATATATAATTAATAATTATATATTTATATATTATATAATATAAAGTTTATTTATATAAACATATATTATATATATGTTCAGTATTTTCACTTAAATGGCAATGAAAATTACCTATTAATTGTCATTTAAGTGTATCTATCTATCTATCTATCTATCTATCTATCTATCTATCTATCTATCTATCTATCTATCTATCTATCTATCTATCTATCCAGGGCTACGTTCACACTGCAGGGCTTAATGCTCAATTCCGATTTTTTTTTAAAATTCGATTTTTTTTGCAAGGCCGTTCACATTTCCAATTAAATGCGACCTTTTGTGATCTCCTGTGTGAACGTGAAATGATCCAGAAGTGACCCGCATGCGCAGAAGAGTACTCAACGGTCAACGACGTCACTTGTTGTTTGCGGAAGTAGCTAAACTTTAACTGTGATTCTCTCTCACACACACACACACACACACACACACACACACACACGAGCGCGCGCAGCGACCGTTACACAAGAGCCAGACAGCAGCCGCTGACCCATCTAATATCAGATTCAGCACAAATAAGTTAACATAACGTATATATAATGGCCGTGGGCTTTTATTTATTTATTTTTTAATTAACGGGCTCGTCGAGGTCGACCCGTTCGGCAGATTTACCTCAGCTCGACGAATATCCAGTCCGTTTTCAAACCGACGACTACTTAAACGCAGGATTATGACGTTTTTCGCGTATCAATGACGTGCGGGTCGGATAAATGCGACCTGGCCGTTCAGACTGAAGTCGCATTTGAAAAGATCGGATATGTATCGGATTTGGGACCACATACCCAAGTGGCCTGGGTCGCATTTGAAAAGATCGGATCTGTGTCGTTCAGACTGTCATGAAAAGATCAGATACAGGTCGCATAGGGGCAAAAAAATCGGAATTGGGTCGTTTCAGCCTGCAGTGTGAACGTAGCCCAACTATCTATCTATCTATCTATCTATCTATCTATCTATCTATCTAGATTACTACTAGATTAGCCTACTACAAGTTGATACTTACGGAAGCCCTGAACGGCTGAACCACATCCGTAAAAAAAATACACAAATATTTCGAGATTAAAGTAGAAACATTACGAGAATTACATGCCTGCCACACTCAGGCACATTCTTTGTGTGTGGTCTGTCTGTCTGTCTGTCTGTCTGTCTGTCTGTCTGTCTGCCTGTCTGTCTGTCTGTCTGTCTGTCTGTCTGTGTGTGTGTGTGTGTGTGAATAAATGCGTTCGTGAAGTCGAACTGCTTCGGACATGGATCTATAGTAGCTTTTTACTTTTATTTGGGCTTTCAACAAAAGGAAATTCTACAGCAATCTACCAACATGCATTATGGCGTTGCCTATAGACGAGCACAGAGACTCCGCCCGCTGGAGTAGGTACCACAATCCTGGTCCAAACTTTATGTGGCACGTTGACTCGAAACCTACTTCACGAGTTCACAAATAAGTCAGACAGAATAAATGCGTATTTAGCGTGCTGTCCGAGGAGAGGGCTCCGGGCTTGGTATTCGGATAAGAATTTCATACCTGTCAACACTCCCGTTTTTCCCGGGTTTCTCCCGTTTTTTAGCCCTATCTCCCGGACCCCTCCCGTCCCGGGAAACTCCCGTAATTTGCATGGCCCAAACTCCTTTATGAATAATCGGACCAAAATGTTTGTCTAATGTTGACCAGTTGCCAGATTGTACTATGCATTATATTCACACAATCCACACACCATATACAATTTCAACCCGTTTGTCACCTCAACCTGGCAACCTATAACCCAGTTGCGCAGTCGCGGAAAGTTTAACCCGAAAGCGAGCCCATAGACATGATGGCAGGTGAAGGCGGTGTCCCCATAGGGGTGTCCCCGCAGAGAAACAGAAGTATCCGATTGTTAAGTCTGACGTCACGCGTGACGTTTAGCCTTTTCCGGGTCCAAGCGCTCCTCTCGTCCAGAAATAACAATGGTGGAACCTGTACATTTATTTACGATCACGTCCTTCTTAGTGAGGCACCCTTGGCGGTCAAAAAGGGTTTAAATTCCTTTAACACCAACAGAATGGTTAGTGTAGCTCATCACTCAGGTGGCATAATTAAGGGTAGAGTCCAGGCATCAATGAAAAAGAAGATTTACGAGGTTGAAGTGAGTTAGCTCGGGACACGGGACACAGCACTGCGGCATTGTAAAAACACTCAATAATAACCAAAACGCTCGCGAAAGCGGTAGGTAGGTAGAGAGGACCTGGACTTTGGACCCGGAAAGAGTATTATCGGAGAGTGGTTACGTCACGACTTAACAACCGAATAGCCTGGTTCTACCAGACTCTAACTACATTTCATTTGTACAGAGAGTCTGGCCTCTCTCTATTGAGAAACGTTTACTTCCTTGTAGGCGGGTTCGCTGTTAAAGTTCAAAACTATTGGATCTGCCCAGAGTCACTCAGGATCTGCCATAGCCAATCGCTAACGTGTGGTCGTGACGTATGTCATGCGCCGAAACCGGCCGGAAACAACAAGTCCGAATGATCAGAGGATTATGTTTAGAATAAGATGTCTGTCAACGAGAGCTGCAGGTTTTGTTCATCGAATTTAAGTGTTCAAGGAACAATTGTAAATTCTAAATGTATATTTGACACTCAGTCATTTAATGCAGGTCTGTGCAGGGTCACTGTCTCAAAGAGCATGCACAGAGTCCAAATGAAAACAATTCCCCATCGTCCAAATTAAACAATTCCCCATCGTTAGTACACATTGATGGCCTAAGACACGAAACGAGCGGTTTGTGTGAGAAAACGAACAGTAGCCTATTTATATCGTTTTTACCTCTCTGAGGGCGCGCGCGCATCCTGGTGTGTGACGTGTACGCAGACTGGTCCATAGATATATACACTAGAAGTCGCCTTGTCTACGGCAGTTCATTGGAACGAATGTCTTTAAGGCGACATCTAGTTTAGTCTAGTGTCTATGCCGCTGCGGTCGTTTCGGATCTGCCGCAAATGCTGTGTACAGTGATCACCGTCCAAAATGTCACGGTCATCGTGCACGCCGAGCTGCCCAGCACGAACTCCTAACTTTTCTGCCTCCTTCACTTGGTCCTCCATTAGTGCAACAAGAGGGGAGACAACAACAACTATCGGCTTTGCATCCCTATCGTTCGCCTTAGCTAACTCATTAGTGGAGTGAGCTGGAAAATCAAACTTTTCCCGAACCCCGTGGGGAGGAGGGTCACAACATCATGGCCACCAACAAAACTTAGCAAACATTGTTCTTGCTCCGGCTTTAACTTCTATATATTCGGCAGTTTTGCAACAACGGACCGAATAGCTTTTCTCACGTCTTTCTCCGCTGCCATTACTGAACTCCAACGCAAACTGACGCACTACATCAACGTCATCGTTCTCAGCCACTCCCTCTGTTCGTTGATTGGTCTTACAAAAAATTGGTTTCTGGAAACCTAAGAATATACAGCAGTCCCAGACGTAGTACTGAAGGAAAATGAAATTGAGCGGAAGTGCGTAGAAGTGCCATTTACCATTTACCAGAAGTAGGCCTACAGTTGCAAATTTCAACAGTGTTGGACGCAACAATTTACGTGCATCTTACCCAGTCATATCGACAACCTCCACGCTTTTTGTAAGGTGTGTCGCATTGATTTTTATGGAAGCTTGTTTCCGCCACTGAATAATAAATAAATAATAATAATTGCGACTTTTTATCTCACAATTCTGACTTTTTTTCTCACAACTGCGAGATATCAAGTCAGAATTGTGACTTTTTTTCTCAGAAGTGCGAGATATGAAGTCAGAATTGTGAGAAATAAAGTCGCAATTCTGAGAAATGAAGTCGCAATTGCGAGATATAAAGTTGCAATTCTGAGAAATAAGGTCGCAATTGCGAGATATAAAGTCACAATTCTGAGAAATAAAGTCGCAATTGCGAGATATCGCAATTGTGAGATATAAAGTCAGAATTGCACGATATAAAGTCGCAATTGCGTGTTATAAAGTCAGAATTGTGAGATATAAACTATTCTGTGGTAAAAAAAAAAACGTATTTTTTCCCCTTAGAATTGGACTTTATATCTCACAATTCTGAGAAAAGATGTCAGAATTGCGAGATATAAAGTCGCAATTGCGTGTTATAAAGTCAGAATTGCGTGATATAAAGTCGCAATTGCGAGAAAAAGAATTCTGACTTTTTATCTCACAATTGCGAGTTTATATCTCGCAATTCTGACTTTATAACACGCAATTGCGACTTTATTTCACGCAATTCTGACTTTATATCTCGCAATTCTGAGAAATAAAGTCAGAATTGCGAGATGTAAACTCGCAATTGTGAGATAAAAAGTCGCAATTATTATTATTTATTTATTATTCAGTGGCGGAAACAAGCTTCCATAGATTTTAATGTAGGCCACGGCGGGAAAAATTACATTAGCCAGCACATTAAAACACAGCGGCACCATCGCGCAGAAGAGGCAAGTAAGGGCACACAGGCGATCTCATCCTTCATCACGAAAGGACAGACAGAGGCAGAAAACGTGATGCAAGCCGAACTGAAGTTGGTAGCGCAGAAAAATGTTCCATTTGCTTTTTGTGATGACTTCACTTCACTGCGAGTGTGGCAGGCAGGGCCGTTTCTAGGCATAGGCAAACTAGGCGGTCTCCTAGGGCGCAAACAGCTGGGGGGCGCCAGTGAGAGCCCCCACCACACCAAGAGATTTTTTTCTCGCCCAAGCGAGTGGAAGAAAAATCCTTCTTTTTTTGCATTTCTGATAATGGAGCGTATATTTGCACTAAGTGCCTGTCTTTTTGCCAAAAAGACACCCACCACTAAATATCTACAGTGGCATAGGTCATAGGGCGTGAGGTGTTTGAAAGTAGCTTTTGACGAGTTCGAATCCGCCTTTTGCCGAACTCACTCTTCTCCCTTTTCCCAACACATGAGATGTAAAATGTATCACATAAGGTCTCTAGCGTTATATTTTGTCAACAAACTAAAATTGAAATCGTGATATGGCTTTGTGACTGTTGTATCGTAGATTCCAAGGGAAAACTCATAAACAACGGGAACTTCAGAATGGTCTCTCTTTATTAGGACTCAGCCCACAAACATGGTGCGTCACCGCCCCCTATTGGACAACCCCAATACCACCCTTAACATACAACATTTCCCCTCCACTTAACTCAGAGGCCATCCTTCCTTCAAGACACCAAATCTTCTAGAACAACTGTAAAGTGTTTTTTTTTTTTTTTTTTTTTTACATCATTCAACTCATAACATTCATAATGCAAAATATATATATATATATTTTATTTTTTTTATGTCACAAAGTCTTTAAGATATACTGGTGGTTTCCTCTCTCTTACGGACCGTCGTAGACATCCAGAAAGTGCACTCTCGGGCTCCTTTCTAGCTGGGCTTTGAGTCAATTCAGGCATTCTTTGAGCACTGGGTGAATTTGGCAATTGATTGCTTTGACATCGAGATTTCAAACTCTCAGGCTCCCAGTCATCTACAGTTGGAATTGATTCAAATGTTGTCGATGCACTGAGTGATTCTGGCATTTGAATATCAGCATCCATTGACACAACATCAGTCTCATAAGGTTGAACACTCAAGGCAGCTTGAAAGTCTTTAGTCAGCATCTCTTTTTGTTGTCGACTGAATAATTGATCAACATGACGTCGCACTACTTGGGCACTTCCTATTGCTACTTTATAGGATACAGGTCCTGTGATATCCTGAATTACTCCCTGCACCCATTTTGGTCCATATCCAAAATTCCTAGTGTACACCATATCTCCTACTTCAAAATAGCGAGATTTTGCATGTTGGTCATGTTGCTCTTTTTGAACTTGTTGTTTCAATTCAATTTTGCTGGTGAAGTCGGGGTGTATTTTGTCTAGGGTGCATCGCAATTTCCTCCCCATCATCATTTCTGCCGGCGACAATCCCGTGGTAGACTGGGGTGTAATACGATAATTGAACAATGCTCTATGCAACTGGGTATCCACAGTGGTACCAGAACTTTTTTTCATGAGATCCTTAAAAGTTTGAACTGCCCGCTCAGCAAGACCATTAGATGATGGATGATACGGGGCTGAAGTAACATGTGTTATTCCATTCTTAGACATAAATTCTTTGCTTGCTTCACTTACAAAGCACTGAGCGTTATCAGACACCATAATTTCAGGAATGCCATGGGTACTGAAACTCTTTCTGAGGCACTCAAGAGTAGTCGCTGTTGTTGCTGAATTTACTGGATAGGCCTCAATCCACTTAGAATGGGCATCGACTAAGATTAAAAACATCTTCCCCAGGAATGGACCAGCATAGTCCATATGCACTCTCCTCCATGGCTGTCGTGGCCACTCCCATGGATGGAGTGGTGCACCCCCAGGGGCTTTTCTCTGTTCTTGACACACCGTACAATCTTTTACTCGGGCCTCAATGTCCGCATCTAAATTTGGCCACCACAGGTAACTCCGGGCCAGGCCTTTCATCCTCGACATACCTGGGTGAGATTGATGTAGCTGTTTCAGCAACCCCGAACGTCCTTGCTCTGGAATGATGATGCGGGCTCCCCACAGCACACACCCGTCTTGAACACTGAGCTCTTGTTGTCTCTTGTTTCTGGCAAACTCATTTAGATTACTGTGATTAGGCCAACCTTTAAGCACATACTCACGGACTCTAGAAAGGACAGGATCTCGAGTTGTCCAATACTTGATTTGTTCTGATCTCGTCAAAGGACTAATAACGCTGTCCAGCATTAAAACATAATCCTCCTTTGATTCTTTCTCTGGAATCTCTGGCACAGGAAGACGACTGAGGGCATCGGCATTTCCATTGTCCTTGCCAGCTCTGTAAGACATGACATACTCATATGCCCCCAACATCACTGCCCATCTCATAATTCTTTGAGAGACCATCTGTGGCACCGCTTTGAGTTCATTCAGTAAACTTAGTAAAGGTTTATGGTCTGTACAGATCACAAACTTACGGCCATACAGATATTTATGGAATTTCTTGACCCCGAACACTACAGCTAAACCCTCCTTCTCCAACTGTGAGTAGTTTTTTTCTGCTACTGTAAGTGTTCGTGATACAAACCCAATGGGTCTCTCCATTCCATCTGTCATCCGATGGGCTAACACGGCTCCCACACCGTATGCTGAGGCATCACAGGAAAGTACTAAATCTTTTTCCTCATCATAGTGGATTAACACACGATTAGACTGCAGTAGTTCTTTGGATTTTTTAAAGGCTTCCTCTTGTTCCTCTTTCCAACACCAGGGGACTTCCTTCTTCAAAAGCAGGTGTAATGGAGCCAACAATGTTGAGAGGTTTGGCAGAAATCGGTTATAAAAATTCAACAGTCCCAAATATGCTTTCAGCTCTGTTACTGACGTCGGTCTTGGTGCCTCTTGAACTGCTTGAATTTTTTCGGGAACCGGATGAATACCAGTGGCATCCACTTTTTGTCCCAGGAAAATTACTTCCATTTCCAAGAATTTACACTTTCCCCTTTTCAACCTCAAACCATAGTCCTCCAGCCGCTGTAACACTTTATCCAGTGTCCTCAAATGCTCCTGATCATCTCGTCCTGTCAGCAAGATATCATCCAGATATACAGTGACCTTCGGAATATTTTTCAGGTCCCCTTCCATGGTCCTCTGGAAGATTGCTGGACTGGAACTAACTCCGAAAGGTAATCTGGTGTACGTGAACAACCCTTTATGTGTATTCACGGTTACATACGGCTGTGATGTCTTATCCAACAGAATCTGTTGATATGCATGACTCATATCTAACTTGGTGTATTTTTCACCTCCAGCTAAAACTGCAAACATGTCCTCCATCCGAGGAATGGGATACTGCTCCAGTGACGACTCTCTATTAATGGTTACTCTGTAGTCTCCACAAAGTCTTACTGATCCATCTGGTTTTAAAACAGGCACAACAGGTGCTGCCCACTCTGAAAATTTCACAGGCTCTATAATATGATCTTTAATCAGACGATCCAGTTCGGCTTCAACTTTCTCTCTCATAGCAAAAGGCAGTGACCTTGATTTAAAAAAATTTGGCTTTGCATTACTTGGTACATGAATCTTAGCAGTGGCTCCTTTTAATGTTCCCAGTTCCTCTTTGAAAACAATTTCATGTTTCCTTAGGATATCTTGTAACAACTCTGAACTATCTTTAATTTTTGTCACTTTTTCCCATCTGAGTTCCAGCTCTGTGAGCCATGATCTTCCCAATAAATTAGGCCCAGATCCTGCTACCACCACTGCTGTGAGTTCTTTGATAAGCCCTTTGTGCTTAACTTTAACCTTGATGGTACCCAGAACGTGCACTGACTGTCCGGTGTATGTTTTTAAACTGAGAGAGCTTGTTTTAAGCTTAGGCAAGTTCTTCTTAGCTTCTAATTTGCCATACTCCATCTGTGATAAGACAGTCACACTACATCCAGTGTCAATTTCAAACTTTACAGGGCATTCATTTACAACCAGTGTCTGTGTCATGGGGGGTACATGGGGCTGTAGTGTCTCTATACTATTCGGTTGTTAAGTCGTGACGTAACCACTCTCCGATAATACTCTTTCCGGGTCCAAAGTCCAGGTCCTCTCTACCTACCTGCCGCTTTCGCGAGTGTTTTGGTTATTATTGAGTGTTTTTACAATGCCGCAGTGCTGTGTCCCGTGTCCCGAGCTAACTCACTTCAACCTCGTAAATCTTCTTTTTCATTGATGCCTGGACTCTACCCTTAATTATGTCACCTGAGTGATGAGCTACACTAACCATTCTGTTGGTGTTAAAGGAATTTAAACCCTTTTTGACCGCCAAGGGTGCCTCACTAAGAAGGACGTGATCGTAAATAAATGTACAGGTTCCACCATTGTTATTTCTGGACGAGAGGAGCGCTTGGACCCGGAAAAGGCTAAACGTCACGCGTGACGTCAGACTTAACAATCGGATACATGGTGAAAACGTCTTCAGATTGATCTTCCTCCTCTTCTTGAAGATAATTAGCCCTCTTTGATTGATTTCCTCTCCCCTATTTCCAAAATTTCTTGTCTTTATCAACAGCAATTTCTTGTGGTTTCATTCTACACACTCTTCTCACATGTCCAATTTGACCACAATTATAACACTTTTCATTGGCAAATCTACAGTCTTTGGGCCCATGGTTACTTCCACCACATCGATAGCACAGTCCTGTAAAACTTGACTTACTTTTTTCTCCTGTGTCCATCTTGAGAACAGTAGTACCCATTCGACTTCCTTTGTCTTTATGCAAATCAGCCATATCCTTATTAGCAGCTTCAATTGCCTGAGCTTTCCTTAGCGCTGTCTCAAACGTCAGTCCATCCTCAGCCAGTAATCTCCGTTGTATGCTGTCATCATTAACACCACACACTAATCTGTCTCTCAGCATAACGGTGAGTGTCTCCAAAATTACAATCTTGTGCCAGCTTCCTCAGTTCGGCCACATATTCTACTATGCTTTCATCACAGTGTCTGTTACGTGAATTAAACTTCCACCGTTGAACAATTTCACTGGGCTTTGGATTAAAGTGATTTTTCAGCAAACTCACCAGATCCTCAAAACGTTTTGATCCCGGTTTCTCAGGACTCAGTAAATTCCTCATCAGTGTGCATGTCTGAGCTCCGACACAGCTCAACAATATGGCTCGTTTTTTCTCTGGTTCCTCAACATAATTTGCCACGAAAAAATGATTAAATATTTCACAATACTCCTCCCATGATTGTGACTTATTGTCAAACGGTGTAACGGATCCCAGCATACCAGCCATAGTTCAGTTCAGTTCAGTCAGTACTCCAGGTGATAGTGATTAACTTTCCTCAGCTCACCCCGTTGGCATCCAGCTGCTCCACAGTTCTGACTTTCATCCTCGTCGCCATATGTTGTATCGTAGATTCCAAGGGAAAACTCATAAACAACGGGAACTTCAGAATGGTCTCTCTTTATTAGGACTCATCTCTGTAGCCAGCAATATACACACACAAGCACACACCACACGGCATGTTCTTCTCTGCTTTTAACAGTGCTACAGCCCACAAACATGGTGCGTCACCGCCCCCTATTGGACAACCCCAATACCACCCTTAACATACAACAGTGACTTTATAAAACAGCACAAGACTTTAATTAAGTAGCCTATATAGGCATTCTGTTTGTGCTGCGTGACTTAAAGAAAAGTGCGCACTTTGCTCATGCGATCAGCTTGGTGATCTGGTGTTTTTCTCCAAAATAAAAGCTCAAGGGTTTATTTCTTGCAAGTGAAGAAATTAGGACAAAAGTACTGTAATTTTCCTATACTATAGTGTAATGTAAAATATACTTTTGAAATATTCATTTTAATTTATACAGTACATATTATTGGCTATATGGATTTTACGTCATAGGAAACTTATATAAATCATAAACACCAGTGATAATGTAATGTAGACTGAGACTCTATATCATAACTAATAAGATGTTTGAGCCCTCTTTAGTGTCCAGGTACAAGTCAGTGGTTTTTCTTTGTTCAATGTGCACAGTTCATGGGTTGAATCTCTTAATTTTTAGCTCTCAAAGTGCACCAGATTGATGCATTAATTTAACCTTAAAAATTTAAATTAACCAACAAACCAACAACATTTTCTTGCGGGGGAGCATGCCCCAGAAACCCCCTGTTAACCCAACATAGTTTCACAAAATCCTATGGGAGAGAACGATAATTTATTAACTTTACTCCAGCATAGTGCTACAAAGTCGTTTTAAGTGAGTAAAACTGTTAACGCCAAATTACAATTGGGGGCTCAATAGGAATCTTGCCTAGGGTGCCAAAAAGGCTAGAAACGGCCCTGGTGGCAGGCATGTTCCCTGATTCTGCCATCGCCTGGAAATATTCCTCTGGAAAGACCAAAACAACTCAACTCATCAAGGGTAAGTTTATCTGATAGGCGAATGCTAGATTTGCAATGTGGTTGTGGTAACGTAATGCTAGATTTACAATGTTGTAACGTTAGGCTTCTGACAGGACAGATGTTGATACAGGGCAACGTTTTGGGCAATGTTGCTGTGCAACACTTTACCATTGAGATTGGGCAACATAATGTATATCCCTTATTACAAGTTATTATGTCCCAAACTGGACATTTGACCTCATCACATGCTTAAAAAAACTAACATCTATTTTTATGTACTATTATTATTTAGGTGCCATTGCTCCAGAGCTTGATGATGAGGTCACAAACATCTGCCGGTCTCAGCCATTTGGACTACAGTGTGATGAGTCAAACAACATGAAAAAAGAAAAAGAACTTGTCATACTTGCAAGAGTTTATGATGAGAATAATCTTGAGGTTGTCACCTAATTTATTGACATGCCAGTCTGCAATGTGGGCACAGCAGATAGTCTCTATGAGAAGCTGGCAACCTCATTGAGGTGAGTGTATTTACATAATGAGTACTGAGGATTTAAAGTCCAACTGAAATCAAAATGGACCCTATTTACTTTGTTAGCGCATATTACTAGTCTTGTGGTGAACAATTAATCCGTGCAAGTTAAAACACAGAACATTTTTTTGGCTTCGTAATCTTTAATCAAAATCTGAAAATGCCCCTCCCCTCTGCATTGGAGGACCTTCCCTGATGACGTAGGTTTGATGGCTTGGTTTGGGAAACGCTTAACCACTCCCCTCAAATCGTTAGTCTGTAATGAGCGAGAGATGGAGAGGAGGAGCGCTAGAGTAAAACCCTGCCCTCTGTTCAATATTCCTTTTCACTGGGAAATACGTCACAGCACTGGAGAAAAGTCGTTTGCAACTTCCGGTTCACACAGACTTTAAGGCTCAGTTGAATGTGTCAGCATATATGTTTACAACAAATTCTTTTGTCTGATTATCACAGGAATCAGAGGAATCCCATGGGATAACCTGTTGGCCTTCAACTCTGACAACTGCAGCGTAATGAAAGGAAAGCACCATTCAGTCATCACAAAACTAAAAGCTAGTCAACCGTATGTCCAGGATGCGGGTTGCATATGCCACCTTGCCCAACTTGCCACAGGCTGTGGCATCAAGGCTATCAAGGCCCCAGTCGAGGATTTACTTGTTGGTGTATATGGCCATTTTGACAAAAGGTGAGTATAAAAGAGGAAAGGTTTGACTGTCCTGTCTTGGTCATTTTAGTTAGAGTATGATGGATAAGTTTATCTTTTATTACAATGTTCTGAACAAATTCCACATTTCTCTTAATTCCTTTATCCCTATTTATTGTCATTGTTTGTGTTTCCTTGTACAGTGCAAAAAGATGTGAGCTGTATAAAGAGTTTGTTGAGTTTACAGACACAGACACACTGAAGCTGCTCAGATACTGCAGTACACGATGGCTCAGCCTCCACACCTGCATTGAAAGAGTGCTGAATCAATGGGCTGCTCTGCAGGCTTACTTCAACAGTCATGAGGATGAGAGGAGTGTTAAAATCAGGAACCTGGCAGCTACCTTGATGATCCGGAGATAAAATTCAATTTTCTCTTTCTGAGTGCCGCTCTAAAGCCATTGGTTGCATTCAACACTGCCTTCCAGGTAGGTAGGATGAAAGGTGGAGACCTTACAAAAAGTGTAAATATCTATTTTTGTTTTTTATTTACATTTAATTTTTACCCATGTTTTAGGCAGAGGGAGTTGAGATGACAAGACTGGTCAAGAGATACTTGGGCTACATTGTTCCAGCTAGATGGATTGTGGATACTCCTGTCAGTGAGGTATCCTACAGACAAGAGCACCAGCTGACAAATGAGGATCTCTTCATTGGAGCTGAGGCCAGAGCATTCCTTGAACATGAAGAATTCTCCTCCATGTCAGTGACAAGGATATATCAGTAAGTTGTAGCTTGTGTAATAATCATACCTAGATGCTTAATTTGTCTACCTTCATAGTTCCTGGTTAATATATTGTGTGATTATGTGGCAATTGTGCTCTTAGGACAGTGAGAACTTTCTATGTGAAAGTCATTGGGAAGATGCTGAAGGCCTTTCCCTTACAATCTCAGCTGCTTAAAGACCGTACTTGGTTACTTACGTAACCTCGGTTCCCTTAGAGATAAGGGAACGAGTACTGCGTTGCAAACGCTGAGGGAAAACTCCTTTTCTCAAGAATATTGAAGCCTTTATTTTAAAACGCATTGCTGCAGCACAGGCGAGAGCATCATGCTCGCGCGAGAGCGCTGATAGGCTGTGCTGAGGCAACTGCACGAACCAATGGCGAGCAGGCAGAGGCGCGCGAACCAATCAGAGCGCTTGGCGCCCTGCCAGACTCGAGCGCGCCAAACAGGGCGTGACAGAAGAGTATAAATACGGAGAAAACTCGCCATATGACAGGTCTAATCGACTGAAGCGAAAACACCTGGGCTGCGTTCAGCCCCGGCAAAACGTTGCACAACGTTTTTTAAACAGAAACGGTGATGCGTTGAACACACTGTTCTGATGACGCAAGTGTTGCAACTATGGCAGCTGAGAAGGCTCATTCTTTGTGTTCTTTGTGAAGAATTTTCTGAGCCTGATGAAGTCGGTATAAATATGTGTTTAATACTACAAAATATGCTCGATGTTACAGTTACTGCACTTGCCGCCCAGAACAAAAGAGAACATCCCAATCGAGTGAAGGGATTGCTGAAACTGAAATGGAAGCACACATCTTACCTAATTCAGACTAAAATACATCTATTTAGCCTCACATACTGACTTTATTTGTAGGTCATACTGTTTTAATACCCTGTATTTTCTTTCTCATTTTTAGGAAAAGCACTTAATTACCATTGTTTATTTCTATACCAAATGTCATACACTTGCAATGAAGCTAAAAATATAAACAACTACATCATTATGTTGATATCCTATATTTTTACAATAAAACTTACGACAAACATGTCTTCTAATATCCTCAGTTGTTGCGTATACCGAGCTGCATCGAACACATTTGTAAATTACTTTCCTTGAACCCATTGTGCAAGTTCACTTTAATACCCCGTGTTTTATATACATGTTGCTGCTGATTGGACTGCAGTTCTGACACACCCACCAAACAAGAGAAAACGTATCTCAAACCCCGTTGCACACCGGTGCACGCCGTTTCCAGGAAACATGACGTTCAACCCGGAAACCGTAGCAAAACGTTGCGCACCGTTTTAAACTTGAACATGCCCCTGATGTAAGAGAAATAGCACGGCAAGGCAACGCAGTACTCGTTCCCTTATCTCTAAGGGAACCGAGGTTACGTAAGTAACCAAGTACGTTCCCTTACGAGAACGTTCTCTCGTACTGCGTTGCAAACGCTGTGGGAACACTTTTTAAAACGCCGTGCTATTAGTCTTGTGGCTACTCTGAGATTCCAGGGAGCCCCGGGATTATGACAGAGTGGCCAGAATACCACAGACCAGAACATCGGGCCAAAGAGATATTCATAATGTGTACATAGAGCTGGACCGAAGGGGCCAGTCATCTAAGTATAAACCCACATAACTCGAGGTAACAACCAAGTGTCTGAGTCAACACCAGCCTGGGTCCACAGAGCCAGGGTCTAGATGGAGAGAACCCGTGCTTGCAGAGCAGGGACCTCTAAGTTATAAAACCTTGCAAATGTGGACGGAGCGGACCAGCCGGCCGCCGCACAAATGTCTTCGATAGGGATACCACTGGACCAAGCCCACGAGGAGGCCATGCCTCTTGTCGAGTGAGCTCTAACACCTATGGGACAAGGGAGGCCCAGTGAGGTGTATGCCAGAGCAATGGCGTCGACTATCCATCTGGATAGCGTAAGTTTCGTGACAGGAAGACCCTTGGTCCGGACCCCGAAACAGATAAAAAGCTGTTCAGACTGTCTGAAAGAGGCAGAACGCTCCAGATATATTCTCAGAGCTCTGACGGGGCAGAGCGTGTGAGCATCACTGTCTTCTCCCGAGACTGGGAGAGCTGACAGAGAAATAACCTGGGCTCTGAACGGAGTTGAGAGCACCTTAGGTATATATCCATGTCTTGGCCTAAGGAAGACCTTAGAGTCGTTAGGGCCAAACTCAAGACAGGAAGCGCTCGTGGAAAGCGCTTGTAAGTCCCCTACTCTTTTAACTGACTCCAGTGCCAACAGCAGAGCGGTTTTCAGGGAGAGGGGTTTTAGATCAGCCGACTGAAGTGGTTCAAAGGGGGGTCCCTTAAGAGCCCGTAGAACCAGGGAAAGGTCCCAGGCCGGCACTGAAGGTGGCCGAGGTGGGTTAAGCCTTCTAGCACCTTTAAGGAAGCGAACTATAAGGTCGCTTTTACCCAAAGAGGATCCGGCTACCAGTACGTGAAATGCCGCAATGGCTGCCACGTACACCTTGAGCGTGGAGGGGGAGCGTCCCGCGTCCAGCATCTCCTGGAGAAAGGATAGTACCATAGGTACTTCACAAGTGTGTGGGTCGAGGTTCCGAGCTAGACACCAGCTGGAGAACACTGACCATTTAAGGTGGTAGAGACGTCTAGTAGACGGAGCTCTAGCCTCCATAATAGTATTTAGGACACCCTCTGGGAGGTCCTGGGGTACCCGTTGAGCGGCCACACATGTAGGGCCCACAAGTCGGGACGGGGGTGCCAGATAGTCCTGTTCGCCTGAGCCAGGAGGTCGCTCCTCAGTGGAATAGGCCACGGGTCTATTACAGACAGTTGCATCAGCTCTGGGAACCAAGTCTGGGTTTGCCAGAGGGGGGCTACCAAGAGGACTGCGCACTTCGTGTTCCTGATCCGTTCGATGACCTGAGGGAGCATCGAGACCGGAGGGAATGCATAAAGGGGAAGGTTGGGCCACTCGTGGGCCAACGCATCCCTGTTCTTTGAAAAGAAGATTGGGCAGTGACAGTTGTCTTCTGAGGCGAAGAGGTCTACCTCTGCCTTCCCGAAGACCTCCCATAGTAGGAGAACCGTCTGGGGGTGGAGTGACCATTCTTCTGGGGGAAAGTTGCCCCGAGAAAGCATGTCTGCTCCTGTGTTCATCGTGCCCGGCACGTGAGCTGCCCTGAGCGAGCGCAGGTTGGTGTGAGCCCATAGCAGTAGCTGTGTGGCTATGGCAAACAGGTTGCGGGACCTGAGGCCGCCCTGGCGATTTATGTAAGAGACCACTGACATATTGTCCGTCCGGACCAAGACGTGGTGTCCTGCCAGGTATGGAAGGAAGGTTTTTAGGGCTAGAAAAAACGCTCTCATCTCGAGGCAGTTGATGTGTAGGCGTTTCTCCGAGCTCGACCAGAGGCCGGAGGCAGGCCTGCCCTCGTACAGGGCTCCCCAACCGGAGTTGGAAGCATCTGTTGAAATGACCCTCCTCTCTGAGACCACCCCCATGCTTACGCCCTGCTGGTACCAGCTGGCATCCTTCCAGGGGGCCAGAGCTCGAATACAGCGCTGGTCCACCCTGATATTCAAGAGGCCTGAGCGCCAGGCGTGGGGTGGTACCTGAGGTGCTAGCCACAGCTGAAGAGGACGCATACGCAGTAGGCCTAGTTGGAGTACTGATGATGCTGAAGCCATCAGGCCCAAGATCCTCTGAAACGTTCGGAGGGGTACATAGGAGCCCTCTACGAACGACACGGCGAGCTGCTGAATCGATAGAGCACGGGCCGAGGTGGGCCATGCTCTCATAAGTACAGAGTCGAGAACTGTTCCCAGGAACGTGATACTTTGGCTGGGCAACAGAATACTCTTGGAAAAATTCACCCTGAGCCCTAGGCATTCCAGATGGCTGAGGAGCCAGGCTTTGTGAGTATGGGACTCTGCCTCTGACTGAGTCAGTATGAGCCAGTCGTCGAGGTAGTTCAGAATGCGCATTCCCCGCTGTCTTAGGGGGGAGAGAGCTGCATCCATGCACTTCGTGAATGTACGAGGTGCCAGTGCCAGTCCAAATGGTAGAACTGTGTACTGGTATGTTTGCCCCTCGAAGGCGAATCTCAAGAATGGCCTGTGGTGGGGGTTCACTTGGATGTGAAAATACGCGTCTTTTAGATCTACTGAAAAGAACCAGTCCCCTGGGCGAATCTGCGTCAGGATGTGTCTGGTCGTAAGCATTCTGAACGGCCGTGACATGAGGGCTTTGTTCAGAAGTCTGAGATCTAGAATGGGTCTCAGGCCGCCGTCTTTCTTTGGAACAAGAAAATAACGGCTGTAAAACCCTGACTCGCTTTGTGACGCGGGGACTGTCTCGATAGCCCCTTTCGCCAGCAGACATAACACTTCGGTGCGGAGGACGTGGGTCAACGTGCTCTTTACTGAGGTTTGGATAACAGCGCGAAAGCGCGGAGGTCTGCGGGCGAACTGAAGCGAGTAACCGCGCTTTATAATGTTCATCACCCATTCTGAAACTCCGGGGATGGCCTGCCAAGCCAGAGCCCGCCGAGCCAGCGGTATGATCATATCTGATGATGGAACGCCCAGAGTCGGGGGTTCGACCTGACATGAACTTAAGAGAGAAATTTTGCTCGATTTGTGCTTTTTGTGGGTCGCTGTTAAAACAGCGTTTGGGTGCAGGGGTGCGTGACAGATGACGGGCCCATGTTCTGCATTTAAAACTGCTCCAACCGCCTGAGCTGAAGAGGGGGCTGTGAGCAGCACTCGAGCGGTCTTCGGGGCAGGTCCGGCCGCGGCGGGACATAGACCCCTCTTTCTGCCGGCTAGGACGGCTTTTTGGGCTCATGGTCGAGCGTGAGCTTCGGCCGGGGCCCCTGGCGCTTAGGGAACGGGTACCGTTTCGCGGGCTTCAGGTGCTGGCTGGTTTCAGCCGCTGGGCGGGGCTGGTGAACCTGTGGCACTGACTTTTCCGGCCGCGGCGTGCTCTTGGGGCGCCGTGAAGCCGAGCTGGAGCGTTTAGGGAGAAAGTGCTTCATTGCACTTGAAGCTTTCTGAGCCTCGGTGAAACGCTCTGCGAAGCCGCTGACAGATGGGCCAAAGAGACCAGTTGTGGAGACCAGAGAATCGAGGAAGGCGGTCTTGTCTGCGTCCCTGATCTCCGTTAAATTAGGCCATAAATGGCGCTCCAATACCACCAGGCTGGCCATGTTGCGACCGAGGGCTTGCGCCGTGGTCTTTGTAGCCTGTAGCGCCAAGTCCGTAGCACTTCGGAGGTCCTTAAAAGCATCTGGTTCAGGTCCTGACTCATCCACAGAGCGGAGGAGCTTAGCCTGGAACACTTGAAGAGTCGCCAAGGCGTGTAGTGCGGAGGCGGCTTGACCGGCGGCAGCATAGGCGCGGCTGGCTATAGCCGAAGTAGTCCTGCACGGTTTAGATGGGTGCACCGTCTTTGACCTCCAACTACCTGCAGTGGGAGGGCACAAATGAGCGGCGACCGCTTCCTCAAGTGGTGGGAGAGACACATAGCCCTTTTCCTCAGCGCCGTCGACAGTGGAGAGCGTGGAAGAGGAAGAGGAAGAGGAGCGCGTTCGCGCTGAAAAGGGCGCGCGCCAGCTTTTAGTGAGCTCTTCGTGGACCTCTGGTAGAAACGGAGCGGCGCGCTGGCGAGGGGCCTGTTGGCGCCCCGGCAGGTACCACTCGTCTAGGCGGCTTCTGGGAGGTTCAGCTGGGGAAAGCCAGTTGAGTCCCAGCTCGTCGACAGCGCGAGACATGACACGGAAAAGTTCGGCGTCAACACTCGCTCTAGTGTCAAGACGATCACATTGAGAGGAGGGGGCGGGGTCCGCGGAGCCCGACCAATCCTCGCTCTCAGATGCCGCCACAGAAACTGCGTCATCCATGTCTTCAGCAGATCCGCCGAACGAAACGAGTCCCGCCGCTTCACGTGCCGCTTCGCTTCGAGCGAACAGAACTGGAGATGGGGGTGTGGGCGAAGCACGCGGGGAAGGACCCGGCGTGCATTCGTCGAAATCACCGCGTTCAGGTATCCTCTGATCGCGCCGCTTCTTCCTACGGGGCTCGCGGGGCGCCGAAGATGGAAGATGGGCGGGTTCACTCTCTGACGTAGCGAGAGCGAGCCTTGAACTGAGGACTGCCACAGGCATGCCATCGCAGAGTAGACAGCCGCCTTTAGTGAGCGCTGACTCGGCGTGCTCAGGACCGAGGCAGGCAGCGCACTGTGTGTGTCTATCAGACACTTGCAGGGGAACCCCGCAGGAATCGCAGATGGGAAGCAGCATTTGAAACAACGCCGCTTTGCGCTGTGAAAACAGCGATTTACTCTTTTAGCAATGGTAATAGAAAAAGGATACTCGTCGGATGCCACAGGGAAACGCTTGGCTGGCGATCTGCCGAGACGCGAAGCTGTTCCGCTGAGAGGCTTCTCTACGATGAGCGGCTTCCTATCCGGAGAAATCAGCGACGAGGTGAGTCTCAGAGCTGAAGGAGATAGATCTGTCATATGGCGAGTTTTCTCCGTATTTATACTCTTCTGTCACGCCCTGTTTGGCGCGCTCGAGTCTGGCAGGGCGCCAAGCGCTCTGATTGGTTTGCGCGCCTCTGCCTGCTCGCCATTGGTTCGTGCAGTTGCCTCAGCACAGCCTATCAGCGCTCTCACGCGAGCATGATGCTCTCGCCTGTGCTGCAGCAATGCGTTTTAAAATAAAGGCTTCAATATTCTCGAGAAAAGGAGTTTTCCCTCAGCGTTTGCAAGGCAGTACGAGAGAACGTTCTCGTAAGGGAACTGGAGGTACTGGACCCAGCATCTCGCCTGGATATCTCTCCTGCAACAGGTAAAAAGTATTGTAAGAATACTCATTAAGTACTTTCACGTGACCTAACTGAATATTTTTTGGAAATTTGTTCATACTACAGTGGCAAGGCTAGGTCGCATGTTTCCCCAACTAAAGTTTGAGGATCCAGATAAATTGAGAGGGGAGTTCACAGACTACCAGGTCAAAGACAGCAAAAAGTTGCCCCAGGAGCAGAGAGTTGACAGATTCTGGGGCCTTATAGGGAGGAATGAGACCAGGTTCAGTGAGCTGGCTAGACTGATGAAAGCATTTCTCTGCATTCATGGTGAAAAAGATAGTTACAGAAAATCGCATGAGCATGAATAACAGCACTCTTTGTTCTCTCCTATCCTGCAAAATAAACCACACCGGTTTGGTTTCAAAATACACTCCATCCAAGAGGGCACTGAGAGCAGCTAAATCTGCCACATACAATTACAACACTTCAAAAAAAAAAAAAAAGAGACACAGTTATTTATGGAAGCTTGTTTCCGCCACAGAATAAAACATTTTAAAAGATAATTGCGACTTTTTATCTCACAATTGGGAGTTTCCATCTCACAATTCTGACTTTATTTCTCAGAATTGCGAGATATAAAGTCAGAATTGCGTGAAATAAAGTCGCAATTACATGTTATAAAGTCAGAATTGCGAGATATAAAGTCAGAATTGCGTGATATAAAGTCGCAATTGCGTGTTATAAAGTCAGAATTGTGAGATATTTTTACCTCAGAATAGTTTATATCTCACAATTCTGACTTTTTTTTCTCAGAATTCTGACTTTATATGTCGCAATTGCGACTTTATTTCTCAGAATTGCGACTTTATATCTCACAATTGCGACTTTATTTCTCAGAATTCTGACTTTATATCTCGCAATTCTGTCTTTATATCTCGCAATTGCGACTTTATTTCTCAGAATTGCGACTTTATTTCTCACAATTCTGACTTCATATCTCGCAATTCTGAGAAAAAATGTCACAATTCTGACTTGATATCTCGCAGTTGTGAGAAAAAAAGTCAGAATTGTGAGATAAAAAGTCGCAATTATTATTATTTATTTATTATTCAGTGGCGGAAACAAGCTTCCATAGTTATTGATGCTCAAGGAATGAACTGTAAATAAATGTCAAGTCAAGTCAAGTCAAGTTTATTTGTATAGCGCTTTTCACAATACAGATTGTATCAAAGCAGCTTCACAGTATTAAATTTAAATAATACAACAAAGTTTGTTTCAAGAGGAATTTATTGATTGATAAAATTTAATTAAATATCCCCAAAATATCCCCAACTGAGCAAGCCAAAGGCAACAGTGGCAAGGAACCGAAAAACTCCATCAAGTGACCTAATGGTGTCCTAAAACTCCATCAGGTGACCTAATGGAGAAAAAAAAACCTTGGGAGAACCCAGGCTCAGTCGGGGGCCAGTTCTCCTCTGGCATTTATGAGCTAGAGGCCGGATTGTAGTTTGAACTGTGGGATTATATGAATGCCTGGCTGAAGAGATGCGACTTTAATCTAGTTTTAAACTGGGAGAGTGAGTCTGAGCAACGAACAGCATCAGGAAGACTATTCCAGAGTTTTGGAGCCAAATGTGAAAATGCTCTCCCTCCTTTGGTGGTTCTGGATATCCTAGGTATGACCAAAAGCCTTGAATTTAGTGATCTTAAAGAGCGCGATGGATTATAGGGTGATAGAAGATCCGTTAAATAGACTGGAGCTAAGCCGTTTAGGGCTTTATAAGTCAGTAGCAATACCTTGTAATTAATACGGAACTTTATAGGTAACCAATGCAGTGATGATAAAATCGGTGTTATATGATCATATTTTCTTGATCTCGTAAGAACTCTAGCGGCGGCATTTTGGACTAACTGTAGCTTGTTTATTGAGGATGCAGGACAACCAGCTAATAAAGCATTACAGTAATCCAGTCTCGAGGTCATGAATGCATGAACTAACTTTTCTGCATCAGAAACTGATAGCATATTACGTAGCTTAGCAATGTTTCTAAGGTGGAAAAAGGCTGTTTTTGTAACATATGAAATATGATTTTCAAAAGACAGGTTGCAATCGAGTATAACACCCAGGTCTTTTACTGTAGAGGATAAAGTAACAGGACATCCTATGATGTTAAAGTTGTATTGTGCGAGGTTTTGTGGGCGGTTTTTTGAACCGATAAGTATTACCTCTGTCTTGTCTGGATTTAATAAAAGAAAATTACGCGTCATCCAATCTTTTATATCTTTAACACACTCTGTCAATTTGGAAAATTTAGCGTTTTCATCCGGCCGTGATGAAATATATATTTGAGTGTCATCAGCATAACAATGGAAACTAATTCCATGTTTCCTTATAATATTTCCAAGTGGCATCATATATATTGAAAATAACAGAGGGCCTAATACAGATCCCTGCGGCACTCCATAGTTTACTGGAGTTATGATCGATTTTTCTCCATTTAAATAGACAAAATGGTAGCGGTCAGATAGGTATGATTTGAACCAGCTTAGTGCTTGTCCTTGAACACCAGTATAATTTTGTAGTCGATCTAAGAGTATTGTGTGATCTATAGTATCGAACGCAGCACTAAGATCAAGTAAAACTAGTATTGAGATACAGCCTTGGTCAGAAGCTAAAAGTAAATAATTTGTGATTTTAACGAGCGCAGTTTCAGTGCTATGATGCGGTCTGAATCCAGACTGAAACTTTTCATAGATCTCATTTTGTTGCAAGAAAGAGCCCAGTTGAGCGGACACCACTTTTTCTAATATTTTAGACATAAATGGAAGATTTGAAATGGGTCTATAATTTGCTAGATTATTATGATCTAATTGTGGTTTCTTAATGAGAGGATTAATTAATTAAAAAAATAAAAGAATATTATTATAGATCTTTCCTTCAAAGGATTCCCTTAAGACTTAAATCTTTCAACCTTCTTTTAACCTTCAATCTTCTTACGACTTCCATCTATCAACTTTCCTTTAACTTTCTTTTCTCCCTCATTTACTCACACGTTCTTTTCACTTTCTTTAGCACTGCGTTCACATTCTTTCTCAGACGAAAACTTTAATATCGTCATTTAAATACTGTTCTACTTTCAGACCCACATTAATACACGTCACTTTCACATTATCACCTTCTGAGTGGGCATTTACAGTTACGGGCTAAATGCCCTGCTGACATAGGAGAAATTAAAATAATTAAAAGAAAAAAGAATAATTAAAACAGTTTAGGAAAATAGAATAAAATACAGTACAGTAAAAACAGTCGGACGAACAGCGGCACAGTGCTCATTCAGTAAATGCACAGCTAAACAGAAGTGTTTTGAGTCTGGATTTGAATGTGACTACTGTAGGAGCACATCTGATCTCTTCTGGAAGCTGGTTCCAGCTGTGGCTGGCATAATAGCTAAAAGCAGACTCACCATGTTTAGAGTGAACCCTTGGTATTTCTAACTGATATGATCCTAATGATCTGAGTGATCTGTTGGATTTATATTCAGTGAGCATATCTGCAATGTATTGTGGTCCTAGGCCATTGAATGATTGATATACCAGTAATAATACTTTAAAATCAATCCTAAATCTAACTGGGAGCCAGTGTAAAGACCTGAGGACTGGTGTGATATGTTCATATTTTCTGGTTCTGCTCAGAATCCTGGCGGCAGCGTTCTGTATGAGCTGCAACTGTCTTATGGTCTTTTTGGGAAGGCCAGTGAGGAGTCCATTACAATAATCCACCCTGCTGGTGATGAAAGCATGCACAAGTTTCTCTAAGTCTTGTCTGGAAACAAAGCATCTAATTCTTGCAATATTTTTCAGATGATAGTATGCTGATTTAGTTATTGCTTTGACATGACTACTGAAACTAAGGTCTGACTCTAGTGTCACACCAAGATTCCTGACTTGATGTTTAGTTGTTTGACCCCTAGAGTGAAGATATGCGTTCACTTTGAGAACTTCATCTTTGTTTCCAAACGCAATAACTTCAGTTTTGTCTTTGTTTAATTGAAGAAAGTTTTGACACATCCAACTGTTGACTTCGTCAATGCATCGGCACAAGGAGTCAATGGGGCTGTAATCATTAGGCGATAGGGCAATTTGGTTATTTCTCATTATTTGGCTCATTGGGAGCATATACAGGTTGAACAGGAGTGGTGCAAGGATTGAGCCTTGAGGGACTCCGCATGTCATGGATGTCCACTCAGACTTATGGTCTCCTATACTAACATAATAAACTCTCCCATCTAAGTATGACCTGAACCATTTTAGGACTATCCCAGAAAGCCCCACCCAGTTTTCCAGCCTGTCAAGAAGTATGTTATGATCGACAGTGTCAAATGCAGCACTGAGGTCGAGTAATACCAGCACTGATCATTTTCCTGAATCAGTATTTAAGCGAATATCGTTTATTATCTTTATGAGCGCTGTCTCTGTGCTGTGGTGCGGTCGGAAACCAGATTGAAAATTGTCAAAGTATCCATTCGAGCTTAAGAATTTGTTCAGCTGATTGAAGATAACTTTTTCAATGAGCTTGCCTATGAAAGGAAGATTTGAGATCGGTCTATAGTTGCTTAATATGGTCTTATCCAGATTGCTCTTTTTCAGGAGGGGCTTGACAACTGCAGTTTTCAGGGAGTTTGGAAAACTCCCAGAGAGAAGTGAGGCATTTACCACTTCTAGAAGATCTGCTTCTAAACTGTTTAGCACACTTTTGAAAAAAGATGTGGGAAGTGTGTCAAAGGCGCATGTTGATGTTTTGAGGTGTTGTACGGTTTCTTCCAAAATTTTGCCATCAATTTCTTTGAAGTCAGACATAGTTACTACTTTCTCAGGTGGTCTGATCTGTCTGACCTCAGTGCAACTCAAGGATGTGCTGATCACCTTTCTGATATTATTGATTTTGTCAGAAGAAAGAAGCAAACTCACTGCACTTGCTGTTTGAGAGCATTTCACTAGGAATCTGGCTTGGGGGGTTTGTCAGTCTCTCTACAGTAGCAAAAAGAGTGCGTGTGTTGTTTAAATTGCTGTTTATAACATTTGAGAAGAAAGTCTGTGGGAAGTGTGTCAAGGGCGCATGTTGATGTTTACATCAATATATGCAGGCTGTCTTTGTAGATGTTATAATGGACTACAAGTTTTGTCTTCCGCCACATGCGCTCTGCTTTTCTGCATTGTCTTTTCATATGTTGCACTGCTGTTGAGTTTCTCCAAGGTGCTTTTTGTCTGCCACTCTTCTTCCTGACTTTAACAGGAGCAATATCATCAATTATATTTTTAACTTTTGAGTTAAAAGAATCAAGGAGAAAATCAACAGAGTCAGCAGATATGCTTGGTGTTAAAGATATAGCCTTCATAAATAGTACACTAGTGTTCTCATTTAAGCATCTCTTCTTGACAGACACAGATCTAGCTTCAGTGGCAGGAGACATCAATATATCAAAGAAAATACAGAAATGATCAGACAGTGCTACATCCTTAATAACAATCGATGAAATGTTTAGACCCTTACTGATAAGTAAATCTAGAGTGTGTCCATGATTGTGTGTGGGTCCATGTACATGCTGAGTCAGATCAAAAGTTTTTAAAACAGTTTTGATTTCTTTTGCCATATTGTTTTCTGCATTATCTATGTGAAAGTTAAAATCTCCAGCAATGGCAAAACAGTCAAACTCTGAGGTAATTGTTGATAACAGTTCTGTAAAGTCCTCAGCAAAGGCTGGAGAATATTTTGGAGGCCTGTAAATAATGATAAGTAAAATGCGAGGAGCACCTTTTAACACAGTACCCAGATATTCGAAAGATGGGTAATTCCCAAATGATATTTGCTTACATTGATAGATATCTTTAAAAAGAGCAGCTAGACCCCCACCTCTCTTAACAGCTCTGCAGACACTCATAAAAGTAAAGTTAGGAGGGGCTGTTTCATTGAGGATTGTTGCACTGCAGCTGTCTTCTAGCCAGGTTTCATTTAGAAACATAAAGTCCAGGTTGTTTGTGGTTATTAAGTCGTTGACTAGAAGTGATTTATTTTTAAGTGAGCGAATGTTTAAAAGTGCTAACTTAACAGTCTTACTTTTTGTCCCCACAGCAATCTTAGTTTGACATGTAATAGGCACCAGATTAGTTGGGTTTGCTGTACGGCTATTGAAGGCCTTAGACTTTCTATCTTGTAATAGAACAGCAATAGAGAAAGATACAGGCACACTGGGTTCCCGCTTGTTCTGTAAACATTTGAGAAAGTTACTGTTATCATAGCAGGAACCCAAAACATATCACTGAGAGCTGGTATCAGCTGTTTTTGGTTCACCTCGAGCAGATGGAGGAGGGTGTGGGCCCTGGCGTTTTGGCCGAAGAGGCCGAAGAGCTCTCACAGGAGGAGGGGGCGGGCGAGCTCGGCGCGCAGGCTTCGGTGTTTGAGGTGCCTGACGTTTTTTGGTTGGTATCTGGGGGCTTGCAGCAAAAGAGTGGGATAGTCTGGTTCCAGCATGCACCAGTTCTTCCATTTTCTGTGAGAAGCACAGGAGTGGAGTTGCTGGCGAGAGTGAGAAAGTATCTGGTGAAAGGGGCTGTTGCTCAGGTGTTATAGGAGGCTGTGATATGCTGTCCTGGATTCCCTGGCTGTTTTCCAGGAAGTCGTCCTTGGGTGCTGAATCTTGGAGCAGTTCTAATATGTCTGTCTGTGGTGAGCTCTGTGGGCAGGGCTCAGCTGAGATTGTGTCCGTGAGCAGAGGTTGTTGTGGCTCAGTGGTGTTATCATTGTCCTTGTGTGATATGTCAACCGCATGTCCATTTTGCTGCTGAAGTGAAGTCCCGTGTTCATTCATACTGTTTCCAGGTGTGTGTGTGTCGTTCAGATTGACACACACTGCAGAAGGATGATTGAGGGAGAAGTCGATATTGTCCTTTAACACTCTTGAACCAAGTTTGTTTGGGTGATGGCCATCCCGATGAAATAGTTGTCTCTGACTCCAGAAAAGATTGAAGTTGTCAATGAAGTTTACTCCTTTTATATTGCAGGTTTTTTGCAGCCATGTATTAATCCCAAGCAGCCGTGAAAACCTGTTTGTTCCTCTTGCTGGGAGTGGTCCACTGATGAATGTTTGAACTTTCAGTCTTTTAAGTGTTTCAAAAAGTTCATTGAAATCCTTCTTAAGGAGTTCTGACTGCTCTTTATGAATATCATTCTTCCCCACATGAATTTTGAGTCGATTTGCAGTCTTATGTTTCATCAGAATGTTTTGAAGTTCCCTGTTTATATCAGAAGTTGTAGCTTGTGGAAGGCAGCATGTAGTTGTATCCCTGCTGCTAATGTTTCTGATTATGGAGTCCCCCACTATTAGAGTCCTGGGCTCGGCTGCGCTCTGAGCTGAGCCCAGGACTCTGAAGATAAATCTTTGACCTAAAGATAAAGACGAGTTAATAATATTGAGGAGAGGCTCTTCCACAACAGGTAACACTTCTTTCAGTAGTTTAGTTGGTATAGGATCTAATAAACATGTTGTTGTTTTAGATGAAGTGATAAGTTTATTTAACTCTTTTTGTTCTATAGTTGTAAAGCACTGTAATTGTTCTTTCGGGGTGATAATTGAAGCTGAATTATAAGGCGCGATTGAAGATTGAACGTTTACAATTGTGGTTCTGATGCTTTCTATTTTCTCAGTGAAGAAGTTCATGAAATCATTACTACTGAACTGTAACGGGATATTTTGTTCGGGTGACGTCTGTTTATTTGTTAGTCTAGCCACGGTGTTAAATAAAAACCTTGGATTGTTTTGGTTGTTTTCTATTAGTTTGCGGAGGTGCTCAGCCCTGGCCGCTTTTAGGGCCTTTTTATAACGTGACATACTGTCTTTCCACGCGATTCTAAAGACCTCTAAATTAGTTTGTTTCCATTTACGCTCTAAAATACGGGTTTCTCTCTTTAAAACATGCGTAGTATTGTTATACCATGGTGCTTTATTTTTCTCTCTGACCTTTTTTAATTTAATAGGTGCAACCACATCCAATGTTCTAGAGAGAATGGTGCTCATAGTGCTTGTTAGTTCTTCTAGTTCATTTGTTTGTTTGGGTTCAGGCAGCAGCTGAGACAGATTAGATAAGCAATTTGAGAAATTATCTATGGTGGATGGGAGGATTGTTCTGCCTGGTTGATAACGCGACGCCGCATGACATATTACAGCAGTACGTAATATGCAAGTTACCATGTAGTGATCAGTGACTTCATCACTTTGTGGAATGATATCTATATCGGTTGGATCGGTTCCATGTGATATAATTAAATCGAGTGTATGATTAAGACGATGTGTTGGTCCGGTGACGTTTTGCTTGACCCCAAATGAATTTAATAAATCTGTAAACGCAGCTCCTAACGCATCATTTGGATTATCTACGTGTATGTTAAAATCTCCAACAATTAGTGCTTTATCGACATTGACTAATAGGTCTGAGAGAAAATCTGCAAACTCTTTTAGGAAATCAGCGTAAGGCCCTGGCGGTCTATATACGGTAGCCAAGGCTAGAGATAATAGGGATGTTTTTCTAACATCTAAGAGCGTAACATTTAGTACAAGTACTTCAAATGAAATAAACTTATAACCCGTTTTCTGGGTAACATTTAGAATATCTCTATAAATGGTTGCAACACCTCCGCCACGACCAATCAGACGGGGCTCATGCTTATAACAGTATCCAGGAGGAGTAGACTCATTAATACCGAAATAATCATTTGGTTTAAGCCAGGTTTCAGTAAGGCAAAGTACATCGAAGCTATTATCTGTGACTATTTCATTTACAATAACAGCCTTAGGTGTGAGTGATCTAATGTTTAGAAGACCTAGCTTTAGAAATAGTTTTTGTTTACTAATAGCAACATTTTCTGTTTTAATAACAATTAGATTTTTCCTAGATCCTGCATTAGATTTATTATTTGATCTCACTAAACGAGGAATCGACACGGTTTCTATGCAATGTTCTACACTAGTATTTATATCAGTTGAATTGGTGCAGCAGAGACTATGATTTGGACTTTTGGTTACTAGTCAAAGGGTATTTAACATTTTGGAGATGTTATCTGACAGAAGATCGGCTCCGAATCTGCTTGGGTGTAAGCCATCAGCACGGAAAAGCCTAGGACGCTCCCAAAACAGATTCCAATTATTTACAAAGAGCAGTTTCTGCTCATTGCACCATGACATTAACCATTCATTTAGCGCAAATAATCTGCTGAACTTTTCATGCCCTAGTCGGTACGTGGGAAGCGGTCCTGACACAATGATCGTTGTTTCAGGCGATGTGCTGCGTACCGTATCGATTAGATTCCTGAAGTCTTTCTTCAGAATCTCCGTCTGGCGCAGCCTGATGTCGTTCACTCCCGCGTGCAGGACCACAGTTCCGACGCGCTCGTCACCGTTCAGGATCTCGGGAACGCGAGCAGCGATTTCAGAAACACGAGCACCAGGAAAGCAGTGACTGTGCACCTTACTTTTACCTAACGTAGCGTGTACGTGCCGAATGATGGAATCGCCGATGATCACAGCATCGCGTTCTGTTTCGCGTAGAGGGGAGAAGCGGTTTTGTGTGGATAACTCGAAAACCGGGAGGGTCGGAGAAAGTCTTGGTCTAAACCTGACTCGCGTCTTCCGCTGCGGAACCACCCAGGCTTCGTGGTGGCGTGTTGGAGCCGGAGTGAACGAGACCATGGCTGATTGCGACCGATGCTGAGGAACGCACGGAGTAGACGCGGTCGGAGTCAGCGGGTTAGTAACGTTAAACACTGATTTGTGTGCATCGGCGCGTGATGTTTCAAGAACCAAACACCGGTCTCTCAGCTCGGCCTGTCTCAATAAAAGGTTGTGGATCTGTTTCTCAACAGCTTCCAGCTCAGACTGCAGTGCGTGCAGCTCAAATGTGTCCTCACCTGCACCAAGCGGTAGACTACTTACATCTGATATATTCGCCATTTTAACAGATGGACAGTGAGTTAGCAACGAAGCTACCAGTGATGCTATCAATATTAATACTAATTTATATTATAAGTTTGTTTGTAAGTGAGTGTGGAGAAGACGCGTTCAGCCGTGATCCACGGACGTAACCTTTAAGAGTATGCAGCGTTGGATCACTAATAGGCTTGAGACGCGTCTGCTCAACAGTCCGCGTTGTAACTATGAGGTTTTTTTAGGTTTTTTAGTGGTAGGGGTGTAGAGTAGACGCACGATAGGCGAACAAAAAATGTTTGTTTATAAGTGAGTGTGGAGAAGACGCGTTCAGCCGTGATCCACGGACGTAACCTTTAAGAGTATGCAGCGTTGGATCACTAATAGGCTTGAGACGCGTCTGCTCAACAGTCCGCGTTGTAACAATGAGGTTTGAGCAGTAACGTTAGTGCTTCTCAGTGAGGAAAAGTAGAAAATATTCGTTGTAAGCGAGTTTAAAGAGAAAAATCAAGAATTATAAATCAAATCGATAGAGCTCCAAAAACAACAACGCATTCAGACGCAACGCATGATAATAACAGGACAAGACATTACTCACCGTGTTTGTTGAGTGTTTCTTACTCACCTGAGCTTTTATGAACTCAAAGGCGCGAGCGAAAATAAATAAATAAAAATAGCTGAGCGCACGGGTGGCGCGTTAACAGGCTAGCGAATTACTAGCGTGTTGTGCTAGTAGTAACGGAAGCTAGCGATGCCAGGGTTGGGTAAGCTGTATTTAGTAATAATATAAACAACTAGAAATTGTAGTAAATGATGGTTCAAAACAAGGAAATACGAGGCTAAGACGGAGCTTACAGCACCGAAGCAGACACACTCACAGCAGGCAGCGAGGCAGAGAGAAAAATCAAGAATTATAAATCAAATCGATAGAGCTCCAAAAACAACAATGTATTCAGACGCGACACATGATAATAACAGGACAAGACATTACTCACCGTGTTTGTTGAGTGATTCTTACTCACCTGAGCTTTTATGAACTCAAAGGCGCGAGAGAAAATAAATAAATAAAAATAGCTGAGCTACTAGCATGTTGTGCTAGTAGTAACGGAAGCTAGCGATGTTGGGTAAGCTGTATTTAGTAGTAGTATAAACAACTAGAAATTGTAGTAAATGATGGTTCAAAACAAGGAAATACGAGGCTAAGACGGAGCTTACAGCACCGAAGCAAACAAACTCACAGCAGGCAGCGAGGCAGACAGGAGCGTAATGTGTTAAATGAGTTTGTACCACAGTGTTATATGTGTTTGTACCAGTGTTAAAAACTGTGATGTTTTGTTGTAATAAAATTACAAATAAAAAATATAAAGAAATATTAATAAATTAAGTTATGTTTTCATTTATGGGTATTGCAATGTAAATAATACACTTAACAGCTTGAGCCTACCTCTTGCTATTCTTCAAAACAGTTGAAGTCAGGTCAACTTTATGGTAATAAGCTATGACACGAGGCTGAATCCAGCTTCTTATTCACAGCTTCTTACTGACGCTATTGAATTATTTTTTTAAGGAAGCTTTGAACATGACACTTTACACACTGCACAATGAGCCACCTATTGCATTTTCTGCCCATCGGTGCTGTTTCCCGGCCGCCTCAGAGGGTGCGTTGAAGTGGACATGAGCCCATTATAGTAGAGCTACTACTCTAACGAAATCCAAATTTTGAGCAATTATAACTGTAGAATTATTTTCCTATGAAGCTTTGAACTTGGCACATTACACAATGCACAAAGAGCCGCCTATTGCATTTTCTGCACATTTCGCGGCGCTGTTTCTCGGCCGCCTCAGAGTTTAACTGGACATTATCTCATTATAGGTAGATTGGCACCTGCATGTCCTTTTGTTGAAAGCCAGTAAAAAGCTACTATTTTGTATAGATCCATGAGGCAGTTCGACTTCACGAACGCATTTCTTTACACACTCACACACACATATATAGGCCTGTTTTGTTGGATCAGTGTGTTCACTCATTGGTGTTTGTTGGGTAAGTATGAATAACGTGTTTGCCAATCCAGTGAGTTACATATCGCATATTGAAAAGATGCAGATTCACCCATTCGGAAGCGATACAGCTCGAGGTTCAGAGACAGTGAAGAAGAGTTTGGAGGAGTTTGTTGATTTGTAGACTGTTACAGTTGATCCGTTGTGTTTAATAATCTTAAATTTGTTATGTATTAAAGTATTTTAGTCATCTAAGGGGCCATTTACACAGAACGCGCTTACAATTATTTTTTTTATTTTTTTGCGAGGGCAGTGTAATGAACACTGTAGCCTACAGTGACCCAAGACTCGAAGCCAATTGTTTCACATTTAGTATGCAGAATTATTATTTTAGTAAACACAACAACTCATTTTATTTTTTTGTCCAAAGTATCATATTTTCACACCACATGATTTATAGAGAATTATGGCATTGACACACATCCATCACCTTACAGCACGTAAACACCATAAAATAATAAATGTTTTAATTACATACAATAAAATTAACATTGAGTTTGAGTCATTTTACATATTCGTATGTAGGCCTATTATAAAATGTATGGATGGGTGTGGAACCTTCAAAAGTAATTATTAGTTAATACATAAAAAAGTATTAAAGCAGTTCTTTAAAGGACCATTTATTTTAAAGAACATCTTTCATTCTGCCTTCTGTTAATTCGTACAATGCAACAATTAAAAAACAGACGATTGTACATATTAATTACTTGAAAGAGTTTACATGAGCATTGAGATCATTCTAATAAAAATAAAAAACTGAAAAAGATGCACAGTCTCAGATATTGTACATATTTAGGCTAGGTTTAATTTCCTTGTCATGTTTTAATTTCAAGATGCTGAATACACACCTAAAAAGAAACTGAGAGTACTAAAAAATCCCAACACAATAAGTGAAACAACTAGTTTTGTGAAATGTTTAGTGATACAATTTTATATTTACAAATCTACATCGTATCTAAGAAAGCAGGTTAATGTACTGTATACAGTATACAGATATATCTCCTAAAATGTGAGAGAGATAAAAGACATACTGTAACCATGGTTGGTTTTGACCTCTAATGATGATAGTCGAGGAGTTCGGAAGTACAAAATCTTTTTGCCCGATTGAAAAAAATAAAATACAGCTTTTTCACCTTGTCGTTCACATTTCCACCATACTCCCCCAAAGGAGGCAAAAAAATATTTTATATATAAATTTGAGTAAACCCAACATTTTAAGGATTTTATTCATGATTAGGAGTCGATTAAGTGCTTGCTAGCTATTATTTGACATGCTCACTGCTTATTCCAGTTGTGAAGAACGTCCTGAGAATATGAATTTGCAATTCTGCCAATATAGTGTGATTTAATTTCATTTTGGCTAATATTTTAGTGTGATCACAGCTCAGCATGTTTAAACGTCATCTACTTTGCGTTTATTAATGTGAGATATGAAATGTCTATCTCAGCCTGCTGGATTATCTGAGCAATTTTGAATGGAACGAAAAATTAAGAAATAAATGATGATGACCATGTAATTTTTAAAGGTCGTGTTATTGCAACTAAGTGTTATCGTGTTAAAGTTACAAAGTAATTTTAACTTATGCAATTCGCAGAAAAGTTTATTTATTTATTTTCTATTTATTTCGCAGTCACCTGACAGTTGTCCAGCGCCCTCATTGGCTTAAACAAAGTTTCACTTCATGTCTGCAGCAAATAAAAGAATAAATTGTTAATATTGCACGAGCATCTTCAACAGTCATCCTACGTGAATTCACATAGCCTTACAAAAAAACAACAACAAAAAAAGACATGGATTTGAATTTCCTGGTAAGATATAGGCTATTTTATTTTTTTTATACTCGATTTGAAAAGACAAAGGTTTCTTTTATTACTCATTGTAAAACTCACATGTTCTGATAGGCCTGTAGTATAGTGCCTATTGACCACTTTTGTGTTGATAAAAGTGTAAAAGTAGCTATAAGTTCATTTAGGCAAGTAACACGTTAGTTGCGAGTAGCCTATTTAAAATCAGCGCGCTGTCTCTCAAAGATTTTGTTGGTTAGTTTTGGGCTTTAGCAAGCATGACATCGAGTAACAGGTTAAATCAATCTGATGTGTTTCAGTCGCAGAAGTCTCTCTGCCGAAGCGCCGTGGGAACGGGTCGCAGGAGAGTCTCTTGCGACAGTTCTGGCTCTCCTGATCTGAAAACCGATGTCGAGGCGAGGGTCCTGGTCATAAACACCGGCGGAACCATAGGAATGGTCATGCGTGATGGAGGTAAACCATCAGCTGCGCTTTCACACTGCTACGAGGGTTCATGCACACAACTAATATTGAACAACACGGGCAGTTTTTCATAGAATTATGAAGATTCATAGATATATTACATAAAATTACCCAAAAAAGCTAGACTTTATCTAAAAAAAATCATTGTCTATTATTGATTTTTACTTATGTAAATTATTATATAAAATGATCAAATGCATGCCATATTCTGATGATGTACATCTAAAACAAAATGAGCACTGTTTCCGAATTACTTTATTGTTTTATAGGCTAATCAGTAATAAAAAATAAATACATTTAAAAACGTTTCACTTTCACATTGACTTACCATAACAACTGTTCGATGAAAAAATAAAAACACAGGCCAAAAGCAAGCAACACTCTCACATTATATGCTATAGCCTAATTCACAGAGGCTGTCACTTTGCATAGACCTATTTATCTTTTCATGCGACTGTTTGAGTATTCCAAATTAGCCTAAGAAGATGTGTTTAATAGCCGATTTTTGTAAAAACGTAATTTCGTAATCTAATTTGGTAATTGAAATAGTGTGTAGGCCTATATTTTATTAAAGAAATTGTGGTTCGTTGTTGTATAAAAAATACTGAGAAAAGGTTCACTAATAAAACCATGCAAGAGAAAGGCCTATTTTCCCCTTTTTTAAGGAATCTTAAGGAACTTTGAGACTTCAACTGAGGAACCGTTTAAGATGATAAAATTAAGGATTTAAGGCTGCCTAACTTTAAAAGAATTAGTTCAATTACGTGGTTTTATTTGGAGACACCATTTGAAAGTGACTGTGTTATTTTGTGTATTTTTGGAGTGAAGGGAAACATCTGTTTATGTTTAATGTTCAGATAGGTTTGGCGTTTAAACGAGTTTCTGTTATGTTGAAGTTTTTATCATTATTGTGCAGAAGAGCTTATGGTGAGGTTGTGGATACTAATACTGTGATGTAGCATATGTTGCTCAATGCGCAATAGTTTAGCCAATGTCAGTGCAGTAGCAAGTTTCTTGTTGTGCTGCAGACATAGCCTACTTTGTACATAGCCTACTTTTAATTGTATAACCCAAGTAAAATACAAACAGGTATTTTCCGTTTTCTAATAATCAACTTAAAATAAAAAAAGCACACTAATAATTACTAATAATATTAAATTAATTGTGTCATAGACTAAATACTTTAGGAGATTTTACATTATTTATTCATGTAGCCTACATTGCGCTAAAAAAAAAATAGCCTATGTGTAATATTATTATCATAATTAAAAAAAAAGCGGAATAATGAAGTAAAAAATGTATTTTAAACTGTTTCATGTAGCCTAAATATCCTACTCTCATTAATGGAGTTGAGCATTCAAAAATATAACGAGTCATTATCCAGAAGTTAAACAAAAATTAGGCTTTTTGGGTTTAGGCTAATTAAAATAGGCCTCCTCTTTGAACACTTTTCATTGGCCTGCTTCCTTTTCATGTTTTATTGGCAGCGAGGAGTGCAGCATGATAATCATTCTATAAATTGTGTTTTAAATTGCAGAACTCCTATTTATTAAATAGCCTATTTAAAATATTTTGAAAAAATATTTTCTCGAGAACAATCAAATGATGCGCACTTGACTCTATTATATAGCAGACACTTCTGGACTCGTTCCATGTTGGAATACATTGGCCGGTTTGAATTGGTCCAATAACAATCTATAACCACAGTTGCACGGAGATGTGCTAAATGTCGTGTGCAGACAGACAGTAGTCTAATCATATCTCTGACCTTTTCTTTTAAGCAATGTAGTGGGACTGCGCAAATGGCATTTAGGCTAGATTTCATTTTCGGGTATGATGGTGGGTAGAGTATCCAAAAACTGTACTCAAGTAAAAGTACAAGTAGCCTACTTATAGAAATATTTACTCAAAGTAAAAGTAAAAGTAATAATCTTAATAGTTACTTGAGTAAGAGTAAAAAGTATCCAATGAAAAAACTACAACTTACTTCGGATCATATATAGGCCTATATAACATGATATTATTTAGTAATATAGTTAGTAATTTAGTAATATAGTAGTATTACTAAATAATATAATGTTTTATATATATATATATATAGGCCTATATAACATGATATTATTTAGTTATTTTTATTCATAATTAGACAGAGCCGGACAGTAACGGAGTACATTTACTTGAGTACAGTACTTAAGTACAATTTTGAGGGATCTGTACTTTACTCGAGTATCATTTTTGGGGAGTACTCATGACTTTACTCAAGTACATTTGAAAGGCAAATATTGTACTCTTTACTCCACTACATTTCTGTCACGTTAGATACAAACAAAACCGAGGACTCAATTGCAGCCAAAACAAGAAGAACTTTAATAAAAAACACAATAACAAAAATACCCACGAGGGGGAAAAATACAAGAAACTCTGAAACAGAACTGGGACTGGAAACAGAACACCAAACATAGACAACGTAACCACACAAGACTACAGACACAAGGAGACTAAATAGGGGAGCAAACAAAGGAGGGTAACGAACACAACAGGTGGGGCAAATTAACCAATAACTAGCTGACAAGACAGGCGGGGCTAACAATGAACATGAGCACCTGACTTAACATAACCAACACCCAAGTGCAAAACAAGACAGGACAGACATGTGACATAACCCCCTCCTTAAGGAGTGGCTTCCAGACACTCCACTAGAACGGGGGGGGACAGACCAGGGCGGGACGGGAGGGACAGACCAGGGCGGGACGGGAGGGACAGACCAGGGTGAGACAAGAGGAACAAACTGTCCATGGGAGGGCCAGGGTGGAGACTTTCCCTCGGGCGGCCAGGGCGGCGAAGACCCCTCGGGCGGCCAGGGCGGCGAAGACCCCTCGGGCGGCCACGGCGGCGAAGACCCCTCGGGCGGCCACGGCGGCGAAGACCCCTCGGGCGGCCACGGCGGCGAAGAACCCTCGGGCGGCCACGGCTCAGGAACAAGAACTGGCGGCACCGTCTCAGGCACTGGAACTGGCACCACCGACTCAGGCACTAGATCTGGAACCCACGGTTCCGGGACAGACCCTGGCTCCGGCTCTGGGACAGACCCTGGCTCCGGCTCTGGGACAGACCCTGGCTCCGGCTCTGGGACAGACCCTGGCTCCGGCTCTGGGACAGACCCTGGCTCCGGCTCTGGGACAGACACTGGCTCCGGCTCTGGGACAGACACTGGCTCCGGCTCTGGGACAGACACTGGCTCCGGCTCTGGGACAGACACTGGCTCCGGCTCTGGGACAGACACTGGCTCCGGCTCTGGGACAGACCCTGGCTCCGGCTCTGGGACAGACACTGGCTCCGGCTCTGGGACAGACACTGGCTCCGGCTCTGGGACAGACACTGGCTCCGGCTCTGGGACAGACACTGGCTCCGGCTCTGGGACAGACACCACCGGCTCAGGGACAGACACCACCGGTCCAAGTGTGTGCGTAGCCCACACACACCACATGGCTGTGGCCATAATGACCAGTGTTGCGGTCACTGAGGGCTCAGGAACAGACACTGGCTCCGGCTCTGGAACAGACACTGGCTCCGGCTCTGGAACAGACACCACCGGCTCAGGAACAGACACCACCGGCTCAGGAACAGACACCACCGGTCCAAGTGTGTGCGTAGCCCACACACACCACATGGCTGTGGCCATAATGACCAGTGTCGCGGTCACTGAGGGCTCAGGAACAGACACAGGCTCCGGCTCAGGAACAGACACTGGCTCCGGCTCAGGAACAGACACTGGCTCCGGCTCAGGAACAGACACTGGCTCCGGCTCAGGAACAGACACTGGCTCCGGCTCAGGAACAGACACTGGCTCCGGCTCAGGAACAGACACTGGCTCCGGCTCAGGAACAGACACTGGCTCCGGCTCAGGAACAGACACTGGCTCCGGCTCAGGAACAGACACTGGCTCCGGCTCAGGAACAGACACTGGCTCCGGCTCAGGAACAGACACTGGCTCCGGCTCAGGAACAGACACTGGCTCCGGCTCAGGAACAGACACCACCGGCTCAAGTGTGTGTGTAGCCCACACACACCACATGGCTGTGGCCATAATGGCCAGTGTCGCGGTCACTGAGGGCTCAGGAACAGACGCCACCGCCTCAGGAACAGACACCGGCTCCGGCTCAGGAACAGACACCGGCTCCGGCTCAGGAACAGACACCGGCTCCGGCTCAGGAACAGACACCGGCTCCGGCTCAGGAACAGACACCGGCTCCGGCTCAGGAACAGACACCGGCTCCGGCTCAGGAACAGACACTGGCTCCGGCTCAGGAATGGACACTGGCTCCGGCTCAGGAACGGACACTGTGGGTCCAAAAGGTCTCTCCAGGATTCTGGCCAGACGCTCGAAGTAATCTGTCAATGTCCCAGACGCCACCGGCTCGGGCACTGGAACTGGCCCCACCGGCTCGGGTCCTGGAACTGATACCACCGGCTCGGGCACTGGAACTGGCACCCCCAGCTCCGACTCAGGAACAGACACCACCGGTTCAAGTTCAGACACAAGCTCGACGGCGGCCATCTTATCCGAAGACACAGGCTCGGCGGCGGCCATCTTGTCCAGAAACATAGGCTCAGCAGATGTGACGTGAACATTCCTGGGTGTTTCTAGGATCTTCCGTAGCGTTGAAAAATAATCCAACAATGTTCCAGTGGCCATCTCCTCAGGGAACACCAGCTCCGCGTCGGCCATCTTGTCCGAAGACACAGGCCCGGCAGACGCGACGTGAACAGTCTCTGACTGGGCAGACGTGACGTGAACCGTCTCTGGCTGGGCAGACGTGACTTGAACCGTCTCTGACTGAGCAGAACTGACCTGAACCGTCTCTGGCTGGGCAGACGTGGCATGAACCGTCTCTGGCTGGGTAGGTGTGACGTGACCCATCCTTCTTCTCCTCCTGCGTCTCGGAGTCCCTGGGATCATCGGCGTTGGAGTCACCGGCGTTGGAACCCTGGGAACCGGCGATGAAAAACACTCGGGGCTGAACCTCGTCGGTCCTTGGTCACGAAACGACCAAACTGGAGAGTACTGTTGGTGCTCCCTTCTAGCATCTCCTCCCCTGTGTCCTCCACGAATTCCCCTGAATTTAGCGAGACGGGTTCCTCTGAAAGACTCACTCTCCCACGAAACGAGCCTGTGAGTCTCCATGCTGCTGAGTCCTCAAGGTGGTGGTTACGTTCTGTCACGTTAGATACAAACAAAACCGAGGACTCAATTGCAGCCAAAACAAGAAGAACTTTAATAAAAAACACAATAACAAAAATACCCACGAGGGGGAAAAATACAAGAAACTCTGAAACAGAACTGGGACTGGAAACAGAACACCAAACATAGACAACGTAACCACACAAGACTACAGACACAAGGAGACTAAATAGGGGAGCAAACAAAGGAGGGTAACGAACACAACAGGTGGGGCAAATTAACCAATAACTAGCTGACAAGACAGGCGGGGCTAACAATGAACATGAGCACCTGACTTAACATAACCAACACCCAAGTGCAAAACAAGACAGGACAGACATGTGACAATTTCTATCCATAAATGTGAGTACCCGTTACTTCTTCTAAAAAAAAAGGAAAAAAGAAACATCTCGGAAACCCTCAATTTGTTGTTTCCCTCTCAAATGTGATTGGATTGTGCAGGCGCCACTGATTGGGACAGCCTGTCAGCAATCACCTTCAGCTTTCCGCCAAAGTCAACTCCATGGTCAGATTTAGATAAGAGACGAAACCATGGACGAAACAATGGATGAAGACGCAGCAGGTCCATCCCGGGAGCGATATTTTTTTTTTTTTAAGATGGTAGGGGAAGACTGATGAATATTCATTAGGGAAGTCATCCCTGATTGGTCTTAACCCCAGTGACGGGTAGGTTTAGGGGCGGGGTTATGGAGGTCATAAGACCCCCAGTGACGGGTAGGTTTAGGGGCGGGGTTATGGAGGTCATAAGACCCCCAGTGACGGGTAGGTTTAGGGGTGGGGTTAGGGAGGTCATAAGACCCCCAGTGACGGGTAGGTTTAGGGGTGGGGTTAGGTCATCAGACCAATCAGGGATGACTTCCCTAATGAATATTCATGAGTCTTCCCCTACCATCCTGGGAAAAAAAATATCACATCCCGGAAATGTGCCAACCTGTGCCCCACCTCGCCAGACTATTTCAATTTTCTGAACAAGTTAATGATAGTTTTCGCTTCAAGTGTTTGCTGTGTTTACCAATGTATGTAAGCACTGTGGCAGTAGTAATGCAATATTTAGAAAATGTACTCTTGTACTCTTGATACTCAAGTACTTTTAAAAACAAGTACTTTAGTACTTTTACTTAAGTAGACATCTGACTGTAGTACTTTTACTTGTACTTGAGTAAAATTTAGCAAGGGGTATCTGTACTTTTACTCAAGTAATTAAGCTGTGTACTCTGTCCGCCTCTGTAATTAGATAGGCTATCTTTGCAACAAAAACAGAAGAGACAAGCATTATTTCTGCCATCTGTAGCCCGAAAATCATTGCCTGTCCTTTGGTTTGTATAATAGTAACTTATACAACTACATTTGGATTATTAGACAGTGTCGAAATAAAGTGACTCTGCAGAGTTTTGCATTCACATTACTGCACACATTACCGCGGGATGGCGGGTGTTCATTTCATAAGCTGTGGACAATGCTAGCTTATTTAATGTATAAATTAATGTATATTAATGAAAATTAATGAAAAGTTTCATGGACCCCAGAATATTTTGTTGTAGTCAGTATATCAAAATAATTCTGCTTTTCACGAGTTCACACTTACAAATGATCAAGTACTGTAAATTAAAAGCATAAAATATGCGTATTTGGCATGCTGTCCGAGAGCTCCAAGCTCGAAATTTGGCCTAAACCCAGAGTACTTCCCCTGTACCTCTAGCAGGGAATAGGAACCAGCTATGAGTGAGGAGATGGGGTGGTGGAGGGATGTGGAAAACTGTAGAGGAACGTAGGTGAGTCGGCTATGCTTATAGGCCTCCTTTCAAGCTGATTGTGTAGATCACTTGTAGACAATGCTAGCTTATTTAATGTATAAATTAATGTATATGTCCAAAAAACGTGTAATGTCATAGGCTACTTTGTAGTAGTGCTATCGTGGCGTAATAATCTGTTTTGTTGTAAAATGTATTAGGCCTACCTGAATGAAATGAAATCGAATGTAGCCTATCGTCCTGTGGAATCATTCATTCACAGACAGCTTAAGATGTTCAACTAATAAAGATCTTCATCGCTGGCAAAAATATGATGCATTTGCAGATTTGCTTTCACTTGACTGTACACGGCCACTTCATCTAACGCTCTTGATGTTCTTAAATCTTCCTGTTACGACTCCGAGTCGAGTGTGAATTGAAAGCGCTTCAGACGATTCAGTGCGTGCAGGAAACTGAACAGTTCATTCATACTGATTCGCGAACCGATTTAGACAGATCTGCCAACTTGTTTGATGAAGTCTTTGAACAGAATCGACTCAAAAGAGTGATTCATTTGTGAATTGAGCATCGCTCATGCCCAGAAAAAAGATACAGCGCGCTTGGTATAAACGCATTTAACAACATGTATTGCATTAAAATAAAGTAACGAGAGGAACGTCAACCAACGTAACGAAGTAAAAGTACAGTTTTTGCATAAATGTACTAGAGTTAAAGTAAAAGTAGCCTACCCACATTTAAATCTAGGCCTACTCTTAAAAGTACAATTTTACCCCAAAAATACGCAAGTAAATGTAACGAAGTAAATGTAGGCTACTTCGTTACTACCCACCTCTGGGTATGAATATGCATATCGAAATGAAATGCAAATTACAATATAGATATCATTCTATAGACATGTTTTTTAAAAACTCTACATGTTTTTTGTTTTGTTTTGTTTGTTTGTACGCATGTGTATTTCAATGTCTGAAACCTAAAATATAGCCTACGTTACTGCATGTGGTTGAAAACAATGAGCTGTGATATGACAAGAGCTGAGTGCCAACATGCTAAAAAAAAATTGTGATCATGTGATGCACTGAATGTTCTAATCAAGCAAGTGGTTCTTATGCTGCGTTCCAGACGAGTTTGGAAGTGGGAATATCCCAAATTAAATGTCCCACTTAAGACCTGAGTTCCAGTCAATCACACCTCACATTCACATGCTGACCATGTGACGTTGCCACAACACAACGAGAGTAGGCTAGGCTTTTCATGGGTTTCATCAGGTCCCTTTCCACAGGTGTATTAATCAAGCACAATGCAGTCTGCATTCATAATCTAGGTGCTTGATTTTATACACCTGTGGAAAGGGACCTGATGAAACCCATGAATAGTCTTTCGTGTTTTTGTGTCAATTATGGCAAAAACTGAATAAAAATAACAATCACTTTGAAAACAGCTGACGAAAGCAAAAACGAATATATCATTACATAAACTTGATTTATAATGTTAAAGTTTGTTTTTACATTTATGTTCATTAGAAGCATGATTGTTTTGATGGGAGGCATGCATGGGAAGCATTTCCGTTGGGTGTCATCCTCTGGTTTCCTGTTTCCTGCAGCTTAGACCTTTCCGCCCTGCACAAATTCCTTCATGTGACCACTGGAGTCAGTGTCAGACAGGCTTCTGATCCTTAAGTTGGTCCTTTCATGGCTTTGTCCTCTCTTAAGAGGATAGGGGACATGCAGGCTTTTTCAATGGACTTTGCCCCAGGTCTGGCTGAAGTCTTGCTGCGACCCAGACCTCAGTATATTCACCTTATCCTAGGTTTTATCTGCTTGAGCAAACCCTTTCCTCTGTCTTCCAATTAGTCCTAAGTGAATGAGTTTTGGTATTATTGTTCCCAAATGTGATGGCTATGCAGCATGAGTGAACCTGTGAAAGGGAAAGTCTCAGTTAGTAACCTTAGTTTTCTAATATGGAATGTGACGTTGCATTCCCATACCTTTATAATAGAAATCTGATGAAATAGCATGGTATAAGGTGGTATAAGCTTCAGACATTCATCATATTGAAGGTGTTCCCATAGCGACGGCTATACAGCGTCTTGTTCCCTATTCAGGGAACCAAGATTACATACGTAACCGAGACATTCTTTGACAGTGGGAAAGTCAGTCAGGAAGGTAGCAGGCCTAAATAGGCTACTTGATGTAACAGTGAAGACTAACAGAAAAAGATATATATTATTTGTCAAAGACAATATTTTGGGACCGTTTAGTTTGTTTCTATCAGGCTTGTGCCTTATTTTACCATGTCAGGCAGAGCTCTACACTATAAAACCATTAAATGCTGCTCATGCACAATAACAGAGCTTCAGGAAGCTCACAAACTTCACTCTTTATCTTTATTAAAATCTTATCTGGGTCCAAAGAACTCAGATACACGACAAAGGAGTGTACTTTCTGTTAGTGTGAGTTGCTGTTTAGAGCTGTGTTATGATAAATATTAGGTTAGACCTTTATTCTCTATGCAGTGTGCAATTAATGAAAAGTTTCATGGACCCCAGAATATTTTGTTGTAGTCAGTATATCAAAATAATTCTGCTTTTCACGAGTTCACACTTACAAATGATCAAGTACTGTAAATTAAAAGCATAAAATATGCGTATTTGGCATGCTGTCCGAGAGCTCCAAGCTCGAAATTTGGCCTAAACCCAGAGTACTTCCCCTGTACCTCTAGCAGGGAATAGGAACCAGCTATGAGTGAGGAGATGGGGTGGTGGAGGGATGTGGAAAACTGTAGAGGAACGTAGGTGAGTCGGCTATGCTTATAGGCCTCCTTTCAAGCTGATTGTGTAGATCCTCCTCTTCCCGATGTAATCCACGCAGTGCTTATGTATATCAATGGGAATGCCCCCTGCTGAATGAACGGAACTGCAATGGACAACTAGTTGTCTGCCACATTATATAATGTGAGACCCATACTTAATACTTAACTGTATAATCATGATGGGTTTTAGTTTACTTACGGAGATGGAGAAATGATTTGCATCCATCCTAAGATCCACCGTCACTTTGAGATGCGCGGCTGAAAAACATGCTCTGCTCTCGGTTATACATTTAAAGTCCTTGTTGGTTGTTTAAAATATCTGATGGATGAACTCATGGATAGGACTCATTTATATAATAACATGCTATCAATTATAATAACACTTCCCAATGTTATTTATGGATATGGATGGCCATAGATGACACCTACGCTATAGTCGTTTGGTACAGCTTCTTCCAAGCGCTCACGAAATGCTCAATTAAACAGATAAAACATTATGCAGCAACTGTGCCAGGGGTTTTCAATCATGCAGCATTTACTGTTGTACGTATGTGAATTTGTTGTCAGATGCAACTTTCTTACATGCCTTTCTTCTATATTTGCAGCTCTGTCTCCAGAACCAAATGCTCTTGTTAAAACTCTACGCACACTCCCCATTCTGCATGATGAGCTTTACGCACAAAAGACAAAACTGTATGAATGCTACAAGCCTGAGGACAAAACACTGGTGCTGCCGTAAGTTCCCATGCAAACATGTAATCAGGTTTGTTATTTAAGGAGGTGGCTCTCAGTTGAATTTGGTCAGGACCCAGAGTGTGATGATAAATTGTTTGGTGATGCCACATAGAAGCAAAATCAATTTATCATGCACAAGTAAAAAAAAAATAAAAAAAAAATAAAAAATATCCAACTGTAAAGTTACCATGACCTGTACAATATCCAAAACCTAGGCTACTAAGCACTGACAATTTGCTGAAAAATTGTAAATGCTTAAAGAACAGCGGTTGAGCAGTGTACAATCCTAAAAACAACACTATTTTGTATTAGTATTAGCCACAACACAATAAACCTTCGATGTCAAGAACAAAAGATATTGATCCTATCAGAACAGTCTTGTGATACATTTTTGGGTGTTGTCCCACCGAACCACTAAAATTAACCACTAAAATGCTTCCTCCTAGGTTAATATGCAGAGATGACTCTTAAGTAAGACTATACGTTTATCTCTGGCAATAAAAATGTTTTTTCACAATTGTGAACTTATATCCCTTACGAAAAAGTTAATTTTATGTAAGTATAGTAATATCTATGTTCTAGTATACTTTGAAGTGTACTATTTGAATACTGCTTAAATTTGCCCACTTTTTAGTATATAAAATTATACTTTTAAGTATACTTTAAGTGTAACAGTACTAGTAAACTTAGTACTGAGTACACAACTAGTTTACATCTATGTTTTTAGTTTGTACTGCAACTATACTAGAAGTGAACCTACATAGGTATGCTGATAGTTTGCTAGTTAAATATTTGAGTTATTTAACTATTTTTTTATTTATTTTTTAACTCAGGCATACAATGTCCGATCTGCCCGAAACTTCACAAAAAAATTCAGTTATAGTCATAGCAACAGATGCTGGCAACAGGAAGTGTGGCACATCAAAATTACTTTGCCATATTATTTATATATTTACCCCTTAATGGGTATTATCACGCATTGTTCACTGTTTTCCTAAGGCCACCGCTTTCATCGCTGCTTGCAGCTTTCTTTTCTTTTGTTGTTTAACGCTACTAAACGAGATATTGATTGTTTTTTAAGCTGGTTGTCATTATGGTACATGCCCAGTGTATGCTGACTTAAATCAAGCCTTATTTTGTCTTTTGCTTACCTCAGACGATCCAAACTGGACAAGAGGATTGTGTATACGTTTTTGGAGTACTCTCCCCTGCTTGACTCCAGCAACATGACTCCAAATGACTGGGTCACTATTGGAAAAGACATTGAGGTGCATTTTTAACCATCTCTATTTTTTTTTTTCTCCACTTTAGACAGTCAGTGCTGAGAAATTTGTGTCTCGTTCACAGAAATACTATGAGGATTATGATGGCTTTGTTGTTCTGCATGGCACTGACACCATGGCTTACACCACCTCTGCCTTATCATTCATGTGTGAGAATCTGGGAAAGCCTGTCGTCCTCACTGGCTCACAGGTAAAAAGTTTTAAAGGTATTTTAAATGAACTTTTCCTTTAACTAACCATTTTATGTGTGGCAGGTGCCCATCTTTGAGCTGAGGAGTGATGGGAGGGACAACCTCTTGGGGGCGCTGTTGATTGCAGGACAATTTGTCATTCCAGAGGTGAGAGATGTTTCTTTTAAGAGATGCTTTTATATCCATTGTAAAAGTATGAGTGTTATAGTATAGTGTTACTGAATATAAAATACATTTTATGAGTTTGCATGTAATTCTCCCCATGTTTCCTCTGGGTGATCTGGTTTCCCCACAATCCAAAAAACATACTGCATCTATAGGTGAATTGGAGAAGCTAAAATTGTCAGTAGGTGTGAATGAGAGTGTGAATGTCTGCGTGCTAACTAGGGCTGCAACAACTAATAATAAAAAATAATCAATAATAATCAATAATGAAAATCATCGACAACTTATGTAATTTTTGATTAGTCACGTCTGCCCGCCACCATGCACAAAAATCTTCCGCTAGTAGCACTGAATCTGTACACCACCTGTCAAATAAGTCAGCACATGCTTTGATGGTCCATGATAAGGTGTTCCAGTGAAGGCTGACACACAATTAAAGCACTATAAAGGGACATATAAAATGATTGAAAACTGTTTGAAATGAGTAAGGGACAAGAAAATAACATTTTATCTCTTTATTTCTACACAGGTTTGCCTCTATTTTCACCATAAGCTGTACAGAGGCAATCGTGTCACCAAGGTGGACTCTGAAAGCTTTAAAGCATTTGCCTCACCAAATCTTCCGCCATTAGCCAATGCTGAAGTTGACATCAACAGTAATTCCAGTTCTTCCAACATTTATGGCTGTAAAACTCCGAAATATTAGGCTACTTGAATGCTGTGATACGTTTACTGTGTATAGGCAATATATATACTGTACATACATTACATACAGTATATATACAGTAAATGTATCTCGCAATCTGTAGTAGATTTCAAGTAGCTTAACAGACACTGTTGCCACTGCTTGCAATTTCATGTCAACTTCTCCATTACTGATGTAATTGCACTAATGTCTGTATTTTGATGTAAAAATTATAATTTCTTATTGTTTAGTTAACTGGGACACTGTGTTGCGACCAAGCATAACTGCCAAATTCACCGTCAACCCACACATGAACCAAAATGTGGGTCTCCTGCGACTCTTCCCAGGGATTACTACTGATACAGTAAGGCTGTGTGGAAATATGCCACATATTTTGATCAAACATCTTTAATGTTGAGTGACAAAACATTTGTAGCAAATTAAAATATGTTACTGATAATGAAAGTTTAACTCACATGCAGAAGTTCTGCTTTGAACACTTTGTAGATTTGCTGTAGTGGATTATTAGGTCAGTTGCTGTTGATTTGCTGTTATTTGTTCTGTATGTGATCAGTCAGAAATTAGCATTAGCATTTACACCACCTCTATTAAGAGCGGTGTGGGAGAAGGAGCAGGTATCTACTACATTAGTCTGGCTCTTTTCCCTTTTTTTTAAATTTTTTTTATTATGAATTATTATCCTTGCCAAAAAGGTCAAAGTATGAAAACATGGTCATCATGGAAGAGATATGAATGAATTATTTAATGTATATACTGTATATATATATATATCGACATGCAAGTTTTCAGATGTTCAAATGAGGTCTATTTTCACATCAGGTCAAGGCCTTTTTGATGGCTCCCATGGAGGGTGTCATTTTGGAGACCTACGGCAGTGGTAATGCCCCTGATAACCGCCAAGACTTGCTGGATGAGATCCGTAAAGCGACTGAGAGAGGACTCATCATTGTCAACTGCACTCAGTGCCTCAAGGGCACAGTCACACTAGCATACGCCACTGGTCTGGTATGGGAGTTTGCTTGAGAAAGGTTTACTCCAGGAGTGTGTACTTCTTTAATATTCCCTTAATAATGGCGTGTACTTCTTTAATATTCCCTCTCAGGCTCTGACTAAGGTGGGTGTGATTGCTGGGTTTGATATGACTCCAGAAGCTGCTCTTTCAAAGCTCTCCTATGTGCTGGCAAAACAAGACATCAGTAAAGAAGAGAAGAAGGAGGTAAAAAAAACAATGACTGTGAAAAGTATAAAACAGAAAGTGACAATGCATCTCCCAGGACAGTTTGCACCGTACAGTGTTAGTAATTTTACTTTATGGATTCAAAACATGTTATTTGTTCATAAGATGATGAGTCAGAACCTGCGTGGTGAGATGAAACTCAGCAACAGTCGCTTTATTCAGGTCATCGCCAGGTCCCTCAGCATTGGCTGCAAAGAGGTGAGTAGGCCAGACCTTTTGCATCTAATCTTTTTATTCTGGTTGAGTTTGTATAGCCCCATAATGAACAAGCATATTCAGGACCAGAAGAAGCTGTGATTAACTGTTGTAATCCACTATAATATTATTGATGTCCTTAGGAGCTTGAAGCCATACGAAATGTGCTAATGCCCGCTCTGGCCTGTGCTGCTGCTAAGAATCGAGATACTGAGGCTTTAGAGGCCTTAAGAGAAATGGTAAGCATTTGGGTGTTTGCTGTACCAGCAAGTGCCTTTGCAATGACTTGCATTTGTAACTCTTTGTGCATTTCACTACCCAACAAATGCTAATACGGTATATTCAGTCGGTGTACCAACAGACACGGACAGCAACACACTGATCCGACAAAACCAAGTGTCTGTTGCCGTTGGTCAGCGTGTCGATGCATTGTGAATTGCCTTTAAAGACAATTCCACACAAGCTGAATCTTCAAATGTACTTCCAGCATAAACGGTCTGTCCGGTTGGACCATCTGCCACACCGGCAGAATATCCCTTCAACGAGAAATCCAAATATCTGTTTTAAGGCCTTAGAGCAACTCAACATCTTATAACCTGGCAGTACATGAATCAAGTACTGGAGTAAAAGTATGATACCCTATTAAAACACTACTCCAGTAAAAGTATTAAGTTTTCATTTTCAAATTTATTAGAGTAAAAGTGCAAAAGTACTTCATTTTTAATGTTCTTAAGTATTAAAAGTTAAAACTACTGACTGAACAAATGTTTATTTATTTAGCAATTGTATATGCGCCATCCTACTGCTCAAAATGTTTATGTGTGTCACATAGGGCAAAATGCGTTACCATTTTAAGAAGAACACAATGTAGACATACTAGTTTACATTATTTGAAACTGTTATGGCAGCGGGGAGGATGAATGGGCATTAATTTGTGTTATTTTAGCGTTATGTTAAGTTTTTAACATACACAATGTAATACACAAATATGGACATGCACACATTCAAGCTTTTCATAGGCTTAAATGGCTCACTCTTTAGTATACAAACAACTGGCAGTCCTGATCTATGATTTTCTTTTAGAACAATAAATCTTAAAAATCGCATTATCAGTGACGTGCAAGTTCAGAAGATCTCCCATTCTTGGCTCATTTTGAGTCGTTTTTGAATTGTTAACCGAAGACTCTGACCAGATCATTTGAATTCGTGAACAGATGAAATCAGATGCAGTCCAGTTCACAAATTAATCGTTCAGTGTGATTTGTGAACTGATTTAACAGGTTAACTGAAAACAATTAACTCGTTAACGAATTGGACATTGCTATTGTGTCACTGAGCTGGTGACGATTTCTTCCGTTCAAAATAGTGAGGAATGGCATGTTTTTATGAGGAAAAAGTAAATGTTTCCCAAAATGCAGAACAGATACTTTAAAATTATACTTAAGTACAGCAATGAAGTAAAAATACTTGATTGTACCAAATAGGAAAGGGGAAAAAGAGACACAATAAATGATGCCTTCTTTTTTTGTTATTGTTGTTGTTTATAGGGCACTGACTTGAGCATGGCGGATTATGATGGCCGAACTCCCCTTCACATCGCCGCATGTGAGGGACATCTGAAAGTGGTGCAGTATCTGCTGAGTAAAGGGGCCACAGTCTATGTCAAAGATCGCTTTGGTGATACACCCTTACGCAATGCCATTAACCTCAGGTAAGACAGGCCAGTAAGGTCAGATGGTTTAGCTTGACACCTTTTTGCATTATATGCATTAGGAAGCTTATAAATGTGAATATAACTGAATGTTTTGCTGTACCTTAAAATTTTTTCTCTGTTTTCACCACAACTAATGTGCGGGTGTGCAGATGTGTGTGGGCATGTTGTATAACAGGTCTTTTATCATGAAACATATTTCTTCCCTTTACACAAACTGACTAGCCTGGAAATCCAGAACTAAATCTAAAAGATTAATGGTCTGGCGTCGACTAATGAAAATCGCCCAGCTCGAGGGGCGGCACCAAGCGTGCATTTGAAAATCTCGTTGCACGCAATTGGATAACACTACGACCAATCACAGCAATAAACCCCAGCTACCAGCGGAGCTAACCTTATTAGACATTCTCTGATTATAGGCTAATCTTACCGTATCCGGTCGGCGAAACAGCAAAAACGTCCTTCTTGCAAAGGAATGATTCGAGCGGCGTCTTCTGTTCCTGTTTTAGATAAAAAGCCAAGTCTAACTCGTTCATTGTAGCGGCCAAAGCCGTTTCAAACAACTGGTGTTCATCCATAGCCATCTTGCAATGTTTACTAATGACTTCGACGTCACAGCGCTGTCGTCATCTGTTTAGCTCGCCTCTGGCCCGCCTTTAATTTAATGAGCATCATTATTCGACACCAGAGTAATTCTTTGCCATTCTTTTCTTGCATGTTTTAAACATTGATCGTAGGTGCATTACAGTGTAAAATTATACAATTTCCTCGGATCAAATTATTTGGTAACATTTGCCTTAGCAGTGCAGCACGCTCTTCAAAAACCCTCCAACTTCCCCAGCTCCACCTGTATAGATCTGTTATTCATGTACGCTATATCGTACAGCAGCAGCATGACTTAATTGCTCACAGCTGAGTGTTGTGTATGTATTGATAACAGAAAGTCCTGTACTTGCTCTGCAGCAGCAGCAATAACAGTAGCAGAACTTTTCCCCCAAGACCAAACATATAAACATAGTAATATCCATTACCATACCAAACGCTCAGAGAGTTGTCATGACAGAAATACATACATTGACAGGCAGGTCGCGGTCGGACATTCTATCATTACATTCTTACCAAATGCACACATCTGTTTTTCCACTCATCCTTTGGCTAGCGTTACATTATATGATGACGCTCTTATTCACACAAATGCTTTTAAACCATTCTAATGTGGCTAGACACAAAAGAGAACTCGGTGCGCTGAATCTCCGGTCTGTGACAGCACACCACTAAACGAACAAAACTCTGCCAAAATGCCCATTTTGTTGAGCATTCTTGTAAGCACCGTCTTAAACAAGTTAAATAAAGTCTTAAAGGGTTAGTTCACCCAAAAATGAAAATTCTGTCAGTAATTACTCACCCTCATGTTGTTCCAACCGCGAAAGACCTTCGTTCATCTTCGGAACCCAAATTAAGATATTTTTGATGAAATCTGAGAGCTGATCACTTCTCCATAGGCTGCTAGGTGACCGAAACTTGCTGGCCCAGAAAAGTTATTAAAGAGATCGTAAATATAGCCCAAGTGACTACAGTGGCTCAATCTTAAGTATATCAAGCGACGAGAATACTTTTTGTGCGCAAAAACAAACAAAAACAACGACTTTATTCCACTATTCATTTCCTTCTCTCTGGGCCTCTAGTTGGTTCACGTAGTGTTTTAGCGCAGCGCGTCAGTGTTATACGTCACCACGTAGGCTCACTATTGGCCGACGCTGGTCATGTGTGTGATGCGTGATGACGTATAACACAGACGCGCAGCGCAAAAACACTACGTGAACCAACTAGAGGCCCAGAGAGAAGGAAATGAATTGTGGAATGAAGTCGTTGTTTTTGTTTGTTTTTGCGCACAAAAAGTATTCTCGTCGCTTGATATACTTAAGATTGAGCCACTGTAGTCACTTGGGCTATATTTACGATCTCTTTAATAACTTTTCTGGGCCAGCAAGTTTCGGTCACCTAGCAGCCTATGGAGAAGTGATCAGCTCACAGATTTCATCAAAAATATCTCAATTTGTGTTCCGAAGATGAATGAAGGTCTTACGCGGTTGGAACAACATGAGGGTGAGTAATTACTGACAGAATTTTCATTTTTGGGTGAACTAACCCTTTAAATGAATGTAGAGTTATGAGAAAATGGGATGCATGTTAGATCCGCGTCATCCATCATAAAAGTAATTCACACGGCTCCAGGGGGTTAATAAAAGGCCATTGATGTTAAGTAAATCATAATTTTCATTTTTGGTGAACTATCCCTTTAAGACATGTCACTTTTCTCTGTCTGTAGGCATAAGGATGTTGTGGAGCTGCTGAGGAAGTGTGGAGCTCACCTCTCCCCTATTGAATTGCAGGATACTGGAACAGAGCTGTGCCGGTCTCTCTCTCTCTCACACACATTTCTTCTCACCCTTTCTGTAGCATTTAATCTGATCTAACATTGCATTGACACAGCAAAGATACAGTATTATTGGAATTTGGATCTAAGCATGGCATCATCTTGTTTCTTGTGTCTTGTGGCATGTCAGACCTTCAGCTACATCAGTCTTCATACTGAATGTCACCAAAGACCTATACATCTATAATTTTATTATTGATAATAGCATAAAAATTCATTAAAAAAAGCAGTGTCAGTTGATTCTGTTGACTAAATTCAATGAATTTGAACATGGTTCATCTGGTCAGAATTTAGAGTCAGTACTGTTTTATGAAACAAGATTAAACTCCACTCATATCACCTCTCACTAGCAATGATAAATCACCTCCACATTTAGAACAGATCAGGAGTGTCAATTTAAAGCTGCCGTCTTGCTGACATGAGGTTGAGGTTTCCTCCTGAACAGATCAACGTATACAACTAATAATAGTAGCTTCAGGGTTCATGATGGCTCATGTAGATATTCTGGTGTGTGTTTTACAGTCTTGCTGCAAGTGGTGACTTGGAGGGATTGAAGATTTGGAAGTTAGCTGGGGGTGATATGACCATGCGCGGTTATGATGGAAAGACTCCTATTGAAGTGGTGAGTTAATAGAGATGTGCAGTGTGGAATAGTACATAACCCAACAGCCAGTGCCTGCAGTGACTTGTCATTTATATAGCTGTATGAGTGGATTTACTTGTTCCTCATTTGTACGTTGTTTTGGAAAAAGTGTTTCCAGAATTACTTATTGTTAATGCAAATTTGTCTTCTATGTCAGCAAATATCAAATATAAATGTTAAGATGTGTTGATAAAGTTATGCTTCCTGTAATCATTCATGAATTGACCTCTCTCACCTTCAGGCAAGAGTCTTTGAACGTAAGGAGGTTGAGGACTTCCTACAGGCTGCTTAGGTCCAAACTCAAGTATGAAATATATGCTTGCTTACAATAACACACATGCATTTAGATACACATTTCTCCGAAAACGCATCTTAATACCAGGTTTTGCTTCCTCGATTTCTGGCATATTGTATATATTTTGGGGGTGGGAGGCCTCAAGAAATCCCTGAGCCTAGGGCCCTGTGTAGACCTTAATCCGCCCCTGCTACACACTATGTACTTATGCACTATGTACTCATCCATGCAGTGTATGAATTTTACATGGTTATTTTGTCATTCAGCATCGGAGTCTGGTAGGTACGCTCCACTACGCTACGTATTTAAAACTGCGACAGTTGAGAGCATGAAGTGTCCAACATTCCACACTTCGTTTTTTCCGTTAATTTAGTGCATCATCCGGGTATTTAAAGTGCACTTTTTCTTTTGGGAATTTTCTGTGTGAAAATTCACACTATTTATAGCCTACATAAAAACGTCACAGAATAGTGCATAAGTACGCGAATTAGGACGCACCTACATTGACTTAAAGGGATAGTTCACCCAAAAATGAAAATTCTGTCATCATTTACTCACCCTCAAGTTGTTCAAACCTGTATGAATTTCTGCTGAACACAAAAGAAGATATTTTGAAAAATGTCTGTAACCAAACAGTTGATGGACCCCATTGACTTCCATAGTATTTTTTTTTTTCCTACTATGGAAGTCATTGGGGTCCATCAACTGTTTGGTTATCGACATTTTTCAAAATATCTTCTTTTGTGTTCAGCAGAAAAAAGAAATTCATACAGGTTTGAAACAACTTGAGGGTGAGTAAATGATGACAGAATTTTCATTTTTGGGTGAACTATCCCTTTAAAACTGCAGAAATGTGCTTACATTGTTGTTTGTTCTGTCTGTTCTCTAGAATGGCGAGTTTATCGAGCTTGCTTTGCCGACAAGACCCTGATGATTACTCACACATTTATTCAATTAGCAGAAGCTTTTATCTAAATGAGGAAAATGTTTCTGTCTGTCACATTTTGCTTAAATGTGAGATACTGTTTTTGTTGTATGTTTTGAAAAATCTAAGCATGCTTTTGTCTAAAAACATTACAATGTCCACATTTCTCAGATTTCCACATTGCCTAACATTTAACATTTAAAAAATAATCATGTATCAGAAGTATTTTTTAGAAAGGTTGTGGTTTCAGAAACTGAAGATATCCTGGCTAGACAGTTATTTTAAATGTAATAGTCCCATGATATATTGAGTATTCAACGATGAACTTACAATGAACCACCAACCTTATGATTTTGTTGATTTTGATGATTCTAACGTCTAAATTTGCTTTGCCAGTATAACAGAGGGTGTGGGTGGATGCTGTTTTGCACAAATTGAACTAATCAAATACGAGAAAAATGACACAATGATCATGAGTAGTATGTCGTTATTTTGCTGTGTTCTGTATTTCTATCCTTTATAAACCGATTAAAGCATATTCAAAGGCAATTGCTGGAGTCTGTTTGATTTTTGCTGTGCAGCAGACTAGACACTAGAGATCTTCTATTCACAATTGATAGTGTTGAAGTGAAGCACTCTTGATCTTATTCCCGAGTGCTATAGTGTTAAAAAAAAGGATGAGACGTCGACTAGAACAGGTATTGAAGTACGCCTAGTAAGAGTATAAAACTTTTGGGCGTCTGGGACACCTGGGCAAAACTTAAGTTGGGTGCGTAGGGGAAAATCTACCACTTCATGCTGGAATACTGCTTTTTGTTTGTTTTATGTTATTAAAGTTATCTACCTTATATGAACTCTATCATCTACATCAAGGGTCCTCAACTCTGGACCTTGATATCTACTTTCTTTGTATATTTATGCAGTTATAGCTTATTTATATATTATATTATTTACTGACATTAATTAAAACACATCAAGATATATTGAAGAAAAGTTTTATTAACACCATGACCAGATCTTTCAAATCAATAACTTATGCGCACATCAAGGTCTAGAAAGTAACTGAAAAATCTTTGATTAGTCAGTGAAGGAGTCTGAAGATGCTTTATACACTCATGTTACATACACATCCATCTCATTAATGAAATCCAAAATTATTATTATTAATTTTGCCAGATTATAGTGTTGGTGCACAAAATAAAAATATTTAAAAAATGAGCTCCCCATAAGGCTAAATGGTTAATCTTACTTTAACCAGTGTGAGGCATTTCACTTTGAGAAATTTACAAACTGTTTTAGAAATACATTTTAAAGGGATATTTTACCCAAAATTGAAAATTGCCATTTACTCACCCTCATGTGAGGATGCTTTCAGAACTTTCTTCTGTGGAAGTCAAACATTTTTTTGAAAAAAGTCTGTTTTTGTCCACTCAATGGAAGTCACTGGTCACCAAAACCGTTTGGTTACCAACATTTAACAGGTTTAGAACTGTTTTTTTTTAGTGGATCATCCCTTTAATTTCACTGATTAAAAGCAGTTTAACTAGCCAATCAATTGCTAATCTGTCAAATAACTAATTCTACACATACAAAAACACTCAAAGGGACAGTCCCACTGAAGGAACATAAGTGCTTACCTCAAGTGCAAAATGGAAGTAGTTCATGGTCTGTAAGAATCAAACCAACAACTTTTCCAGTCCAGGGGTGCATTTCCCAAAATTATCGTTAGTCAACTTTGTTTGCAAGTTCCATTGAGCTCTATTGGTAACGACCGAAATTGTGACTATAGTTGGCTTTGGGAAATGCACCCCTGATCTCAAAATCTTATGGATTCCCTTCAAGCTTTCTGAATCTTTGTATAAAACTCTTTTGTTGACAATGTTGGCTAATGTTAAGTTCTGAGTTTTAAAGCAGTAACAAAAATAGTATTTATAGGTTTCTGTATAAATTAATAATTTAAAAAGTCCTTTAACCAATACGGCTCCCAAATCTTTTTAGATTCTGTTTAATAAAATAAAGCTTATTATTATAAAATAAAATGTATATAATAAATTAAAATGGATGAGAATGGCACTAAGTATATTGTACATAAATACACTGAACTTAAGCAAGGCAGTGGACAGGGCTTCATTTTTAAAAGATACTTCTGTGAAGAACTGGCCTGCAGAATTATAAATTCAGTTCTCTTTAGAAAAGATAAATCAAACCACCTAAAAAAACTTACATTTAGCTCATTTAATAGAGGAAGGTAGCATGATCAATTTTGAACCAGCTCCATAGGCAGATATGTGTGCTGTAAAGAATGTAATCTTTAGCCAAGGTCTGAAGAATGATGCGTTTACTCGTCTTTATCAGGCTTGTAGATGGACAGGGTTCTGGCTGAGGGGTCGGTGGCCTTGATCCAGCGGGGCATCCAGTAATGTGGCGTCCATTCGCTGCGCCCGGGGTACTTCTTCTCAAAGACCTGCCTTATGTAGAAGCCTTCTTTGGTTTTGGGGGGGTTGAAAGGGAACAGCTTATCAGCCTTCTCCAACTGAGAGTCGTTCACCTGAAGGAGAAAAGATAGATTAAAGGATACACACCATGTACTGTGCACATCCATGACATCATAGTCTGTGTGTACATGTGTAGTACCTCAGACTCGATGTGCTCCTGCAGGCTTGCATACCAGGATTTCTTCAAGGATGTCATACCATCACTGAAGGCCTCTTTCCTTCTCCAGAGAATCTCATCTGGGATAAGATTCAACCCTTTAAACGATTCCCTCAGGAGATGCTTCTCCACACCATTCTGCTCCAATCAAACAAGTTATTCAGTCGGATTACAAAAAACATTAATATGATATTTGAAAAACATAAGCAATACCAATAAATTAAGCATCACTATCATTATTGCTCATATTTGGGGTTTTGGTTTTTGTATTACACTTCAGACCAGGCACCGTAACTGATGTGGGAATAGACACATTTTAGACTGACATGAGGAAGGATAAACCACTGAATTGTGAGGTGTCAGGACTCACCTTCGGTGCTCTCATCTCTGCAGGCAGAGAGAGGTAGTATGCGGTGAATCTGTGGTCTAGGAAAGGCACTCTCAGCTCCAGTCTAGTGGAAAAGGTTTGACGTCACAAACAGTGGAAATCACCAAGTTACTGTGGGAAGGGAAGAGAAGGAAGGGGTATTTTGTCTTACCCGTGTGCAGCCGTGGTTCTGTCCGCTCTCAGCACATCAAACAGATAAAGCTCTTTCAGCAGACGTACACTCTCCTCAGCGCCCGCTTTAGGGGTCGGCGCCTAATTCAAATCAGGTCACAAATTCAGCTGAAATCAAGTCTGAAGATACAGCTAACAATGCATGACAAGACACTAATGTCTAACATAGTGACCATAGTGAAGTCCCTCTTAAAATGTCTGAATGTCATTGAATTACATTATAAAACGACACAAATGTTGCTACACCCTACATCTCAGAACCTGTTTTATTTGAGCATTTTTAAGTGTAGCTTTTTTTTATACATTTGGAGTTGTGCTAGGAAATTCATATTGCTGAAGCAAAATGCAAAAAATATAAATATATTATTGGTCATACAGATAATACATTATTCAAAAGAGTAATACCAGAGAATGTCTAATAAAAAGAGGAGAACTTCACTCTCGCTAAACTTCCGGCTTCTGAACTGGTTGCAGTTCCACTCTGGTTCCATATGAGGGCGCTAACAGGACGAGTGCAGAATGAATGCCTCGAGACGTACACTCTTGTCAAGTCAAGTCAAGTCAAGTCAAGTTTATTTGTATAGCGCTTTTCACAATACAGATTGTATCAAAGCAGCTTCACAGTATTACATTAAAATAATACAACAAAGTTTGTTTCAAGAGGAATTTATTGATTCATAAAATTAAATTAAATATCCCCAAAATTTCCCCAACTGAGCAAGCCAAAGGCAACAGTGGCAAGGAACCGAAAAACTCCATCAAGTGACCTAATGGTGTCCTAAAACTCCATCAGGTGACCTAATGGAGAAAAAAAACCTTGGGAGAACCCAGGCTCAGTCGGGGGCCAGTTCTCCTCTGGCATTTATGAGCTAGAGGCCGGATTGTAGTTTGAACTGTAGGATTATATAAATGCCTGGCTGAAGAGATGAGACTTTAATCTAGTTTTAAACTGGGAGAACGAGTCTGAGCAACGAACAGTATCAGGAAGACTATTCCAGAGTTTTGGAGCCAAATGTGAAAATGCTCTCCCTCCTTTGGTGGTTCTGGATATCCTAGGTATGACCAAAAGCCTTGAATTTAGTGATCTTAAAGAGCGCGATGGATTATAGGGCGATAGAAGATCCGTTAAATAGACTGGAGCTAAGCCGTTTAGGGCTTTATTAGTCAGTAGCAATACCTTGTAATTAATACAGAACTTTATAGGTAACCAATGCAGTGATGATAAAATCGGTGTTATATGATCATATTTTCTTGATCTCGTAAGAACTCTAGCGGCGGCATTTTGGACTAACTGTAGCTTGTTTATTGAGGATGCAGGACAACCAGCTAATAAAGCATTAATGACTTTAATGTCATTAATGACTCACCCTCATGTCGTTCCAAGCCCGTAAGACCTCCGTTCATCTTCAGAACACAGTTTAAGATATTTTAGATTTAGTCCGAGAGCTTTCTGTCCCTCCGTTGAAAATGTATACACATGTACGGTATACTGTCCATGTCCAGAAAGCTAATAAAGACATCATCAAAGTAGTCCAAGTGACTACAGTGGCTCAATCTTAAGTTTATAAAGCGACGAGAATACTTTTCGTGCGCAAAAAACAAACAAAAATAACGACTTTATTCCACTATTCATTTCCTTCTCTCTGGGCCTCGAGTGAGTTCACATAGTAAAACTGCGTATCGCTTCTGTGTTGTACACACGCATCACACACATGACCAGCGTCGGCCAATAGTGAGCCTATGTGTGACGTACAACACAGAAGTGCTACGCAGTTTTACTACGTGAAAAAACTCTAGGCCCAGAGAGAAGGAAATGAATAGTGGAATAAAGTCGTTATTTTTGTTTGTTTTTTTGCGCACAAAAAGTATTCTCGTCGCTTTATAAACTTAAGATTGAGCCACTGTAGTCACTTGGACTACTCTGATGATGTCTTTATTAGCTTTCTGGACATGGACAGTATACCGTACATGTGTATACATTTTCAACGGAGGGACAGAAAGCTCTCGGACTAGGTCTTACGGGCTTGGAACAACATGAGGGTGAGTCATTAATGACATGATTTTCATTTTTGGGTGAACTAACCCTTTAAACTTTTATCCCAGTACTTTCATTATTATTTGATGTTTGCAACACAGGAATAGCTAGCCTACATACGAGCTAGGCCTTTATGTACTTTTGTATGTCATTTTTGTAGCCTACCAGACCTCAACTATAAAGTTAAGCGCACCCCCGCTTTTGCGATCCATGGAATTTTTTTTTTATATGATTGCCTTTTTTATGAGGACAGATTGGTCTTGCAATGTTGCACGTTTGTAAATATCCACAACAAATAACTAATAATAAGTAGATAAAATCTCAGATAAACTAATATTAAGTGGATAAAATCTGAGCGTTTTATTTTCTTTTATTTCCAGAACTAAAGAGAATATCATGACTGTAAAATTACTAAATTATTATAATCTTTCACAATTTAACATAACATAATAAATGCTAAATTGATAAGATTTATTAAAAACAAATGTTTAAGTGTTCTAGTTTTACATAGGCCTATAGCCCATCAGATTAATCTGTAAATCATTTAAAGGTGCTGTCTGTAAGAATGACAGCTAGTGGTCGAAATAGGTACTGCAGTTTTTTGTTTTTTTTGACATTGTGGCATGGAGAGCAGCAGTTATGTCTAAACCATGTAAAAACACTCTGAAGTTTGTGTAGAGTTAACTTTTAAAGATCTATTGCAGCAAGGGTTGTTGTTGTTTACATTCACTGAGGGATATTTATGTCTTTATCCATGTTGAAAACATTTGACAGAAATGCCAACTTCCTCTTTCTAAGGAAGCTGAAGGCCCATCAGCACTTCCTGTCGTTCTCTCTGCAGCCTGTCCTTACCTATTACCCACTTGTTGGACAGACTCCAGTCTCGTCCAGCTCCAGCTCCCATATGGTCAAGCTATATGGTCTCATCCAGAATTTGAACTCTTAGAGAACCACATAAATCAAAATGAACCTTTCTAATTTCTGACCACAATTGTGTGCTCTTCACTTTTATTACACATTTCAACCATCTCTTTCAATGATCCCTTAATATCTGAATTAGAATCAGTTCCGCATTGTCAAGTCAAGTCAAGTCAAGTCAAGTATATTTGAATAGCGCTTTTCACAATACAGATTGTATCAAAGCAGCTTCACAGTATTAAATTAAAATAATACAACAAGGTTTGTTTCTAGTGGAATTTATTGATTGATCAAATTAAATTACATATCCCCAAAATATCCCCAACTGAGCAACCCAAAGGCAACATTGTTACATTTATTATTAAGAAGTTATTATAGTTATTAAAAAATGTAACAACAAAAATCTGCAAAGAATAAGTGTATGGGACATGTGAATGTCTTTTAGTTATTCCACAAGTTTTTACGTATATACCACTGTTTATTACTACAGTAAATTACTAAATGACTAATTAACAAAAATAATTATTAAATATACATTTTGAAATATGAACTATGGCTCATTTCCAGCCCCTAATTGACAGACAGGCAGACTGACAATTACCTTTTCAACAAAAAACAATGGAGCCATACTGATATAATATTTACATTATGCATCACTTTAGGAACTTTAAGTGTCCATTATCTATTTTTCTGAAATGTCCATTTCTTTGTGTGACAGAGAAACACTTCTTGATATTTGAGGAGAGAAACAATTTCATGATTCTTCCAAAGACCCATGCATTTATTGGGGAAGAGTCATCTATTATCAGGACGACATGGCAAACTGAAAGATTTTTCTTTACTTGAGTCCATTTTTGATACTCCTGGAGCAAAGGTAAATATTCACACACCCATCGCTTCCAGAATTTCTTCCATTTTCAATGTGCATATATTTTCTTTTTTAATTCATATAGGCGGTAAAGCTGGTTACCTTTTCATTAATAAGTGATTAGGCGTCAAGGGTTCAAGATCTGTGGGGTCATCTGTTGTAATGGTAAATGGTCTGTCATTTATTATTGCTTCCATTGACTTCACACAGGAATGAATGCAAGCTCTCATCAGTGTTTGTGTTTGTTCTTTCAGCAGATCTCAGGATCTTTCTAACGGACCTTATCTGTCTTTCCCATTCCACCGAAATGAGATCTAGAAGGTGGATTGAATATCCATTGTATTCCTTTTTGCATCATAGTGCTTTCAATTTGAATGGCTTGCAATGAATGGCTTTATGCAGTTCAATCTCAGCACCATTGAAATTATACCGTCGTCACTTCTCATGATTGACACCTGACCTCTCCTGTACACAAAGCGTCGGATGGCATTTAAACACGAGTCTGTGTCCAGCGTATGTGCAACTTCAATATGCACAGCTCTTGTTGTCAGGCAGGTAAACAATACACCATATCTTTTTGCATGACTTCTACCTTGTCTGATTTCAAACGGTCTAAATTAGTCAACCCTGACATTGGTGAAGGGTGGTTGATCTGGTATTATTCTGTCGTGTGGCAGCTCTGACATCTTCTGCTCTACAGCCTTTGCTCTGATCTTTCATGTCACACACATTTGGAGAGCAACTAGAAGCCAGAATGTAGATTTGAAAATAAAAATAAATTGTTGAATCACGGAAACAACACCAGTTATTTAGTCATTTTTGTTATTTTGTAATTTGTTCTGTTATTTATTATTTTAAATAATAAAATACACAGGTCTATTCCAGGTCTATGTGTTTTTCTGAAGTAGTACAGTAAGGATTGAGCTTATATACACCACTGAGGGACTTACAACTTCCTTGTAAGGTAGAAAAACATGTTGCTTTTGTTTAAAATGGAACCAAGCTTACACATGCCACAATCCACTTTCCATATAAAGAAACTGTCCTTCAGTATATACATTCGTGGTACATTTGCATCATTGGAAAACATCCCGTTCCTTGTGAAGATTATACCAACTGTACACAGTTGATGTACATACTTTTTATTTAAAGATACAGTACAACTTACCGATAGGTATTTATGCCTTCTACGTAATATCGATCAATCAGTGTTTTTCAACCACGGAAAGAGGTTAATAAAACAGCAGGAGAACAATTATGGCACAGAACTTTACATTTACCTCAGGAAAACCTTAGCACCTTAGTTGACTAGAAAAAAAATAGCTATAGAGAGGAGTATTTTGCTAAATATGTGCACTATATTACATATTTATTATATTTTTACTTGTGTCATTAAATAATTATTATAATGAAAACCACATTATATTTAATTAAATATACTTTTAACCTTTAATAATACCATGGCTCTCTGTATGTTTACAGCATTATGTGCGATAGATTTTTTCTTGAGAAAAATTTACATGTAGGCTATCTACTGTAGCCTATACCTAATATTTATCCAAATTAGTCAATTCTGAATCAAGATTGAAATCAAATCCCAAGAATTGAAATCGTGAAAATTGTGTTAAGCAATAATACAAACAGTAGCCTACCTGTAATGATTCACTAGACTCAGTAGGATCCATTTGCAGCTTTTAATAAGAAAGGTCGTACAGGCGGGGTCAAACAGGGCAGATAGAGCAAGGTAGATGAAACAGCAGGGGTAATCCAAATAACAGGCAGAATTCAGGGCAGGCAGCAATAATCAGAAGTCCAAGAACAGTCCCAAGTCAGGCCAGGCAGATAACAATCAAACAAATGAGGAAACAGTCCAAGATCAGAAACCAGATAAACAAAACACGGGATAAACGCTCAGAAAAGATCACCAAGGCAAATCAAGACTTCGCAGAGAAGTGGTGAGTGGAAGTGGCTTATATGTGTGTGTGTAAATGCAGTGCAGGTGTGAAGTAATCAGTGCAGTGCAGGTGTATGAATTAATCAGTCCAGGTAGATGCAGGATGGGAAATGTAGTCTGTGAGTGAATATGATAGTCCGGTGTGGAGTGCCCTCTGGTGGCTCTCAAGGGCACTCCAGCTGGCGACCGTTACATAGCCCCTCCCCAAAGAGCGGCTTCCAGACGCTCCAAAACTGTCCAGGTGGGAGGTGGCCCGGAGGCGGATCCGGGGGCGGGATGGAGGGCCAGGTCCGTGGAGCGGAAGAGGACCTGAAGACTCCGGCAGGGCGGAAGGCCAGGGCGGAGCAGGCTGTGCAGGCGGCCAGGGCGGAGCAGGCTGTGTAGGCGGCCAGGGCGGAGCAGGCTGTGCAGGCGGCCAGGGCGGAGCAGGCTGTGCAGGCGGCCAGGGCGGAGCAGGCTGTGCAGGCGGCCAGGGCGGAGCAGGCTGAGCAGGCTGTGCAGGCGGCCAGGGCGGAGCAGGCTGAGCAGGCTGTGCAGGCGGCCAGGGCGGAGCAGGCTGAGCAGGCTGTGCAGGCGGCCAGGGCGGAGCAGGCTGTGCAGGCGGCCAGGGCGGAGCAGGCTGTGCAGGCGGCCAGGGCGGAGCAGGCTGTGCAGGCGGCCAGGGCGGAGCAGGCTGTGCAGGCGGCCAGGGCGGAGCAGGCTGTGCAGGCGGCCAGGGCGGAGCAGGCGGCCAGGGCGGAGCAGGCGGATCCAACGGTTCAGGAACATGAACGGGCTCAGGAACGGGCTCAGTGGATGCGGTGGCCATCTTGTCCGAAGACACAGGCGTGGAGTCGGCCATCTTGTGCGAAGACACAGGCGTGGAGTCGGCCATCTTGTCCGAAGACACAGGCGTGGAGTAGGCCATCTTGTCCGAAGACACAGGCGTGGAGTCGGCCATCTTGTCCGAAGACACAGGCGTGGAGTCGGCCATCTTGTCCGAAGACACAGGCGCAGGAAGAGGAACAGATTCAGGCTCAGGAACAATTTCAGTCTCGGCGGGACGAGACTCTGGACGGGCAGACGTGACGTGAAGCTCTGGCTCTGGCTCGGCAGGACTGACGTGAAGCTCTGGCTCTGGCTCGGCAGGACTGACGTGAAGCTCTGGCTCGGCAGGACTGACGTGAAGCTCTGGCTCTGCAGGACTGACGTGAAGCTCTGGCTCGGCAGGACTGACGTGAAGCTCTGGCTCGGCAGGACTGACGTGAAGCTCTGGCTCGGCAGAAGTGACGTGAACAGTCTCTGGATCAGGATCAGCGCGCTCTGAGCTTGACGGGACCAGCGGCGAGGGCTTTGAGCTGGGTAGGACCAGCGGCGAAGAGGGCTCTGAGCTGGTTAGGACCAGCGATTAAAAGAGGGCTCTGAGCTGGACAGGACCAGCGGCAATGAAGAAGGCTCTGTGCTGGACGAGACCAGCGGTGAAGAGGGATCTGTGCTGGACGAGACCAGCGGTGAAGACTCTAGCTTGGCGGGCATGTCGCTTGTCTCTCAGTCTCAGAGGCGGCGGGCATGACGCATACTGCCTTGGCTTCGGCAGATCTGGCGTGAAGTGCGGGCTCAGCTGGACTGCAGTGAAGTGCGGGCACTGACTGGCGTGAAGCGATTCAGGCTCGGCAGACGTGACGGGACGAGGCTGTGGAATGAGGGCTAATGTGGGAGTACTGCATCTCTCCTCCGTGATCCCCACAGCATATCTAGAACCACTTAGTTGCAGGACAGAGCCAATATAAAATCCTAAAGTGCACTGGGGATTGTGCAATGGCATGGCTGACCCGAGTGGCTCTGATAGTCCCCCTCTAAAAAATATCATGAGGCACAGAGAATCCATACAAGTGACATTTGCCAGATTGATAAAGTCTCTTACGTACTCCTCGATGGGTCGATCTCCTTGACGGAGACACATTATCTGTGCTGCTGGATTCATGGTTGGTCTCACTGCTGGATCTTGATGTGGCGAAGTCTTCTGTAATGATTCACTAGACTCAGTAGGATCCATTTGCAGCTTTTAATAAGAAAGGTCGTACAGGCGGGGTCAAACAGGGCAGATAGAGCAAGGTAGATGAAACAGCAGGGGTAATCCAAATAACAGGCAGAATTCAGGGCAGGCAGCAAGTCCAAGAACAGTCCAAGTCAGGCCAGGCAGATAACAATCAAACAAATGAGGAAACAGTCCAAGATCAGAAACCAGATAAACAAAACACGGGATAAACGCTCAGAAAAGATCACCAAGGCAAATCAAGACTTCGCAGAGAAGTGGTGAGTGGAAGTGGCTTATATGTGTGTGTGTAAATGCAGTGCAGGTGTGAAGTAATCAGTGCAGTGCAGGTGTATGAATTAATCAGTCCAGGTAGATGCAGGATGGGAAATGTAGTCTGTGAGTGAATATGATAGTCCGGTGTGGAGTGCCCTCTGGTGGCTCTCAAGGGCACTCCAGCTGGCGACCGTTACACTACCATTGTACCATGTAAACATTGTAACTTAATCATGTTTTCTGTTGAGTAACCAAATGTTTTGACAATCACAATTACACCTATTGTGATGCAAGTTGTTTTTTTACATCCCCTCAATCCATGTGACATGTGAATATTTGGGTATAATGATTGGCTTTACATGCTTAGGCATTGCAGATCTACCAATACCTCCAACTCTCAAGCAATCCATCCTGAAGTATTGGATCCAGTTTAGAAAGGCAACTGTTCGTTTTAACAGATGGATAACCTTTTTGCAACATTGAAATTTCTTCTTTGAATCTTTAACTTTGAGTTTTGAACTTAATGATTTCATGTTCAGCCCTTGTTAAGTCCTGAAGTGTTAGAGAATTGCAGTTTTCTGCTGTGGATTTTGTTTAACAACTACATTTTCTGTCTTTGGCTGTTTTTTTTTTATTGCTGCGCTGTATAACCATGTCCTTAAAACAAAGGATCCACAGCTCTCTTTAATTTGTACCAATCAGTAATAATTGATCAATTTGTTCACAGCATCTGCGTCATCCACTGCACACACAACATTCACTGAGGCTGAGTGTTTAACCTCACTGTCATCCACTTTTGTTGATAGGTCATGATTTGTCTCAGGCCACTTGCTCTCTGGTTCTTTGAGAAAAGGAGGACCGTGGATCCAGCTTTTCACAAGAAAGTCCCCTGTGAAACGGTCACCAGCTGGAGTGCCCTTGAGAGCCACCAGAGGGCACTCCACATCAGACACTCACGTTCACTCTCAGACTACATTTCCCATACTCACTGCCCGGACTCATCTCTGATCACTCATCACATTCACCTGTACCTCATTATCACTGATTGCATTCACCTGTGTCCCATCATCCTGTTAGTCTCAGCCTATTTATACCATGTTCACTCATTCACTCACTGCGAAGTTTTGTATGTTGTTGCACTGCACTTCTGAGCATTTTCCCTGGTTTTCATGTCTCTTGGTTTTGGGATTTCTTGCCTGTTCCCTGGATTACTCTCTTGCCTCTAACCCCTGCCTGTTTTGTGTTTGTTTGTTTGTTTGTTTGTTTGGACTGTCTACTTGTGTTTTGACTAGTGATGGCAAAATCGAGGCCTCGTGAACCAATGAAACCGTTGAACCAAATGTGCCATATTGTTTCGAGGCTTCGAATCAATCCGACACCCGTCTCAACGGTGACACCTAGTGGTCACTTGCAGGTGTTGATCTGAAACAACCTTGACGAGCCATTAAAAAAATGTGTTGTTTTTTTATTATTATAATGTTCTAATATGTGAAGCTTGTAACCTATAGGCTCCTCACTGTGCATAATGTTATTTTGGTCATGAAAAATGAATATTAATAAAAGAAATCAAGCCACAATGTCTCACTTTTTTAGAGACTTTTATTCAAAAATATTAATTTATCTGCTGTGGAAGGACTTAGCCTACTTCTTTTTTTACAGATAATTTCTCCAGCCTTTGAAAAAATCCTCTCACAAGGGACACTTGTTGCTTGTCAAATGGCGCATCATGGATGATGTATTGTTGCAGTAGGCTAGCTGCCGATCACAATACACACATCTCACTTTATTTGGGGTTTCTAAATGGAAATGCTCCCACACCACTGATGTACGGCATCTCTTCTGGGGAGCCTCCATTTTATCTATCTATCCAAATCTATCTATATATGAATCGATCTATGTATCTATATATGTATCTATAATCTATGTATCTATATATGTATCGATCTATAATATATGTATTTATATATGTATCTGTAATCTATCTATATATGTATCTATCTATTAATCTAGCTGTCTATATATATTTATATCTATGTATCTATTAATGTGTCACTATATGTATACTCTGTCTGTCTCTAGCCTATCAGTCAATGTGTTGTGTAAATTTAAATGTAAGTCTAAATTGCCTATAACTAATGTCACTATATCACCAAAAATCCGCTATCTCAAAATCAAACTCCTCTCACAAAAACCCACGAGGTCAAAATGCGTTTATTTCACTTTTATACAGATGTGCGATTGTGTGGTCTGTTCCCGACCGTGTCAATCAAACGCTGATTCGGCGGACCTCACCTGATGAAACACTAGTGAAACACTTCGAGGCTTCGTTTGGTCATAGTCACGTGACATGGGTGTTTCGAATCACGCTTCGGATCAGTGTTTCGACACATCTGCGCTTCGGGATCTCGCAAAGCTTCGGAACGACTGTTTCGCTTCAGCCATCCTTAGTTTTGACCCTTTGCCTGTTTATTGGATTTTGTCTTTGGATTAACCCTTAATAAAGCTGCATTTGGATCCTCAACCTTCGTGTCTCGGAGCAGTTCGTAACAGAAAACTTTGCCAAAATATGGATCCAGCAGCTGTCAGTAATGGAGCTCTAATAAGATGGCTATCTTCCATGTATCAGGATGGTCAACCTATCGAGAGGTATGTGAGGGATTTTCTGGCTTGCTGTCACTTAGCGTCATTAGATGACACCCAGCTCATGGACCTGTTTTGGAGTGGACTGGATGAGGAGATTGCTCAGATGATGCCGGATGACAATACCGGCTGGACCCTAGAAGGGTATATCCACCTGGCCCTTTCCTTGAGCAGTTCGGCATTTACTGTGGGCTTGGCTGATGAAGAACCCTGCAAGCTCACAGTACCCCCCGAGCCTGAATCAGTTCATGTCCCATCCGTCCAGCCTGAGAAGCTTCTCATCATGCCAACCATCAAGCTGGTCACGGGATCTGTCTATTACCGTCCAGGACTGGTATCCAGTGTGGCCGATTCCCCGCTGAGGTCAGCACGTGTTGCCATAAGGGCCATCGTGCATGAGTCTCGTCCCGCCGAGACTATCCTGCCTAAATCTTGTTTCGCCAAGACTGTCCTGCCTGAGTATCTTCCCGCCGAGCCAGAGCCAGAGCTTCACGTCAGTCCTGCCGAGCCAGAGCCAGAGCTTCACGTCAGTCCTGCCGAGCCAGAGCCAGAGCCTGCACTTCACGCCAGTCCAGCCGAGCCCGCACTTCACGCCAAATCTGCTGAGACCAAAGCAGTATGCGTCATGCCCGCCGCGTCTGTGACAGCAAGCGTCATGCCCGCCAGCACAAAGTCTTCACCGCTGGTCCCGTCCAGCACTGAGCCCTCTTCACCGCTGGTCCCATCCAGCACTGAGCCCTCTTCACCGCTGGTCCCGTCCAGCGCTCAGCCTTCTTCGCCGCTGGTTCTGTCCAGCACCGAGCCTTCACCGCTGGTTCCGTCCAGTTCAGAGTCGTCTTCGACGCTGGTCCTAGCCAGCTCAGAGTCCTCTTCACCGCTGGTCCTGCCCAACGCTCAGCCTTCTTCGCCGCTGGTCCTGCCCAGCTCAAAGCCCTTGCCGCCGCTGGTCCCTTCAAGCTCAGAGCGCGCTGATCCTGATCCAGAGACTGTTCACGTCACTTCTGCCGATCTAGAGACTGAGCTTCACGTCACGTCTGCCGATCCAGAGACCGTTGCTGTCACGTCTGCCGATCCAGAGACCGTTGCTGTCACGTCTGCCGATCCAGAGACCGTTGCTGTCACGTCTGCCGATCCAGAGACCGTTCCTGTCACGTCTGCAGATCCAGAGCCTGAGCTTCACATCACGTCTCCCGATCCAGCGCTCCAAGCCAGTCCAGCAGAGCCAGTCTCCGAGCAAGAGCCAGAGCCAGTCTCCGAGCAAGAGCCAGAGCCAGTCTCCGAGCCAGTCTCCGAGCAAGAGCCAGAGCCAGTCTCCGAGCAAGAGCCAGTCGCCTGCCCACCAGAACCAGAGCCAATCGTCTGCACAGTTGAATCAACTCCCTCTTCACCGCTGGTCCCGTCCAGCACAGAGCCCTCTTCGCCGCTGGTCCCGCCCAGTTCAGAGCCCTCTTCGCCGCTGGTTCCGCCCAGCTCAGAGCCCTCTTCGCCACTGGTTCCGCCCAGCTCAGAGCCTTCTTCGCCGCTGGTCCTTTCCAGCTCAGAGCCTTCTTCGCCGCTGGTCCCGCCCAGCTCAAAGCCCTCTTCGCCGCTGGTCCCGTCCAGCTCAGAGCCCTCTTCGCCGCTGGTCCCGCCCAGCTCAAGGCCCTCTTCGCCGCTGGTCCCGCCCAGCTCAAGGCCCTCTTCGCCGCTGGTCCCGCCCAGCTCAAGGCCCTCTTCGCCGCTGGTCCCGCCCAGCTCAAGGCCCTCTTCGCCGCTGGTCCTGCCCAGCTCAAGGCCCTCTTCGCCGCTGGTCCTGCCCAGCTCAAGGCCCTCTTCGCCGCTGGTCCCGTCCGGCCCAGAGCCCTCATCGCCGATACAGTTCCCAGCACAGCCATGGCCGCCCGATGGACGATCATCTACACCATGGTCGCCCGATGGACGGTCGTCTCCGCACTGGCCGCCCGATGGATGGTCGTCTCCGCACTGGCCGCCTGCCCGACTGACTGCTCCGCCCTGGTCGCCTGAGGGGTCGCCCGCTCCGCCCTGGCCATCCGTTCTGCCGCAGTCTGCAGGTCCTTTTCTGCTCCACGGACCTGGCCCTCCATCCCGCCCCCGGATCCGCCTCCGCTCCACCTCCCTCCTGGACTGTTTTTGGAGCGTCTGGAAGCCGCTCTTTGGGGGGGGGGGGGGGGGCCAGAGGGCACTCCACACCAGACTGATCACTTCACAAAACTACAATTCCTATAATGCTTCATACCTGGGACTGATTGCGCACTCACCTGCATCTCATTCAGACACTCCATATAAACCACACTCAAACAGAAGATCACGGCGAAGTATTGCATTGCCACGGCCTGTAATCACTGAGCGTTTTCCCCTATTCTACTGATCTGTTTATTGACCTTGGATTGTTATCTCGTTTCTGCCTGTTTGCTGCCTGTCTCGACTTGGATTGCTCTTGGATTATTGTCTCTTGCTGCCTGCCCTGAACTTCTGCCTGTGACCTGACTACTCTCTGTGTTTGTTCTCTGATCACCCTGTTTTGCTGTTGCCTGACCCTTGCCTGTTTTGACGTACATTCATTAAAAGCTGCAAATGGATCCTACTGAGTCTTCCAATTCATAACACCCTGGATGCCCAAACTCACAAACTCACACACTTTTAAAAATTAAAAAATTTAAACTAAGGAACTCGCAACTGCATTTTCGTCGACTCCCTGCTGTGTGTAAGGTTTTAGATTCAGTCAGTGTGTTCCATCGGTGCTGCTTTATCAATTTTAATTTCAGGAGGTTTTAAATCTTGGGACAGAAAAACAGGAATCGTAATAATAAGAAAATTAAACTTCAAACGGCTAGGAGTTAATTAATTAAATGCAAACATGGCATGTTTCAAAATAAATAAACAGTTTTGAATCACCAAATAGCCCACGCTAACTTGCCAAGTGATCATTTTGATCTACTGATGATGAATAATTAATAATGACTATATTTATATATATATTCTTAATATTTATTTATATAATTGTAATTTATGATGTTTTAATCATACCTGTTAACTCACATTTTGTACTTCTGTTCATAATGAGCCTTTTCAGCTCTTGAGCTTTCCAAAGCCTAATAAAATTTAATTGTCCTGACTTTAATCATTTGTTGAACTGATTTAAAGTTATTATACATTCAGAAATATTTGAAAGTTTATTTTAATCATTTGATTTGTTTAATTTATTTAAAGTAATTATACATTCAGAAATATATATATATATATATATATATATATATATAAATTTGAGTTAACCCAACATCTTAAGGATTTTTTTTATCAAAATTACTCATTTATTTATGCTATGCCAACTAACTGGCAGAATAGTGTTGTAAAACTGTTATCTGTCAAGTAAGCACACACATTTATGGCAACCCATGATTGGTAACAATATGTTTTGCAATATTCACAATGATGACCATGTAATTTTAATGGTCAAATATAACCTTGCAGCATCAAGTGACAATCATTTTAGGAACTTAAAATTCACAGAAAAGTTGCCTAATCCAATGTAAACATGTTTTTGTTTATTTGCCTGATACACCATATAGGCCTACATGCAGTGCAGTCTTGGTCCTGATACCCAGACACTGCACATTTAGATGTCTCCGTTAATGCCGTTCATGTGTATAATGAGCTGATGAGTTGAATCAGGATTAGCGAGGCTATAAACATGGTGGTAGATCTGCTGTTTTGGGGGGTGTTTGTCATCCTTTCTGTCTGTGTCATTCATTGTGCAGATATATGCATATCTGCCGATGTAGCAGCCGTTTTCTCTCTCAAAAGCATGTGTATATCGCTTGTATTGTCTATTTTTCCATTACCCTGTGCAACTGTGTAAAGGTGCTTTACTAATGTATAGCCATAGTTTTCTTTTTAGCTGTTGCATAATTATCATATCCAATACTATGCCTCTGAGTTTTCATTACAGAAATACAAAGTTCTGTCAAGAAGCTCTAGATAGCGAAGGCTGACAGGTCCTTAACTTAATCTGCTAGCAATCACGTTGTTATCTCATATATTATTATTATTATTATTATTATTATTATTATTATTATTATGTAATAAAACAAAATAATCCAACAAAATGACAGCTAGGTAAAATTTTTGTTTGATTATTTTGTTTTATTTATATTCATTTATTTTTACCAAGGTGCTGGAAATAGGCCGATCAAAGGCTGACATCATAAAACATTTTGCTTTCTGTATTTTCACATTTAAATAAGTCATTTTTTATTTGATGATAATTTTGTATTTGAAAGTCATTAAATATATTTTAAAAATATATAACGATTCTCGTACTTGTGCATGCACAGATCTTCGTTGCAAAATAGCCTATATTACGACCACAGTAAGGTGAGTCTTGTGACTTCTCTCCTTTATTTGCCACTTCTCGCCTCTGGTTTTGGCCTGTCATACCGGTAGAAAAAGTCACCAATTGCTGCTGACATGCAGGGCTTAAAAATGGGTCAGACTCGGGTTTTATCGGAGTCATGTTTATCTTTAAAAAAAAAATCATTTATGCACTTTGGGTTCAGATAAATTATAGGTAAAAAAAAAAAAAAGCTTACTGCAAATCTCCTCTGTAAAACACCATTTTCAGGTTTCACATTACTGAATTGTGGCTGAATTGTCAAAACTGAGAGCTCAGCTCAGAACAAATGAAGTGATAAACTCTGACAAAATATTATTGTGCTATAATAGTGATTGTTATATAAGTGATTTTATAATGTCTAAATATAAATGCAAAAGCACCTGTGAAAAGAACTTTATTAGTATGTACATTACATTACACATATGTACATTAGTATGTTCAACAAATATGAATATTGTTTATATGTGTGATCCGTTGCATTATATACAGTATAGGGTCTAAAATGTGATAGCGTAAATCATCAAGGAAACTTGGACAAAGACACTGCATGCAAATTTAAGTCAATCGGACTAACGGTTGCATATAGCTGTTTTATGATTTTTTCTATTATCCAAGTGATGAATCGCCGCAGATGTTATTGTGTGACCACAGAATTATTTCGTACATGAACATAAAAAGTTTGGTGAAAATATGTCATTGCGATCAAGAGTTATAGTTATTTTAGCGAAAGTGACTTGCCTACTTTGTCACTTGATGTTGCAAGGTTATATATGACCATCCAAATTACATGGTCATCATAATTTGTGAATAATTGCAAAACTGTTACCAATCATGGGTTATTATAGACGTATGCTTACTTGACAGATAACAGTTTCACAACACTCTAAAGAGTTAATCTGCCAGTTAGTTGGCATATCTTAAATAAATGACTAATTTTGATTTAAAAAATCCTTAACATGTTGGGTTTACTCAAATGTGTGTGTGTGTATATATATATATATATATATATATATATATATATATAAATATTTCTGAAGGTATAATTCTGTGCAATATGCATGCATAACTTTAAATCAATAAACAAATTATTAAAATAAAGTCAGGACAACTCAATTTTATTAGGCTTTGGAAAAGCTCAAGAGCTGAAAAAGACACATAATTCATATTCTCAGGAAGCTCTTCACAACTAGAATAAGCAGTGAACATGTCAAATAGTAGCTAGTGAGAACTTAATTGACTACCAATCATGAATTAACTCATATATTTATAAATAGTATAGGCCTAGTAGTAGGTCAACTAGTAGTAGTAGTAGTAGTAGTAGTAGTAGTAGTAGTAATCTATACTTATCTTTCTTAAATTCCTCTATGTATTCCATATATATAGCATATATATATAGCTTTTCCAAATATTCATTTTAATTTATACAGTACATATTATTGGCTATATGGATTTTACGTCATAGGAAACTTATATAAATCATAAACACCAGTGATAATGTAATGTAGACTGAGACTCTATGTCATAACTAATAAGATGTTTGAGCCCTCTTTAGTGTCCAGGTACAAGTCAGTGGTTTTTCTTTGTTCAATGTGCACAGTTCATGGGTTGAATCTCTTAATTTTTAGCTCTCAAAGTGCACCAGATTGATGCATTAATTTAACCTTAAAAATTTAAATTAACCAACAAACCAACAACATTTTCTTGCGGGGGAGAATGCCCCAGAAACCCCCTGTTAACCCAACATAGTTTCACAAAATCCTATGGGAGAGAACGATAATTTATTAACTTTACTCCAGCATAGTGCTACAAAGTTGTTTTAAGTGAGTAAAACTGTTAATGCCAAATTACAATTGGGGGCTCAATAGGAATCTTGCCTAGGGTGCCAAAAAGGCTAGAAACGGCCCTGGTGGCAGGCATGTTCCCTGATTCTGCCATCACCTGGAAATATTCCTCTGGAAAGACCAAAACAACTCAACTCATCAAGGGTAAGTTTATCTGATAGGCGAATGCTAGATTTGCAATGTGGTTGTGGTAACGTAATGCTAGATTTACAATGTTGTAACGTTAGGCTTCTGACAGGACAGATGTTGATACAGGGCAACGTTTTGGGCAATGTTGCTGTGCAACACTTTACCATTGAGATTGGGCAACATAATGTGTATCCCTTATTACAAGTTATTATGTCCCAAACTGGACATTTGACCTCATCACATGCTTAAAAAAACTAACATCTATTTTTATGTACTATTATTATTTAGGTGCCATTGCTCCAGAGCTTGATGATGAGGTCACAAACATCTGCCGGTCTCAGCCATTTGGACTACAGTGTGATGAGTCAAACAACATGAAAAAAGAAAAAGAACTTGTCATACTTGCAAGAGTTTATGATGAGAATAATCTTTTTTAATTGTCACCTAATATATTGACATGCCAGTCTGCAATGTGGGCACAGCAGATAGTCTCTATGAGAAGCTGGCAACCTCATTGAGGTGAGTGTATTTACATAATGAGTACTGAGGACTTAAGGCTCTTGAATGTGTCAGCATGTATGTTTACAACAAATTCTTTTGTCTGATTATCACAGGAATCAGAGGAATCCCATGGGATAACCTGTTGGCCTTCAACTCTGACAACTGCAGCGTAATGAAAGGAAAGCACCATTCAGTCATCACAAAACTAAAAGCTAGTCAACCTTATGTCCAGGATGTGGGTTGCATATGCCACCTTGCCCAACTTGCCACAGGCTGTGGTATCAAGGCTATCAAGGCCCCAGTCGAGGATTTACTTGTTGGTGTATATGGCCATTTTGACAAAAGGTGAGTATAAAAGAGGAAAGGTTTGACTGTCCTGTCTTGGTCATTTTAGTTAGAGTATGATGGATAAGTTTATCTTTTATTACAATGTTCTGAACAAATTCCACATTTCCCTTAATTCCTTTATCCCTATTTATTGTCATTGTTTGTGTTTCCTTGTACAGTGCAAAAAGATGTGAGCTGTATAAAGAGTTTGTTGAATTTACAGACACAGACACACTGAAGCTGCTCAGATACTGCAGTACACGATGGCTCAGCCTCCACACCTGCATTGAAAGAGTGCTGAATCAATGGGCTGCTCTGCAGGCTTACTTCAACAGTCATGAGGATGAGAGGAGTGTTAAAATCAGGAACCTGGCAGCTACCTTGATGATCCGGAGATAAAATTCAATTTTCTCTTTCTGAGTGCCGCTCTAAAGCCATTGGTTGCATTCGACACTGCCTTCCAGGTAGGTAGGATGAAAAGTGGAGACCTTACAAAAAGTGTAAATATCTATTTTTGTTTTTTATTTACTTATTTTTGGTTAATATGTGACAATTGTGCTCTTAGGACGGTGAGAACTTTCTATGTGAAAGTCATTGGGAAGATGCAAAAGGCCTTTCCCTTACAATCTCAGCTGCTTAAAGACCTGGAGGTACTGGACCCAGCATCTCGCCTGGATATCTCTCCCGAAACAGGTAAAAAGTATTGTAGGAATACTCATTCAGGACTTTCACGTGACCTAACGTACTAGGTTACTTACGTAACCTCGGTTCCCTTAGAGATAAGGCAACGAGTACTGCGTTGCAAACGCTGTGGGAAAACTCCTTTTCTCGAGAATATTGAAGCCTTTATTTTAAAACGCATTGCAGCTGCACAGCGAGAGCATCATAGCCCGCTAAGCGAGGTGATTGGCTGTGCTGCGGCAACTGCATAAACCTATGGCGAGTGAGCAGGAGCGCGCGATCCAATAGGAGCGCTTGGCGCCCTGCCAGACTGAAGCGAAGCACCTGAAATGGGCGAATAGTACGGCAAGGCAACGCAGTACTCGTTCCCTTATCTCTAAAGCCTGGAACACACCAAGCCGACGCAGACGAACTAGCGCTGATGAAAGCCGACTGTGTTGTCGCCTCGCGTCGGGGTAAAAAGCTGCACTTGAACACACCGAGAGAACTACAGCCGACTGTCAGCTAGAATGCGCGTTCTGCGCCTGCGTGTAAATGAGACAACTGTCTATTTCTGCAGATATATTCGTCTATATTCGTCATTCAAAAAGGGAAACCGGCGCTGCCGGCTGCAGTTACACAAACCGTAAACAAAGCAGTGCGTGCTTACCGTTTTGAATATCAATCCTGCTAAACACTGTCTTTATTCCACTCCTCTCGTGTTAATATTGAAATATTCGCCAAGGAACACTCAGATAAGATGACATATCATTAGAACAGCCTTCTATCTGTACCGTTTTGACTTTGCTCGCTATTTTGCTATTATTCTCGTGCACTGACTCGGTCACTAAGCTGAACAGCCAATCAGAGTTCCCTCTTTCACCGACGGCCCGACGCCGATTCAACATGTCGAATCGGCCGTTACAAAGCCGACGAGGACCAATTTCAGCCGACGGTGCGGAACACACTGAGAAGATTTAGTCGGCCGACGCACGGAAACTGCCCGACGGCCGACCGTCGGCTTGGTGTGTTCCAGGCTTAAGGGAACCGAGGTTACGTAAGTAACCTAGTACGTTCCCTTACGAGAATGTTCTCTCGTACTGCGTTGTAAACGCTGTGGGAACCCAATTTAAAACGCCGTGCTATTTGCCTGTGACCATTCTGAGAATCCAGGGACCCCCGGGACTATAACAGAGCAGTCTGAATATCACAAACCAGAATGTCGGGTCTAAGATGATATGTAAACATGTAGTGAAGCCAGAAGGCCACTAAGTGTGCATAGGCCTGGGTTGAAGAGCCAGGGACCTAGAATATATTCCCACATAAAATAGTGAAGTCACAACAAGTGTCTGAGTTATACACTGGCCTGGGTCCATAGAGCCAGGGCCTAGATGGAGAGAACTCGTGCCTGCAGAGCAGGGACCTCAAGGTTATAAAACCTTACAAATGTGGACGGAGCGGACCAGCCGGCTGCCGCACAAATGTCTTCGATAGGAACTCCACTGGACCAGGCCCAAGAGGAAGCCATGCCTCTTGTGGAGTGAGCTCTTACACCTATGGGACACGAAAGGCCCAGTGAGGTGTATGCCAGAGCAATAGCATCCACTATCCATCTAGATAGCGTGAGTTTCGTAGCCGGCAACCCTTTGGTGCGGCCTCCGAAACAGATGAAGAGCTGTTCCGACTGTCTGAAAGAGGCCGAACGCTCCAAATATATTCTCAGAGCTCTGACGGGGCAGATTGTGAGAGCATCACTATCTTCTCCCGAGACTGGGAGGGCCGATAGAGAAATAACCTGGGCTCTGAACGGTGTTGAGAGCACCTTAGGTACATATCCGTGTCTTGGCCTAAGGAAGAGTTTAGAGTCGTTAGGCCCAAACTCAAGACAGGAAGGGCTCGTGGAGAGCGCTTGTAAGTCGCCTACTCTTTTAACTGACGCCAGTGCTAACAGCAGAGCGGTTTTCAGAGAGAGAGGTCTTAAATCAGCCGACTGAAGTGGCTCGAAAGGGGGTCCCTTAAGAGCCCGTAGAACCAGTGAAAGGTCCCAAGCCGGCACTGAAGGTGGTCCAAGCGGGTTAAGCCTTCTGGCTCCTTTAAGGAAGCGAACTATAAGGTCGCTCTTGCCTAAGGATGAGCCGTCCACCTGCACATGGAAGGCTGCGATAGCTGCCACATACACTTTGAGCGTGGAGGGGGAGTGTCCCGCGTCCAGCAGCTCTTGGAGAAAGGAAAGTACCGCTGGTACTTCGCAAGTGGGTGGGTCGAGGTCCCAAGCTAAACACCAGCTGGAGAACGCTGACCATTTAAATTGGTAGAGGCGCCTCGTAGAAGGGGCTCTAGCCTCCGTAATAGTATTCAGGACACCCTCCGGGAGGTCCTGGGGTACCCGTTGAGTGGCCACACATGGAGGGCCCACAAGTCGGGACGGGGGTGCCAGATAGTTCTGTTCGCCTGCGCAAGGAGGTCGCTCCTTAGCGGGATTGGCCACGGAGCTCTCTCTGACAGCTGCATTAACTCTGGGAACCAAGTCTGAATTCGCCAGAGGGCGGCTACAAGGAGTACTGCGCAATTCATATTCCTGATCCGTTCGATGACCTGAGGGAGCATCGAGACCGGGGGAAACGCATAGAGGGGGAGGCTGGGCCACTCGTGAGCCAGCGCATCCCTGCTCTTTGAGAAAAATATTGGGCAGTGACAGTTGTCTTCTGAGGCAAAGAGATCTACCTCTGCCTTGCCGAAGACCTCCCATAACAGGAGAACCGTCTGGGGATGGAGTGACCATTCTTCTGGGGGAACGTTGCCCCGAGAAAGCATGTCTGCTCCTACGTTCATCGTGCCTGGCACGTGAGCTGCCCTGAGTGAGCGCAGGTTGGTTTGAGCCCATAGCAGTAGCTGTGTGGCTATGGCTAACAGGTTTGGGGACCTGAGGCCGCCTTGGCGATTTATGTAAGACACCACCGACATGTTGTCCGTGCAGACCAAGACATGGTGTCCCGCCAGATATGGGAGGAAGGTTCTCTTACGAGAGGTCTCTCGTACTGCGTAAGATATCTTACGCTAGGGGAAAATCTATGGAAGTAGAATAATGTCAAATGTTTTTGAAATAAAAAGCCTGTTGAATTGCACTACTTGAAAAAAAAAATAGGCATTGCATTAACCATGCTTGCATTTTAATGCATTGTATTTTTAGTGCTTACATTTTTATGGGCTGAAATTCAACATGGTTGAATATTTAAGCTGTGAATATTTCAATTAAAAACATTTCAAACACCTTTTCATTATTAAATATTCAATAATCCATATTCACCTTTCATATTTCACTTCCAAAATATTCAAACTGTTTAAAAATACAACCAATAATATTCAACAGGCAATTTTCGGTCCGTTTTATTTCGCTTTGCAAATTCGCTTCCACAAATTCAGTGGTTCAAATTCGACAGTAAATTCAACATTGACGTCCAGGAACTGCAGGAAAAGCAGTAGATTGCCGAGCATACTCTCCATCTGCTGTTAGTCGACCTCACCATCAGATGGTGCAAAAGCGCTTGTTGCTGACGAAGACATTCATTCATAAAATGAAAATTATTATCTGTGTCAGTATATGCGGAAAAGATGATAAACACACAAAAGCTGTGTTTATGTTTCATTCAATAACTTCATTGTTACTTTCCCTGTGTATTCTACATGTCATCAGCTTTCTCTACCATGAACAGGATTATAATCGGTTTCCCTCAATACCTCATACTCAAGGATTTCCCTTCCGTTGATAGTGATATGAAAGACCAATCTTGCACCTTATTAGGGAAGTAGGCTGTAGGCTATTATATAGGCTACAGGCAAGAAGATGGACTCAGAATATGAACTTAACGCGCAAAGTTTCATGCTGAGCGTTTCGTGATATACTGGCATAAAATCAACACATACATATAGTATGCATACGTGTATTGCATTAGCTTAAACTGTCACAGCACTTGCATATTGTCCTCCTATTGTTAGTTTAACTGTAAATCGCTTTGGATAAAAGCGTCTGCTAAATGACCAAATGTAAAAATTGGCTTGATATTGGACATTAGCACATTTAGGGACCGTCTCTAAAGTTGCATACAACATTGGCATACACGTTTCTAACTTCAATAGCAAACTTAAATTTATTTGAATAAATATCAAAAATCCAAAGGGTGCGCATTATGCCTAATACTAAATGAACACTTTACAGTTGGTTTTATGACTGTAAGTCGTTCTATTCAAATGCTATCGGAGAAACGTGTATACCAAAGTCGTATACACTTTAGAGACGGTCCCAAAATGTGCGAATGTCCAACATCAAGCCATCTGTATGGCAGTCTATCACTGGGAAACGCTCAGCATTAAGCTTTGCGCGTTATTCTGAGTCCATCTGCTTGCCTGCGAGTTTGGTCTTTTACATCACTGTAGTCCATTAAGCTACGTTAAGCGTTGTATATGTCCAGCAGGGGAATCCTTGAGGGAAACCCTACATGCAGCACATCACCACAATATAAAGTTAAGGCAACTAAACAACCAAGAGAAATATGTCAACCTCAAAAATGTAACATTGGATCTGTAGGCTATATCCGCATCGGGGAATAACATTATAATCTCGTTCACGGTAGAGAAAGATGCATGCAGGCTACACAGGAAAAGTAACCGTGAAGACACTGAATTTAACATAAAATTGCCGTCATAATAATCACAAATACACTTACATTGCTGTAAATGAGTTTTATGAATGAATGACTTGTTCTAACTCTTGCTGGTCTTCAACACGCGCTTTTGCACCATCTGATGGTGAGGTCGACTAACAGCAGATGGAGAGTATGCTCGGCAATCTACTGCTTTTCCTGCAGTTCCTGGACGTCAATGTTGAATTTACTGTCGAATTTGAACCACTGAATTTGTGGAAGCGAATTTTTTTTAATACAGTTTGAATATTTTGGAAGTGAAATATGAAAGGTGAATATGGATTATTGAATTTTTAATAATGAAAAGGTGTTTGAAATGTTTTTAATTGAAATATTCACAGCTTTAATATTCAACCATGTTGAATTTCAGCCCATAAAAATGTAAGCACTAAAAATACAATGCATTAAAATGCAAGCATGGTTAATGCAATGCCTATTTTTTTTCAAGTAGTGCAATTCAACAGGCTTTTTATTTCAAAAACATTTGACATTATTTTACTTCCATAAAAATCCTTTTTCCGCAAGATATTGAAGCCAAAAATTATCCTTAATTTTTAATAATGCAAAACGTGTTGCGGCAGCATGCAGACATAGGCGAGGCAGCTCGCGCGCCTATTGGCTGCTCTGCGGCAACTGCAGCAGCCTGTCGAGCGAGGCCTGGCGTGACGCCAGACCCAATCAGGGTGCTTCGCGCCCGCTGCGTTACGTCCCGCCGAAACGGGCGTGGTCTAGGCCTATAAATACCGCTCGCAGGCAGCTATTATCTGATTTTTCATCCTTCAAGCGAAGCATACGCATCGCTGGAGCTGGAGAAGAAGCCGCGCCGTCTGAGAGAGAGTACCTTCAGCGGGACGAGTCACTGAAGTCGCTGGCCGCGCCGCCTTCCTGCCTTCCTGCTGCACTTTCCGGCGCTTATATCCTTTTCACTACTCTGTACTCTGTGTGTGTGTGTGTCGCGGTGCGACACACATTCTAAAAGAGCTAGCGTCTTTTTCAAGATGCCTTCCTGCGGCTTGTGCAGAGCCACACTCAGCGACGGGGACCGCCACGTGGTTTGCGTTTCCTGCCTGGGTGAGGAACATGCAGTTCTCGCGCTCGCTGACGGCGGCTGCCCTCACTGCGAGCTGATGACTATGGCGACTCTGAGGACTCGCCTGGCCTTCTTCACTGAGACTGCTCCCCCGCCCGCCGCGGCATCGCGCCGTAAGAAGCGCCGTGCCCAGCGGGTCCCGGAACCTTCCCCCAGCCGCCAAAGCTCGCCGGTTCGCCCGCTTGCTTCTCCGGCTTCGTCAGCCTCTCTTCCTGACGGACAGCGGCCGCCGTCTGCCGCCGCTTCCGTCGACATCGCTGACGAGGAAGCCCTGCTGGGAGAGGATGATTCCTGCTCTATCCTGGCGTCAGGCAGTGAGGATTGGGCGGGCTCTGAGGACCCCGAGCCCCCTGCCCACACACCGTCAGGCAAGAGAGCGTCCATCGAGACGGAGCTCATGCGAGTACTCGCACAGGCCGCGGCGAGCCTCGGCCTCGAGTGGTCTTCGCCCGAGCAGCCCGCTCACAACCGGCTGGATGGCTTTTTCCCGCCTGGGGAGCGCGCTTCGCCTGCGTCCAGACCAGCGCCCTTTCTTCCTGAGCTACACGAAGAAGTCGCTAAGTCATGGAACGCCCCCTATTCAGCTAGAGTGCGTCCTGCTGTCTCTTTGGCATTCTCTGCAATTGACGATGCCAAGAACAGGGGATACCTTTCGCTGCCGCCGGTCGAAGAGGCGATAGCGGCCCACTTATGTCCGCCCTCCGCTGGACGGCGTGCTAAGCTGGCCCTACCCTCTAAAGAAAAAGGTCATATTACCAGAAAATATGAACATATCACACCAGTCCTCAGGTCTTTACACTGGCTGACAGTGCATTTGACACTGTCGATCATAACATACTTCTTGACAGGCTGGAAAACTGGGTGGGGCTTTCTGGGATAGTCCTAAAATGGTTCAGGTCATACTTAGATGGGAGAGGTTATTATGTTAGTATAGGAGACCATAAGTCTGAGTGGACATCCATGACATGCGGAGTCCCTCAAGGCTCAATTATTGCGCCACTCCTGTTCAACCTGTATATGCTCCCAATGAGCCAAATAATGAGAAATAACCAAATTGCTTACCACAGCTATGCAGACGACACACAGATCTACTTAGCCCTATCGCCTAATGATTACAGCCCCATTGACTCCTTGTGCCGATGCATTGACGAAGTCAACAGTTGGATGTGTCAAAACTTTCTTCAATTAAACAAAGACAAAACTGAAGTTATTGCGTTTGGAAACAAAGATGAAGTTCTCAAGGTGAACGCATACCTTCACTCTAGGGGTCAAACAACTAAACATCAAGTCAGGAATCTTGGTGTGACACTAGAGTCAGACCTTAGTTTCAGTAGTCATGTCAAAGCAATAACTAAATCAGCATACTATCATCTGAAAAATATTGCAAGAATTAGATGCTTTGTTTCTAGACAAGACTTAGAGAAACTTGTGCATGCTTTCATCACCAGCAGGGTGGATTATTGTAATGGACTCCTCACTGGCCTTCCCAAAAAGACCATAAGACAGTTGCAGCTCATACAGAACGCTGCCGCTAGGATTCTGAGCAGAACCAGAAAATATGAACATATCACACCAGTCCTCAGGTCTTTACACTGGCTCCCAGTTAGATTTAGGATTGATTTTAAAGTATTATTACTGGTATATAAATCATTCAATGGCCTAGGACCTCAATACATTGCAGAAATGCTCACTGAATATAAACCCAACAGATCACTCAGATCATTAGGATCATATCAGCTAGAAATACCAAGGGTTCACTCTAAACATGGTGAGTCTGCTTTTAGCTATTATGCCAGCCACAGCTGGAACCAGCTTCCAGAAGAGATCAGATGTGCTCCTACAGTGGTCACATTCAAATCCAGACTCAAAACACTTCTGTTTAGCTATGCATTTACTGAATGAGCACTGTGCCGCTGTTCGTCCGACTGTTTGTACTGTACTGTATTTTATTTTATTTTTCTAAACTGTTTTAATTATTCTTATTTCTTTTAATTATTTTAATTTCTCCTATGTCAGCAGGGCATTTAGCCCGAAACTGTAAATGCCCACTCAGAAGGTAAAAGAAAGTGATAATGTGAAAGTGACGTGTATTAATGTGGGTTTGAAAGTAGAACAGTATTTAAATGACGATATTAAAGTTTTCGTCTGAGAAAGAATGTGAACGCAGTGCTAAAGAAAGTGAAAAGAACGTGTGAGTAAATGAGGGAGAAAAGAAAGTTAAAGGAAAGTTGATAGATGGAAGTCGTAAGAAGATTGAAGGTTAAAAGAAGGAAAGATTTAAGTCTTAAGGGAATCCTTTGAAGGAAAGATCTATAATAATATTCTTTTTTTATTTTTAAAAATACTGTATTTTATTTTATTTTTCTAAACTGTTTTAATTATTCTTATTTCTTTTTATTATTTTAATTTCTTCTATGTAAAGCACTTTGAATTGCCATTGTGTATGAAATGTGCTATATACATAAACTTGCCTTGCCTTGCCTAAAGCTTGCCGCACGACGTCAAGCCTGCTCCGCCGCGCTTTCGCCGCCGCCGGGCAAGCTGCATCAGCGCTGCACACCATGGCCACGTTACAGATCTTCCAGGCCGATCTCCTCCGTAAGCTGGACGAGGAAGGACCTGACGCGATCTGCGTGCCGGACTTAAGGAGTGCCACGGACCTCGCTCTCCGTGCTACTATGTCTGCAGCGCAGGCCATTGGACGGAATATGGCCTCTCTCACTGTGACCGAGAGACACCTCTGGCTGACGCTCTCGGAAATGGCCGAGTCCGAGCGCACCGCGTTCCTCTACGCCCCGCTTTCCACCACGGGCCTCTTTGGATCCTCCGTCAAGGATTTTGCGGAGAGATTCGCAGAGGTACAGAAAGCGTCACAGGCTATGAAGCACTTCCTCCCGAAGCGCTCCAGCTCTGCAGCAGGCCGTGCGAAACCGTCTGCACAGAGCTCACAGCCCCAGCCACCGTCCACTGCCGCCACTTCGCAGCGCCGCCAGGCCCGAAGCGCGAGACCGCGCTCCCGCTCATCCGGTCGCCGCCCCGCCGTGCGTGGTCCGCGACCTAGGATTGCGGTAAAGCCCGAAGCCCCGAAGTCGTCCTAGCACGCCTAGGAAAACGACGGTGTTCCAGTCCCGCTGCGGCCGGACTCACACCAAAGCTATTCGCTCGTCCAGTTCCAGCAAATGTGACTGTTCCAGTGTTTTCTGCAGCCAACAAGCCGGTTCTGTCACCCGCTTGCCTGCACACAAATGCCGTTTTCACGGCTACCCAGATAAATCCCCAAAAGAGTGTATTTTCTGGTGTCCCGGCCACGGCCGATGGTGTCTCATGTGTAGTAAGAATGCCCACTGCCCAGTGCCCATCTCTACACACAAGCACAGCCTGTCACACAGGGCTCGCGCACATAAAACCGACTCAGATCGGTTGCGCTTCAAACATGGTGAATGTGCCCACTACCCAGTGCCCACTAACGCCACGTTATGCATGTCTCACGGTTTCTGTAAAAACGAAACCAGCGTGCATTCGCTTCACTCAAGCGAACAATGCTTTCGGTGTGATAAGTGTGCCCGCTGTCCCGCGCCCACATCCACACATAGACATGACAGTTCCTACGGGAACCGCCCAGCCCTCCCCCTCGCGGTTGACCGCCGCAGAGGAGTCGAGCGCAGGCAATCTGCCCGCTGTTATCAGTGCGCCCCATGCCTCAAATGTCACGAGCACGACGCTTGTGTTGCTGCACGCCGAAGCTTCTCCATCGCTGAGCGAACGGAGCGCGCTTCGTATTCAACCCCTAGCTATTCATGCAGACGCATGGGCAAAGCTGCCCGGGGTTTCGAAGTGGGTGCTGGACATTATAAAAAGAGGCTATTCGCTACAGTTTCGCCGGCGCCCTCGCCTCTATGCGGCGCGCGTCGAGACCACGGTAAAAGCAGAAGTAGCACATTTACTTCGAGCCGAAGTGGCGAAACTATTGAACAAAGGGGCCATAGAGCCTCTCTCTCAAGTTCAGAGCGAAGGAGGGCTATACAGCAGATACTTCCTGGTACCGAAAAAAGACGGGGGTCTCAGACCCATACTAGATCTAAGGCAACTGAACAGAGTGCTTGTGAAGCGACGGTTCAGGATGCTCACGACCAGACAAATCCTCGCGCAGGTTCGCCAAGGAGATTGGTTTGTGTCAATAGATCTGAAAGACGCGTATTTTCAAATACAGATAGCGTCACGTCACAGGCGATATTTGAGATTCGCCTTCGAGGGCCAGGCATATCAGTACACAGTCCTGCCGTTCGGCTTATCCCTGGCACCCCGTACATTTACGAAGTGCATGGATGCGGCGCTCGCACCCCTCAGAACGAGAGGCGTGCGAGTACTGAACTATTTGGACGATTGGCTGATTCTAGCGCAATCGCGCTCAGTGCTCATAGAACACACGACCGTTTTACTCGATCACCTCGAGAATTTGGGTCTCAGTGTCAATTGGGCGAAGAGCTCTCTGTCACCCAGTCAGAAGATATCTTTCCTGGGCACAGAGTTGGACTCGCTGTCCATGATAGCGCGACTAATGCCACAGCGCGCGGTAGACATTCAACCACAGCGAACTCGTTCCGCTGCGGCGCGTCTGTCCCGCTCAAGAAATTTCAGAAGATGCTGGGTCTCATGGCCTCAGCATCATCAGTACTCCAGCTGGGCCTGCTCCGCATGCGCCCGCTGCAGTTTTGGTTGAAAGCGCGAGTCCCACGCCAAGCGTGGGCATCCGGTTTGATTCGCCTCAAGGTCAATCAGAAGTGCGTCACAGCTCTGAAACCTTGGAGAGCAAACGACTGGTACCAGTCAGGTGTAAGCCTGGGGACTTCCTCGAGGGTGAAAGTGGTGTCCACGGACGCGTCCACCTCGGGATGGGGAGCGCTACTCGAGGGCAGACCGTTCTTCGGCCAGTGGTCGGAACGGGAGAGGCTCCTGCACATAAACTGCCTCGAAATGCTGGCAGTAGACAACGCGCTGACGCGTTTTTGTCCCCAAATAAAAGGACGCCACGTCCTGGTCCGCTCGGACAACGTGTCTGTGGTGTCCTACATAAATCGCCAGGGAGGCCTCAGGTCCAGGAACCTGTACAGGCTAGCAGAACGCCTCCTGGTATGGGCTCAGCGCAACCTGCGCTCGCTCAGAGCAGCGCACGTGCCTGGGATCCTGAATATAGGACCAGACAGACTGTCCAGGAACAATGTTTCCGGCAGGCGAATGGTCTTTACATCCACAGACAGTCCAACTGCTGTGGAAGAAATTCGGCAGAGCGGAAGTAGACCTGTTCGCGTCTCAAGAAAACGCTCACTGTCCGGAATTTTTCTCCAAGAGCAGGGACGCGCTGGCTCATGTGTGGCCCCGCCGCCCGCTTTATGCTTTTCCCCCCGTCTCTCTCCTGCCTCAGGTGATAGAACGGATCAGGGAAGAAGGATGCTCAGTACTGCTGGTGGCACCGTTCTGGGAAAACCAACCTTGGTTCCCAGTCGTGATGCAGTTAGCAAGCACTGCCCCGTGGCCAGTACCAGTGAGGAGAGACCTCCTCTCTCAGGCCCACGGCTCGATCTGGCATCCTCACCCGGAATTGTGGTCCCTTCATGTCTGGGCCATCAACGGGTACATGTTGGACTCCCTAAAGGAGTATTAAACACGATCACGCAGGCTAGAGCTCCGACTACGAGACGGCTCTACTCCTCGAAATGGTCAGTGTTTTCGGGCTGGTGCACAGCCCGTGGCGTGTCACCCACGGACTGTGGAGTGACGGAGGTGCTTTCCTTCCTACAAGAGCTGTTGGATAAGGGCAGGGCCCCTTCCACGCTCAAAGTTTATGTGGCAGCTATAGCAGCGTTCTCAGGAACAACGCTTGGTCAGTCAATAGGAAGGAACGAGTTGGTCATCCGCTTCCTTAGAGGAGCTAAGAGACTGAATCCTCCCAGACCCCCCTCAGTCCCCGTATGGGACCTTTCTACGGTTCTGGAAGCCATGAAAGGTGCACCATTCGAGCCTTTACAGTCAATTGATCTGAAACATCTGTCTTTCAAGACTGTGTTTCTGCTGGCTCTCGCTTCAGTGAAGCGCATAGGGGACTTACACGCGCTCTCTGTGAGCGCGACGTGCATGGAATTTGGGCCTAATGACTCAAAAGTTATACTCAAACCTAAGCACGGTTATGTTCCGAAATCCCACAACACACCGTTTAGGGCGCAGGTTATCTCCCTGTCAGCCCTACCGGTCCCTGATGAGGAAAGGGACGCGGGCCTCCTTTGCCCGGTCAGGGCATTACGAGCTTATGTGTCTCGCTCGTCTGTCTTCAGACAGACGGAGCAGCTCTTTGTTTCGTTTAGCGGGCGTTCTAAGGGACTAGCCGCGTCGAAACAGAGCCTATCCAGATGGATAGTTGACGCTATAGCGCTGGCATATGCCTCCAAGGGCATGCAGTGCCCGCTGGGTGTCAGAGCGCACTCCACGAGAGGCGTGGCCTCTTCGTGGGCCTGGTCAAGTGGGATTGCCTTGCAAGATATTTGTACGGCGGCAGGCTGGGCCTCCCCGTCTACATTTATAAGGTTCTACAACCTAGAGGTTCCCGCCCTGCAGGCCAGGCTGCTGTCGGTCTAAGTTAACCAGTATTATCTGACTTGATGCTATCAACTCAGAATGCTGCGTCTGCTGAGCACAGCTCAATGATCGACAGTGGAAAGCAGTAGCACGAGACGTGCCTGGGCAAACTGTGTAAGACCCACATTTTCCCATCAGTTCAGGCCGTACCCCGCCCTGTCTGTATGATGAAATTCGCGTCTAAGCGACGCTACCATATGTGGAAGAGCGCGGCTTCGCCCCTCCCTCTTCCCGGACTCCCTGTGAGTTCCCTGGGTGATTGTGCACTATATGAACCCCGGGCTTTCGCCCTTGGGTCTTTGGTGTCAGATCTCAGCATGCACGGCGTTTTGCATTGGGTCCCCTAGCGTAAGATATCTTACGCAGTACGAGAGACCTCTCGTAAGAGAACGTACTCGGTTACTAACGTAACCTCGGTTCTCTCTAGAAGAGGGAACGAGTACTGCGTATCTTGCCGTGCATGCACACGCTCTGGTTGCTTCGATGATGAAAAACCAGATAATAGCTGCCTGCGAGCGGTATTTATAGGCCTAGACCACGCCCGTTTCGGCGGGACGTGACGCAGCGGGCGCGAAGCACCCTGATTGGGTCTGGCGTCACGCCAGGCCTCGCTCGATAGGCTGCTGCAGTTGCCGCAGAGCAGCCAATAGGCGCGCGAGCTGCCTCGCCTATGTCTGCATGCTGCCGCAACGCGTTTTGCATTATTAAAAATTAAGGATAATTTTTGGCTTCAATATCTCGCGGAAAAAGGATTTTCCCCTAGCGTAAGATATCTTACGCAGTACTCGTTCCCTCTTCTAGAGAGAACCGAGGTTACATTAGTAACCGAGTACGTTTTTAGGGCAAGAAAAACCGCTCTCATCTCGAGGCAGTTGATGTGAAGGCGTTGCTCCGAGCTCGACCAGAGGCCGGAGGCAGGCCTGCCCTCGTACAGGGCTCCCCAACCTGATTTGGAGGCGTCTGTTGAAATGACTGCTCAAATCACCGCGTTCAGGGATCCTCTGATCGCACCGCTTCTTCCTACGGGGCTCGCGGGGCGCCGAAGACGGAAGATGGGCGGATTCACTCTCTGACGTAGCGAGAGTGAGTCTCGATCGGAGGACGGCCTGAGCATTGCGTGCTCAGGACCGAGGCAGACAGCGCACTGTGTGTGTCGGTCTGACACATGCAGGGGAACCCCGCAGGATTCACAGATGGGGAGCGGCATTTGGATCAACGCACTCCGCTGTTAAAACAGCGTTTTAGCTCTTTTAGGAATACTAAGGATACACGCCGGATGCCACAGGGAAACGCTTGCTGGGTGGTGTCCGCCGAAGACGCGAAGCTGTTCCGCTGAAGGGGCTTTTCGACGGCGAGCGGCTTCCTTATCCGGAGAATCAGCGAGGTATGTCTCTGAGCTGAAGGAGAAAGATCTGTCATAATGGCGAGTTTTCTCTGAATTTATACTCTCCTGACGCGTCCAAATTGGCGCGCTCGAGTCTGGCAGGGCGCCAAGCGCTCCTATTGGATTGCGCGCTCCTGCTCACTCGCCATAGGTTTATGCAGTTGCCGCAGCACAGCCAATCACCTCGCTTTGCGGGCTATGATGCTCTCGCTGTGCAGCTGCAATGCGTTTTAAAATAAAGGCTTCAATATTCTCGAGAAAAGGAGTTTTCCCACAGCGTTTGCAACGCAGTACGAGAGAACGTTCTCGTAAGGGAACTGAATATTTGTTGGAAATTTGTTCATACAACATAGTGGCAAGGCTAGGTCGCATGTTTCCCCAACTAAAGTTTGAGGATCCAGATAAATTGAAAGGGGAGTTCACAGACTACCAGGTCACAGACAGCAAAAAGTTGCCCCAGGAGCAGAGAGTTGACAGATTCTGGGGCCTTATAGGAAGGAATGAGACCAGGTTCAGTGAGCTGGCTAGACTGATGAAAGCATTGCTCTGCATTCATGGTGAAAAAGATAGTTACAGAAAATCGCATGAGCATGAATAACAGCACTCTTTGCTCTCTCCTATCCTGCAAAATAAACCACACCGGTTTGGTTTCAAAATACACTCCATCCAAGAGGGCACTGAGAGCAGCTAAATCTGCCACATACAATTACAACACTTAAAAAAAAAGGGAGCACATATTCATGTTTACAAAACATACTGTACTTATGTTTACAAAAGAGAGACACAGTTATTGATGCTCAAGGAATAAACTGTAAATAAATGTGTTAAATGAGTTTGTACCACAGTGTTATATGTGTTTGTACCAGTGTTAAAAACTGTGATGTTTTTTTGTAATAAAATTACAAATAAAAAATATTAAGAAATATTAATAAATGAAGTTATGTTTTCATTTATGGGTATTGCAATGTAAATAATACACTTAACACGTGCAGTACACTTAACAGCATGAGCCTACCTCTTGCTATTCTTCAAAACAGTTGAAGTCAGGTCAACTTTATGGTAATAAGCTATGACACGAGGCTGAATCCAGCTTCTTATTCACAGCTTCTTATTGACGCTATTGAATTATTTTTTTAAGGAAGCTTTGAACATGACACTTTACACACTGCACTATGAGCCGCCTATTGCATTTTCTGCCCATCGGTGCTGTTTCCCGGTCGCCTCAGAGGGTGCGTTGAAGTGGACATGAGCCCATTATAGTAGAGCTACTACTCTAACGAAATCCAAATTTTGAGAAATTATTACTGTAGAATTATTTTCCTATGAAGCTTTGAACTTGGCACATTACACAATGCACAAAGAGCCGCCTATTGCATTTTCTGCACATTTCGCGGCGCTGTTTCTCGGCCGCCTCAGAGTTTAACTGGACATTATCTCATTATAGGTAGATTGGCACCTGCATGTCCTTTTGTTGAAAGCCAGTAAAAAGCTACTATTTTGTATAGATCCATGAGGCAGTTCGACTTCACGAACGCATTTCTTTACACACACACATGCATACGCCTGTTTTGTTGGATCAGTGTGTTCACTCCATTGGTGTTTGTTGGGTATGTATGAATATAACGTGTTTGCCAGTCCAGTGAGTTACATATCGCATATTGAAAAGATGCAGATTCACCCATTCGGAAGCGATACAGCTCGAGGTTCAGAGACAGTGAAGAAGAGTTTGGAGGAGTTTGTTGATTTAGAGACTGTTACAGTTGATCCGTTGTGTTTAATAATCTTAAATTTGTTATGTATTAAAGTATTTTAGTCATCTAAGGGGCCATTTACACAGAACGCGCTTACAATTATTTTTTTTATTTTTTTGCGAGGGCAGTGTAATGAACACTGTAGCCTACAGTGACCCAAGACTCGAAGCCAATTGTTTCACATTTAGTATGCAGAATTATTATTTTAGTAAACACAACAACTCATTTTATTTTTTTGTCCAAAGTATCATATTTTCACACCACATGATTTATAGAGAATTATGGCATTGACACACATCCATCACCTGACAGCACGTAAACACCATAAAATAATAAATGTTTTAATTACATACAATTGAGTCATTTTACATATTCGTATGGGCCTAGTATAAAATGTATGGATGGGTGTGGAACCTTCAAAAGTAATTATAAGTTAATACATAAAAAGTATTAAAGCAATTCTTTAAAATGTTTAGGACCATTTATTTTAAAGAACATCTTTCATTCTGCCTTTTGTTAAGATTCGTACAATGCAACAATTAAAAAACAGACGATTGTACATAAATTACTTGAAAGAGTTTACATGAGCATTGAGATCATTCTAATAAAAAAAAAAACTGAAAAAGATGCACAGTCTCAGATACATATAGGCTAGGTTTAATTTCCTTATCATGTTTTAATTTCAAGATGGTGAATACACACCTAAAAAGAAACAGAGTACTAAAAAATCCCAACACAATAAGTGAAACAACTTTTGTGAAATGTTTAGTGATACAATTTTATATTTTCTACATCGTATCTAAGGGTCTAGAAAGCAGGTTAATGTACTGTATACAGTATACAGATATATCTCATAAAATGTGAGAGAGATAAAAGACATGGTTGGTTTTGACCTCTAATGATGATAGTCGAAGAGTTTGGAAGTACAAAATCTTTTTAAATTAAAAACATTTAAATACAGATTTTTCCCCTTGTCGTTCACATTTCCACCATACTCCCCCAAATGAGGCAAAACAAATATTTTATATATAAATTTGAGTAAACCCAACTTTTTAAGGATTTTATTCATGATTAGGAGTCGATTAAGTGCTTGCTAGCTATTATTTGACATGCTCACTGCTTCTTCCAGTTGTGAAGAACGTCCTGAGAATATGAATTTGCAATTCTGCCAATATAGTGTGATTTAATTTCATTTTGGCTAATATTTTAGTGTGATCACAGCTCAGCATGTTTAAACGTCATCTACTTTGTGTTTATTAATGTGAGATATTATGAAATGTCTAACTCAGCCTGCTGGGTTATCTGAGCAACTTTGAATGGAACGAAAAATAAAGAAATAAATGATGATGACCATGTAATTTTTAAAGGTCGTGTTATTGCAACAGCAGTTACTAAGTAATTTTAACTTATGCAATTCGCAGAAAAGTTTACTTATTTCCTATTTATTTCGCAGTCACCTGACAGTTGTCCAGCGCCCTCATTGGCTTAAACAAAGTTTCACTTCATGTCTGCAACAAATAAAAGAGTAAATTGTTAATATTGCACGAGCATCTTCAACAGTCATCCTACGTGAATTCACATAGCCTTACAAAAAAAACAACAACAAAAAAAGACATGGATTTGAATTTCCTGGTAAGATATATATTTTTTTATACTCGATTTGATAAGACAAAGGTTTCTTTTATTACTCATTGTAAAACTCACATGTTCTGATAGGCCTGTAGTATAGTGCCTATTGACCACTTTTGTGTTGATAAAAGTGTAAAAGTAGCTATAAGTTCATTTAGGCAAGTAACACGTTAGTTGCGAGTAGCCTATTTAAAATCAGCGCGCTGTCTCTCAAAGATTTTGTTGGTTAGTTTTGGGCTTTAGCAAGCATGACATCGAGTAACAGGTTAATCAATTTGATGTGTTTCAGTCGCAGAAGTCTCTCTGCCGAAGCGCCGTGGGAACGGGTCGCAGGAGAGTCTCTTGCGACAGTTCTGGCTCTCCTGATCTGAAAACCGATGTCGAGGCGAGGGTCCTGGTCATAAACACCGGCGGAACCATAGGAATGGTCATGCGTGATGGAGGTAAACCATCAGCTGCGCTTTCACACTGCTACGAGGGTTCATGCACACCAGTGCCGGCCCGAGCCTTTTGGGGGCCCTAAGCAGAATTTAATTTGGGGGCCCCCTCCCACCACGCAGAGTCACCTGTGCTGGACGATTATTGACACAATGTCACGCTATAATGTTACATTATAAATTAATACAATGAGGTTATGTATTAATACAAATTAAATACTTAATAAAAAATAGATACTTAAAAAAAGTTTTAACTTTTTCTTTACTATTTTACTAACTCTTGGAAACTTCTGAAAACAAACTGTCACAAAACATATGAAAAAAATTATTTGCAAAATATCCTCCAACGTTTTGCAACACTTTGCAGTTTGAATTATGTCTTGTATGAACATGACGGAGTATGTTTTTATGTTTCCACTGTTCGATCGCGCCCGCGACTCACACACACACACACACACACACACACACACACCACACATATTCCAGCATTGTAATCTTCCACTGTGATGTTTCCAAGCACATTTTTGCGCGTGTGAAGAGGATGATTTTTTCCGTCGATATTGGAACGTGAGTGAAGTACAAAGCCTATGATAAAGAATAGTTTACCATCCAAATCCATCGCGAATGTTGAAACATTTTGATTCTAATGAGAGAGATACGTGAGCCCAACGCCGCTTACTTTCACTTTCGCTTTAAATTATTTCGTTTTGGCTTGTTTATAGTTATTTCTTTATTCTTGTTCTGTTCTGAATATCATTACATTTAAAGGATAAATCATTGATCAAATAAAATTTTTGTGACATGGCTTAACATTACCGTGACTTTGCGCACAAATTGTCTATGCACGCGAGGTTATGCGCATGACTCAAACAATGGCAGACACAGCAGGAGTTGTAGGCAGGTATATTGATCATGAAATCAGAATTTTCTTGTCTTGAATTATTAATCCTTTCATTCATTTATGTCACTTGTTTAGGTTAATTATTATGTAAAAAAAAAAAAAAAACTCGATTGGGGGCCCCCCGGTGGCGAGGGGGCCCCAAGCAGCCGCTTAGTTCGCTTATGCCGAAGTTTTTCATAGAATTAGGAAGATTCATAGTTATATTACATAAAATTACCACAAACAAACCCCCAAAAAGCTAGACTTTATCTAAAAAAAATCATTGTCTATTATTGATTTTTACTTATGTAAATTATTATAATATAAAATGATAAAATGCATGCCATATTCTGATGATGTAGGGGAGCGCGGGGCACAACCTAACGCGGGGCTAGTTGTAACACGCTTGTTTTAAATACTTCCGCACATGCTTGGATGATGAAAATTTGTGTATTTACTAGTTGCCAATTGCCATATCAACACTATAGAAAAAAAAATTCCGCCCAATTTTTTTTTTTTTTTGGGAAGATATCCATAGACATTTATTAAACCATAGCAAAACTAAATTTCTTACTTAAGTTAATTTTTCATCTCTATTTTTTGTGTTTATTTAAAATAAGACAAATCTGATATTATTTTAATCTCCAAGATGTTATTTAACAGTTGAGATAGTTATTTAATGCTTCGCTAACAAGCAGAAGACACTAGCAGGGTTTAAACCCCAGTTGTGCAGGTGGGGCATGTTGTCACACTGCGTTACAATGAGCCCCTATTAGAAATATGCTATTATATTCTATACTTTTATTAATTTTATTGGGAAAACGTGAGAAAAAGGTGAATAAAGACTGAGAGTCAATGTTCAGAAATGACTAATTATTTGTTTTGAACTATGTTGTATAGCTGTGTTTTCATGTGTTCGTAGTCAAAACTCAAAAAAAAAAAATATTTAATTATTAAAAATTGCCATTATTTTATATGAAAAAGTTGTTTAATTGTATTTTATATAGAAAATACTTTAGTTTGTTTTGTATATATTTTTTATTAGATCAGATAACATTTTAAGCTGTCATATGTTATGTTACAATGTGCCCCACACATGTTACAATGTACCCCACCTGGGGCATGTTGTCACATTTCACTTCCATTCTTTCGGGGTATGTCAAGAAAAAAGTATATACTGTATTAATAAAACAAAACCACATAATTGTACTAGACATGTGGGAAATTAATGTGGGAAAAAATAAATACTCTGAACCATAAGTAGATTTACACAAACTGAGAAAGTCAAAAAGCGTTAGGTTGTGCCCCGCTCTCCCCTACATCTAAAACAAAATGAGCACTGTTTCCGAATTACTTTATTGTTTTATAGGCTAATCAGTAATACAAAATAAATACATTTAAAAACGTTTCACTTTCACATTGACTTACCATAACAACTGTTCGATGAAAAAATAAAAACACAGGCCAAAAGCAAGCAACACTCTCACATTATATGCTATAGCCTAATTCACAGAGGCTGTCACTTTGCATAGACCTATTTATCTTTTCATGCGACTGTTTGAGTATTCCAAATTAGCCTAAGAAGATGTGTTTAATAGCCGCTTTTTGTAAAAACGTAATTTGGTCATTTAATTTGGTAATTGAAATAGTGTGTAGGCCTATATTTTATTAAAGAAATTGTGGTTCGTTGTTGTATAAAAAATACTGAGAAAAGGTTCACTAATAAAACCATGCAAGAGAAAGGCCTATTTTCCCCTTTTTTAAGGAATCTTAAGGAACTTTGAGACTTCAACTGAGGAACCGTTTAAGATGATAAAATTAAGGATTTAAGGCTGCCTAACTTTAAAAGAATTAGTTCAATTACGTGGTTTTATTTGGAGACACCATTTGAAAGTGACTGTTTTATTTTGTGTATTTTTGGAGTGAAGGGAAACATCTGTTTATGTTTAATGTTCAGTTAGGTTTGGCGTTTAAACGAGTTTCTGTTATGTTGAAGTTTTTATCATTATTGTGCAGAAGAGCTTATGGTGAGGTTGTGGATACTAATACTGTGATGTAGCCTATGTTGCTCAATGCGCAATAGTTTAGCCAATGTCAGTGCAGTAGCAAGTTTCTTGTTGTGCTGCAGACATAGCCTACTTTGTACATAGCCTACTTTTAATTGTATAACCCAAGTAAAATACAAACAGGTATTTTCCGTTTTCTAATAATCAAATAAATAAATAAAAAAGCACACTAATAATTACTAATAATATTAAATTAATTGTGTCATAGACTAAATACTTTAGGAGATTTTACATTATTTATTCATGTAGCCTACATTGCGCTAAAAAAATATTAGCCTAGGCTATGTGTAGGCTAATATTATTATCTTTTTTTTTTTTTTTTAAGCGGAATAATGAAGTAAAAAATGTATTTTAAACTGTTTCACGTAGCCTAAATACCCTACTCTCATTAATGGAGTTGAGCATTCAAAAATATAACGAGTCATTATCCAGAAGTTAAACAAAAATTAGGCTATTAGGCTAATTAAAATAGGCCTACTCTTTGAACACTTTTCATTGGCCTGCTTCCTTTTCATAGGCAGCATGATAATCCTTCTATAAATTGTGTTTTAAATTGCAGAACTCCTATTTTGAAAAAAATATTTTCACTAGAACAATCAATGATGCCTCTATTATAGCAGACGCGACTCGTTCCATGTTGGAACGGTAGGCTACATTGGCCGGTTTGAATTGCTCCAATAACAATACTGTAACCACTAAATGTCGTGTGCAGACATACAGTAGTCTAATCATATCTCTGACCTTTCCTTTTGTTTCTTTTAAGCAATGTAGTGGGACTGCGCAAATGACATTTAGGCTAGATCTCATTTTCGGGTATGATGGTGGGTAGAGTATCCAAAAACTGTACTCAAGTAAAAGTACAAGTAGCCTACTTATAGAAATATTTACTCAAAGTAAAAGTAAAAGTAATAATCTTAATAGTTACTTGAGTAAGAGTAAAAAGTATCCAATGAAAAAACTACATAGCAACTTACTTCGGATCATATATAGGCCTATATAACATGATATTATTTAGTAATATAGTTAGTAATTTAGTAATATAGTATTACTAAATAATATCATGTTATATATATATATATATATATATATATATATATATATATATATATATATATATATATGCCTATATAACATGATATTATTTTGTTATTTTTATTCATAATTAGATAGGCTATCTTTGCAACCAAAACAGAAGAGACAAGCATTATTTCTGCCATCTGTAGCCCGAAAATCATTGCCTGTCCTTTGGTTTGTATAATAGTAACTTATACAACTAAATTTGGATTATTAGACAGTGTCGAAATAAAGTGACTCTGCAGAGTTTTGCATTCACATTACTGCACACATTACCGCGGGATGGCGGGTGTTCATTTCATATGCTGTGGAGGACAATGCTAGCTTATTTAATGTATAAATTAATGTATATGTCCAAAAAAACGTGTAATGTCATAGGCTACTTTGTAGTAGTGCTATCGTGGCGTAATAATCTGTTTTGTTGTAAAATGTACCTGAATGAAATGAAATCGAATGTAGCCTATCGTCCTGTGGAGAATTCATTCACAGACAGCTTAAGATGTTCAACTAATAAAGATCTTCATCGCTGGCAAAAATATGATGCATTTGCAGATTTGCTTTCACTTGACTGTACACGGCCACTTCATCTAACGCTCTTGATGTTCTTAAATTTTCCTGTTACGACTCCGAGTCGAGTGTGAATTGCTTCAGACGATTCAGTGCGTGCAGGAAACTGAACAGTTCATTCATACTGATTCGCGAACCGCGAACCGATTTAGACAGATCTGCCAACTTGTTTGATGAAGTCTTTGAACAGAATCGACTCAAAAGAGTGATTCATTTGTGAATTGAGCATCGCTCATGCCCAGAAAAAAGGTACAGCGCGCTTGGTATAAACGCATTTAACAACATGTATTGCATTAAAATAAAGTAACGAGAGGAACGTCAACCAACGTAACGAAGTAAAAGTACAGTTTTTGCATGTACTCGAGTTAAAGTAAAAGTAGCCTACCCACATTTAAATCTACTCTTAAAAGTACAATTTTACCCCAAAAATACTCAAGTAAATGTAACGAAGTAAATGTAGGCTACTTCGTTACTACCCACCTCTGGGTATGAATATGCATATCGAAATGAAATGCAAATTACAATATAGATATCATTCTATAGACATGTTTTTTAAAAACTCTACATGTTTTTTTGTTTTGTTTTGTTTGTTTGTACGCATGTGTATTTCAAGCCTACGTTACTGCATGTGGTTGAAAACAATGAGCTGTGATATGACAAGAGCTGAGTGCCAACGTGCTAAAGCACATTTGAATTTAGCGGTTGATCATGTGATGCACTGAATGTTCTAATCAAGCAAGTGGTTCTTATGCTGCGTTCCAGACGAGTTTGGAAGTGGGAATATCCCAAATTAAATGTCCCACTTAAGACCTGAGTTCCAGTCAATCACACCTCACATTCACATGCTGATGTGACGTTGCCACAACACAACGAGAGTAGGCTAGGCTTTTCATGGGTTTCATCAGGTCCCTTTCCACAGGTGTATTAATCAAGCACAATGCAGTCTGCATTCATAATCTAGGTGCTTGATTTTATACACCTGTGGAAAGGGACCTGATGAAACCCATGAATAGTCTATCGTGTTTTTGTGTCAATTATGGCAAAAACTGAATAAAAATAACAATCACTTTGAAAACAGCTGACGAAAGCAAAAACGAATATATCATTACATAAACTTGATTTATAATGTTAAAGTTTGTTTTTACATTTATGTTCATTAGAAGCATGATTGTTTTGATGGGAGGCATGCATGGGAAGCATTTCCGTTGGGTGTCATCCTCTGGTTTCCTGTTTCCTGCAGCTTAGACCTTTCCGCCCTGCACAAATTCCTTCATGTGACCACTGGAGTCAGTGTCAGACAGGCTTCTGATCCTTAAGTTGGTCCTTTCATGGCTTTGTCCTCTCTTAAGAGGATAGGGGACATGCAGGCTTTTTCAATGGACTTTGCCCCAGGTCTGGCTGAAGTCTTGCTGCGACCCAGACCTCAGTATATTCACCTTATCCTAGGTTTTATCTGCTTGAGCAAACCCTTTCCTCTGTCTTCCAATTAGTCCTAAGTGAATGAGTTTTGGTATTATTGTTCCCAAATGTGATGGCTATGCAGCATGAGTGAACCTGTGAAAGGGAAAGTCTCAGTTAGTAACCTTAGTTTTCTAATATGGAATGTGAAGTTGCATTCCCATACCTTTATAATAGAAATCTGATGAAATAGCATGGTATAAGGTGGTATAAGCTTCAGACATTCATCATATTGAAGGTGTTCCCATAGCGACGGCTATACAGCGTCTTGTTCCCTATTCAGGGAACCAAGATTACATACGTAACCGAGACATTCTTTGACAGTGGGAAAGTCAGTCAGGAAGATAGCAGGCCTAAATAGGCTACTTGATGTAACAGTGAAGACTAACAGAAAAATATATATATTATTTGTCAAAGACAATATTTTGGGACCGTTTAGTTTGTTTCTATCAGGCTTGTGCCTTATTTTACCATGTCAGGCAGTGCTCTACACTATAAAACCATTAAATGCTGCTCATGCACAATAACACAGCTTCAGGAAGCTCACAAACTTCACTCTTTATCTTTATTAAAATCTTATCTGGCTCCTAAGAACTCAGATACACTACAAAGGAGTGTACTTTCTATCTGTTAGTGTGAGTTGCTGTTTAGAGCTGTGTTATGATAAATATTAGGTTAGACCTTTATTCTCTATGCAGTGTGCAATTAATGAAAAGTTTCATGGCCCCCAGAATATTTTGTTGTAGGAACATGCAAACAGTCAGTATATCAAAATAATGAACAGAGTTCTGCTTTTCACGAGTTCACACTTACAAATGATCAAGTACTGTAAATTAAAAGCATAAAATATGCGTATTTGGCATGCTGTCCGAGAGCTCCGAGCTCGAAATTTGGCCTGAACCCAGAGTACTTCCCCTGTACCTCTAGCAGGGAATAGGAACCAGCTATGAGTGAGGAGATGGGGTGGTGGAGGGATGTGGAAAACTGTAGAGGAACGTAGGTGAGTCGGCTATGCTTATAGGCCTCCTTTCAAGCTGATTGTGTAGATCACTTGAACAACGTGCTCCTCTTCCCGATGTAATCCACGCAGTGCTTATGTATATCAATGCGAATGCCCCCTGCTGAATGAATGGAACTGCAATGGACAACTAGTTGTCTGCCACATTATATAATGTGAGACCCATACTTAATACTTAACTGTATAATCATGACGGGTTTTAGTTTACTTACGGAGATGGAGAAATTATTTGCATCCATCCGTATATCCACCACCACTTCGAGATGCGCGGCTGAAAAACATGCTCTGCACTCGGTTATGCATTTAAAGTCCTTGTTGGTTGTTTAAAATATCTGATGGATGAACTCATGGATAGGACTCGTTTATATAATAACATGCTGTCAATTATAATAAAACTTCCCAATGTTATTTATGGATAGGATATGGATGGCCATAGATGACACCTACGCTAGTCGTCACGAAATGCTCAATTAAACAGATAAAACATGATGCAGCATCTGTGCCAGGGGTTTTCAATCATGCAGCATTTACTGTTGTACGTATGTGAATTTGTTGTCAGACGCAACTTTCTTACATGCCTTTCTTCTATATTTGCAGCTCTGTCTCCAGAACCAAATGCTCTTGTTAAAACTCTACGCACACTCCCCATTCTGCATGATGAGCTTTACGCACAAAAGACAAAGCTGTATGAATGCTACAAGCCTGAGGACAAAACACTGGTGCTGCCGTAAGTTCCCATGCAAACATGTAATCAGGTTTGTTATTTAAGGAGGTGGCTCTCAGATGAATTTGATCAGGACCTAGAGTGTTATGGTGATGCCACATAGAAGCAAAATCAATTTATCATGCACAAGTAAGAAAAAGAAAAAAATTGTAAATGCTTAAAGAACAGCGGTTGAGCAGTGTACAATCCTAAAAACAACACTATTTTGTATTAGCCACAACACAATAAACCTTTGATGTCAAGAACAAAAGATATTGTTTTTTCCTTACTTTCTGAGATCCTATCAGAACACTCTTGTGATACATTTTTTGGGGTTGTCCCACCAGTTGAGAACCACTAAAATCCTTCCTCCTAGGTTAATATGCAGAGATGACTCTAAGTAAATATGTGACACGTTTATCTCTGGCAATTCTGACTTTTGTTTCGCAATTGTGAGCTTATATCCCTTTCGAAAAAGTTAATTTTATTAAGTGTACTTTATGTAGTACGTAAGTATACTAATATCTATGTTCTAGCAGTATACTTTGAAGTGTACTATTTCAATACTGCTTGGGACTAAATTTACCCACTTTTTAGTATATAAAATTATATTTTTAAGTATACTTTAAGTGTAACAGTAGTAAACTTAGTACTGAGTACACAACTAGTTTACATCTATGTTTTTAGTTTGTACTGCAACTATACTAGAAGTGAACCTACATTGGTATGCTGATAGTTTGCTAGTTAAATATTTGAGGTATTTAACTAGTATTTTTTTTTTTTTTTTTTTTTTTTACTCAGGCATACAATGTCCGATCTGCCCGAAACTTCACAAAAAAATTCAGTTATAGTCATAGCGACAGATGCTGGCAACAGGAAGTGTTGCACATCAAAATTACTTTGCCATATTATTTATATATTTGCCCCTTAAAAGCATATCACCCATTGTTCAATGTTTTCCTAAGGCCACCACTTTCATGACTTAAATCAAGCCTCATTTTGTCTTTTGCTTACCTCAGACGATCCAAACTGGACAAGAGGATTGTGTATACGTTTTTGGAGTACTCTCCCCTGCTTGACTCCAGCAACATGACTCCAAATGACTGGGTCACTATTGGAAAAGACATTGAGGTGCATTTTTAACCATCTCTATTTTTTTTTTTCTCCACTTTAGACAGTCAGTGCTGAGAAATTTGTGTCTCATTCACAGAAATACTATGAGGATTATGATGGCTTTGTTGTTCTGCATGGCACTGACACCATGGCTTACACCACCTCTGCCTTATCATTCATGTGTGAGAATCTGGGAAAGCCTGTCGTCCTCACTGGCTCACAGGTAACAAGTTTTAAAGGTATTTTAAATGAACTTTTCCTTTAACTAACCATTTTATGTGTGGCAGGTGCCCATCTTTGAGCTGAGGAGTGATGGGAGGGACAACCTCTTGGGGGCGCTGTTGATTGCAGGACAATTTGTCATTCCAGAGGTGAGAAATGTTTCTTTTAAGAGATGCTTTTATATCCATTGTAAAAGTATGAGCAAGCAGTATGATGCAGATATTAAAATGTTTGTATAGTGTTACTGAATATAAAATACATTTTATGAGTTTGCATGTAATTCTCCCCATGTTTCCTCCGGGTGATCTGGTTTCCCCACAATCCAAAAAACATACTGCATCTATAGGTGAATTGGAGAAGCTAAAATTGTCAGTAGGTGTGAATGAGAGTGTGAATGTCTGTGTGCGAACTAGGGCTGCAACAACTAATAATAAAAAATTATCAATAATAATCAATAATGAAAATCATCGACAGCTAATGTAATTTTTGATTAGTCACGTCTGCCCGCCACCATGCACAAAAATCTGCCGCTAGTAGCACTGAATCTGTACACCACCTGTCAAATAAGTCAGTACATGCTTTGATGGTCCATGATAAGGTGTTCCAGTGAAGGCTGACACACAATAAAGCACAATAAAGGGACATATTGTCCGTCTCGTCCTTCGGATGAGACGTTAAACCGAGGTCCTGACTCTCTGTGGTCATTAAAAATCCCAGGATGTCCTTCAAAAAGAGTAGGGGTGTAACCCCGGCATCCTGGCCAAATTTTCCCCTTGGCCTCTGTCCATCATGGCCTCCTAATCATCCCCATATATACTGACTGGCTTCATCACTGTCTCCTCTCCACCAATAAGCTGGTGTGTGGTGGGCGTTCTGGCGCAATATGGCTGCCGTCGCATCATCCAGGTGGATGCTACACATTTGTGGTGGTTGAGGAGATTCCCCCTTTCATGTAAAGCGCTTTGAGTACCTAGAAAAGCGCTATATAAATGTAACGAATTATTAATTATTATTATTATATAAAATGATTGAAAACTGTTTGAAATGAGTAAGGGACAAGAAAATAACATTTTATCTCTTTATTTCTACACAGGTTTGCCTCTATTTTCACCATAAGCTGTACAGAGGCAATCGTGTCACCAAGGTGGACTCTGAAAGCTTTAAAGCATTTGCCTCACCAAATCTTCCGCCATTAGCCAATGCTGAAGTTGACATCAACAGTAATTCCAGTTCTTCCAGCATTTATGGCTGTAAAAGTCCGAAATATTAGGCTACTTGAATGCTGTGATACGTTTACTGTGTATAGGCAATATATATACTGTACATACATTACATACAGTATATATACAGTAAATGTATCTCGCAATCTGTAGTAGATTTCAAGTAGCTTAACAGACACTGTTGCCACTGCTTGCAATTTCATGTCAACTTCTCCATTACTGATGTAATTGCACTAATGTCTGTATTTTTATGTAAAAATGATAATTTCTTCTTGTTTAGTTAACTGGGACACTGTGTTGCGACCAAGCATAACTGCCAAATTCACCATCAACCCACACATGAACCAAAATGTGGGTCTCCTGCGACTCTTCCCAGGGATTACTACTGATACAGTAAGGCTGTGTGGAAATATGCCACATATTTTGATCAAACATCTTTAATGTTGAGTGACAAAACATTTGTAATAAATTAAAATATGTTACTGATATTGAAAGTTTAACTCACATGCAGAAGTTCTGCTTTGAACACTTTGTAGATTTGCTGTAGTGGATTATTAGGTCAGTTGCTGTTGATTTGCTGTTATTTGTTCTGTATGTGATCAGTCAGAAATTAGCATTAGCATTTACACCACCTCTATTAAGAGAGGTGTGGGAGAAGGAGCAGGTATCTACTACATTAGTCTGGCTCTTTTCCCATTTTTTTTTTTTGAAATGATGAATTATTATCCTTGCCAAAAAGGTCAAAGTATGAAAAAATGTTCATCATGGAAGACATATGAATGAATTATTTAATGTATTTATATATATATATCGACATGCAAGTTTTCAGATGTTCAAATGAGGTCTATTTTCACATCAGGTCAAGGCCTTTTTGATGGCTCCCATGGAGGGTGTCATTTTGGAGACCTACGGCAGTGGTAATGCCCCTGATAACCGCCAAGACTTGCTGGATGAGATCCGTAAAGCGACTGAGAGAGGACTCATCATTGTCAACTGCACTCAGTGCCTCAAGGGCACAGTCACACTAGCATACGCCACTGGCCTGGTATGGGAGTTTGCTTGAGAAAGGTTTACTCCAGGAGTGTGTACTTCTTTAATATTCCCTTAATAATGGTGTGTACTTCTTTAATATTCCCTCTCAGGCTTTGACTAAGGTGGGTGTGATTGCTGGGTTTGATATGACTCCAGAAGCTGCTCTTTCAAAGCTCTCCTATGTGCTGGCAAAACAAGACATCAGTAAAGAAGAGAAGAAGAAGGTAAAAAAAACAATGACTGTGAAAAGTACAGAATCTAAGTATAAAACAGAAAGTGACAATGCATCTCCCAGGACAGTTTGCACCGTACAGTGTTAGTAATGTTACTTTATGGATTCAAAACATGTTCTTTGTTCATAAGATGATGAGTCAGAACCTGCGTGGTGAGATGAAAGCTGACCTGCAGGGTGCAAAGCTCTCTCTCAGCGACAGTCGCTTTATTCAGGTCATCGCCAGGTCCCTCAGCATTGGCTGCAAAGAGGTGAGTAGGCCAGACCTTTTGCATCTAATCTTGTTATTCTGGTTGAGTTTGTATAGCCCCATAATGAACAAGCATATTCAGGACCAGAAGAAGCTGTGATTAACTGTTGTAATCCACTATAATATTATTGATGTCCTTAGGAGCTTGAAGCCATACGAAATGCGCTAACGCCCGCTCTGGCCTGTGCTGCTGCTAAGAATGGAGATACTGAGGCTTTAGAGGCCATAAGAGAAATGGTAAGCATTTGGGTGTTTGCTGTAACAGCAAGTGCCTTTGCAATGACTTGCATTTGTAACTCTTTGTGCATTTCACCACCCAACAAATGCTAATACAGTATATTCAGTCGGTGTACCAACAGACACACACAGCAACACACTGATCCGACAAAACCAAGTGTCTGTTGCCGTTGGTCAGCGTGTCGATGCATTGTGAATTGCCTTTAAAGACAATTCCACACAAGCTGAATCTTCAAATGTACTTCCAGCATAAACGATCTGTCCGGTTGGACCATCTGCCACACCGGCAGAATATCCCTTAAACGAGAAATCCAAATATCTGTTTTAAGGCCTTAGAGCAACTCAACATCTTATAACCTGGCAGTACATGAATCAAGTACTGGAGTAAAAGTATGATACCCTATTAAAACACTACTCCAGTAAAAGTATTAAGTTTTCATTTTCAAATTTATTAGAGTAAAAGTGCAAAAGTACTTAATTTGTAATGTCACATAGGGCAAAATGCGTTACCATTTTAAGAAGAACACAATGCAGACATACTAGTTTACATTATTTGAAACTGCTATGGCAGCGGGGAGGATGCATGGGCATTAATTTGTGTTACTTTAGCGTTATGTTAAGTTTTTATCTAAAACCTTCCCCATTCAGATTGTAATACACAAATATGGACATGCACACATTCAAGCTTTTCATATAATAGGCTTAAATGGCTCACTCTTTAGTATACAAACAACTGGCAGTCCTGATCTATGATTTTCTTTTAGAACAATAAATCTTAAAAATCACATTATCAGTGACGTGCAAGTTCAGAGGATCTCCCATTCTTGGCTCATTTTGAGTCGTTTTTGAATTGTTAACCAAAGACTCTGACCAGATCATTTGAATTCGTGAACAGATGAAATCAGACGCAGTCCAGTTCACAAATTAATCGTTCAGTGTGATTTGTGAACTGATTTAACAGGTTAACTGAAAACAATTAACTCGTTAACGAATTGGACACTGCTATTGTGTCACTGAGCTGGTGACGATTTCTTCTGTTCAAAATAGTGAGGAATGGCATGTTTTTATGAGGAAAAAGTAAATGTTTCTCAAAATGCTGAACAGATACTTTAAAATTATACTTAAGTACAGTAATGAAGTAAAAATACTTGATTGTACCAAATAGCAAAGGGGAAAAAGAGACATAATAAATGATGCCTTCTTTTTTTGTTATTGTTGTTGTTTATAGGGCACTGACTTGAGCATGGCGGATTATGATGGCCGAACTCCCCTTCACATCGCCGCAAGTGAGGGACATCTGAAAGTGGTGCAGTATCTGCTGAGTAAAGGGGCCACAGTCTATGTCAAAGATCGCTTTGGTGATACACCCTTACGCAATGCCATTAACCTCAGGTAAGACAGGCCAGTAAGGTCAGATGGTTTAGCTTGACACCTTTTTGCATTATATGCATTAGGAAGCTTATAAATGTGAATATAACTGAATGTTTTGCTGTACCTTAAAGTTTTTTCTCTGTTTTCACCACAACTAATGTGCGGGTGTGCAGATGTGTGTGGGCATGTTGTATAACAGGTCTTTTATCATGAAACATATTTCTTCCCTTTACACAAACTGACTAGCCTGGAAATCCAGAACTAAATCTAAAAGATTAATGGTCTGGCGTCGACTAATGAAAATCGCCCAGCTCGAGGGGCGGCACCAAGCGTGCATTTGAAAATCTCGCTGCACGCAATTGGATAACACTACGACCAATCACAGCAATAAACCCCAGCTACCAGCGGAGCTAACCTTATTAGACATTCTCTGATTATAGGCTAATCTTACCGTATCCGGTCGGCGAAACAGCAAAAACGTCCTTCTTGCAAAGGAATGATTCTTATCATTCTTATCAGAAAGGAAAAAGCCAAGTCTAACTCGTTCATTGTAGCGGCCAGTGGCGTCATGCCCATTCAAAGTGAGGGGGCACGTGCCCCCTCAGATTTTTCCTCCCTGATAATTTTTTTGTCACAACTTTATTCCTATTATGCTCCATAATATACCAGAGCCTATAACGACTCAAATGTATTCTTCTGGATGTGTAATAAATCGGTCAGCAATGCATCAGCCCGCCTTTTTCCAATTATGGTGTCTGTGTATATCAAATCTAGAGCGCTACGCGCGTATCGCTCTAGAATCTTTGCTGTGTATGTTCAAGCAACTCACTCGTCTCGCACGTTGAGCTGGCAATGTTTTACAGATGGTCTTGAAGTGGTAAGTGGGTAAAGCAACAAATCGGCATTGAATTAGTTATCGGACGATATTAAAAGGTAGTGGGATTATTTGTGGTTTACCTGGAAATTTTAACTTGATCAAAAAGTTATGGATTTGATATTAGCTGCGAATTCAGAGCATTAACTTAAGTTGTGTCAGTGTAACGTTATCGATAGCTAGCCTAGTCTAACCGTAAACTAGTTGGCTAACGTTACTGCCATACAAAGCCATAGTAACGTTATATGATCGGTTTTGATTACTTTTTTACATTTCTGTCAAATATTAACCATTTTTAAATAAACGGGGTAGTGTTAACCTTATTCAGCACTGAAATCTGTCAAACTTCTTTCAAAGTCCTTCATCACAATTTCAGAGCACCACAAAGTCAGACCTCAGCACCTTTATGTACCTTTAATGTAAGATCGTTCTAAGGTCACATACCAATTATCATAACATAAAAACTGCAATGGTAGGCTACTGTTTTTAAAATCATGTGTAGTAGGCCTAAGTGTACAGTAAGTGTGTGTGTAAACATGCTTTAATGAAGTAGACTTCAAAAGCTTTAGAATTTTAGCTTACAGTTCTTTCATCAACCTGTCTTTTACATAAACTTACAAAATAGATACTTTAACTTAGTCCTCAGATAGAGGAGGGTATTGCTGCTAGCTCCGTTAAGGTATTTCTGTCCCTCCCAAACTGCATTGAAATGGTATGTTTAGCAGCCAGAATTAAAAAAAATTCAGGGGGAGAAACCCCCTGACCCCTCCTAACATGATCCATATCACCCGTCAGAAAACAATTGCAACGTCTCAGATTGTGCCCCCCCAGAATTTTGGCTTGCATGACGCCCCTGGTAGCGGCCAAAGCCGTTTCAAACAACTGGTGTTCATCCATAGCCATCTTGCAATGTTTACTAATGACTTCGACGTCACAGCGCTGTCGTCATCTGTTTAGCTCGCCTCTGGCCCGCCTATATCAGATAACCCGATGTGATTGGTGCAGCTCAGATCGAGGGGCATATTTAATGAGCATCATTATTCGACACCAGAGTAATTCTTTGCCATTCTTTTCTTGCATGTTTTAAACATTGATTGTAGGTGCATTACAGTGTAAAATTATACAATTTCCTCGGATCAAATTATTTGGTAACATTTGCCTTAGCAGTGCAGCACGCTCTTCAAAAACCCTCCAACTTCCCCAGCTCCACCTGTATAGATCTGTTATTCATGTACGCTATATCGTACAGCAGCAGCATGACTTAATTGCTCACAGCTGAGTGTTGTGTATGTATTGATAACAGAAAGTCCTGTACTTGCTCTGCAGCAGCAGCAATAACAGTAGCAGATCTTTTCCCCCAAGACCAAACATATAAACATAGTAATATCCATTACCATACCAAACGCTCAGAGAGTTGTCATGACAGAAATACATACATTTTACATTTACATTTTACATTTAGTCATTTAGCAGACGCCCTTATCCAAAGCGACTTACAAATTAGGACTAAGTTCAGCGAGTCATCATAAAGAGGCAAAAGCAACAACAACGCAGGAAGTGCTCAAAATACGAAGTTCTGGTATTATTCAGAGTAGCATAAGCCTGATAAGTGATGTTTCAAAGGGAAAGGATTTTTTTTTTTTTTTTTTTTTTTTTTTTTATAAGGTTAAGTGCTCACGGAAGAGATTGGTTTTCAGCTGTTTTTTGAATGTTGTCAGGGATTCTGCATTCCGGATGAGGGTGGGGAGAGCGTTCCACCAGCATGGAACTGTAAATGAGAATGTTCTGGAAAGTGATTTTGTGGCTTTCTGTGATGGAACCACGAGACGTCGCTCGTTGACCGATCGTAGGTGTCTGGTAGGGATGTAGACTCGTAGGAGTGAGTGAAAGTAGGAGGGAGCTGAGCCTGTGATAGTTCTGTAAGCAAGCGTCAGAGCCTTGAACTTGATGCGAGCAGCTAGAGGTAGCCAGTGCAGAGAGATGAACAGAGGAGTGACGTGGGCCCGTCACTCATACATTGACAGGCAGGTCGCGGTCAGACATTCTATCATTACATTCTTACCAAATGCACACATCCGTTTTTCCACTCATCCTTTGGCTAGCGTTACATTATATGATGACGCTCTTATTCACACAAATGCTTTTAAACCATTCTAATGTGGCTAGACACAAAAGAGAACTCGGTGCGCTGAATCTCCGGTCTGTGACAGCACACCACTAAACGAACAAAACTCTGCCAAAATGCCCATTTTGTTGAGCATTCTTGTAAGCACCGTCTTAAACAAGTTAAATAAAGTCTTAAATGAATGTAGAGTTATGAGAAAATGGGATGCATGCTAGATCCGCGTCATCCATCATAAAATTAATTCACACGGCTCCAGGGGGTTAATAAAAGGCCATTGATGTTAAGTAAATCCTAATTTTCATTTTTGGTGAACTATCCCTTTAAGACATGTCACTTTTCTCTGTCTGTAGGCATAAGGATGTTGTGGAGCTGCTGAGGAAGTGTGGAGCTCACCTCTCCACTATTGAATTGCAGGATACTGGAACAGAGCTGTGCCGGTCTCTCTCTCTCTCTCACACACATTTCTTCTCACCCTTTCTGTAGCATTTAATCTGATCTAACATTGCATTGACACAGCAAAGATACAGTATTATTGGAATTTGGATCTAAGCATGGCACCATCTTGTTTCTTGTGTCTTGTGGCATGTCAGACCTTCAGCTACATCAGTCTTCATACTGAATGTCACCAAAGACCTATACATCTATAATTGTATTATTGATCAGATCAATACGTTGATTACAGATCAACGTATAAAACTAATAATAGTAGCTTCAGGGTTCATGATGGCTCATGTAGATATTCTGGTGTGTGTTTTACAGTCTTGCTGCAAGTGGTGACTTGGCGGGATTGAAGATTTGGAAGTTAGCTGGGGTTGATATGACCATGCGCGGTTATGATGGAAAGACTCCTATTGAAGTGGTGAGTTAATGGAGATGTGCAGTGTGGAATAGTACATAACCCAACAGCCAGTGCCTGCAGTGACTTGTCATCTAGCTGTATGAGTGGATTTACTTGTTCCTCATTTGTACGTTGTTTTGGAAAAAGTGTTTCCAGAATTACTTATTGTTAATGCAAATTTGTCTTCTATGTCAGCAAATATCAAATATAGATGTTAAGATGTGTTGATAAAGTTATGCTTCCTGTAATCATTCATGAATTGACCTCTCTCATCTTCAGGCAAGAGTCTTTGAACGTAAGGAGGTTGAGGACTTCCTACAGGCTGCTTAGGTCCAAACTCAGGTATGAAATATATGCTTGCTTACAATAACACACGTGCATTTAGATACACATTTCTCCGAAAACGCATCTTAATACCAGGTTTTGCTTGCTCGATTTCCGGCATATTGTATATATTTTGGGGGTGGGAGGCCTCTAGAAATCCCTGAGCCTAGGGCCCTGTGTAGACCTTAATCCGCCCCTGCTACACACTATGTACTTATGCACTATGTACTCATCCATGCAGTGTATGAATTTTACATGGTTATTTTGTCATTCAACAATTGAGACAGTTGAGAGCATGAAGTGTCCAACATTCCACACTTCGTTTTTTCCGTTAATTTAGTGCATCATCCGGGTATTTAAAGTGCACTTTTTCTTTTTGGAATTTTCTGTGTGAAAATTCACACTATTTATAGCCTACATAAAAACGTCATAATAGTGCATAAGGACGCGAATTGGGACGCACCTACATTGACTTAAAACTGCAGAAATGTGCTTACATTGTTGTTTTTTCTGTCTGTTCTCTAGAATGGCGAGTTTATCGAGCTTGCTTTGCCGACAAGATCCTGAGGAGGCCGTCCTTCTAGCTGTCACTTTCTGCCATTATCATCTGTCCAGCTTCTTATTTTTCCAAAAGTAGTTAAAAAAAATTAGCTGAAAACAACTGATTCAAAAATCAATAACTTTGAATGGGGGGTGGGGTGATGATTACTTTCACATTTATTCAATTAGCAGAAGCTTTTATCTAAATGAGGAACATTTTTTCTGTCTGTCACATTTTGCTTAAATGTGAGATACTGTTTTTGTCTAAGCATGCCTTTGTCTAAAAACATTACAATGTCCACATTTCTCAGAGAGCAGCAGTATTATCAGTATCACCTATCAGTGTTGTCTACTTAGTGTGAATGTATTTTTATAGCATTTACAATAGTAATAGCAGTGAAGCTAAAGAGTGTCTTTATCCACAGGATTTAGTGAGATGTGCTTTAAAAATGGTCTTGAAAAGTAAAATAACAAATTAATTTTAATCCAGTGAAAGGTCAGTTGTATTTCTTTATGCAGTATTATTCTTTAGCAAAATCTGTTTCTTACTTTGATCATTCATGTTTGAAATTGTTAACCTGAAAAAGTTCAAATCAGTTTTAAAAATTCTCTTAAAACTACCAATTTTCTAAACACTTGTTGTCACTGCATTTTAATTGTGTTTCAGTTCCTGTTTTACCTGCCTTAGTTATGTTAGATTTCCTTTTGTTCTCTTTCTCCCACCACTTTGTCTCCTTGGTTACTCATTGATTAGATTACCTGTTTGTATTCAGTTCATTATCTTTAGCCCCTCAGTTCTTTGTCTGGTGTTATCCATGCACTGTTGCGTTGTACCTTGTAGGAGGAATTTTAAAAACTAATCATAAACTAACATTTCTTTCTCTTTACAGGCCTAACATTTAACATTTAAAAAAGAATCATGTATCAGAAGTATTTTTTAGAAAGGTTGTGGTTTCAGAAACTGAAGATATCCTGGCTAGACAGTTATTTTAAATGTAATAGTCCCATGATATATTGAGTATTCAACGATGAACTAACAATGAACCACCAACCTTATGATTTTGTTGATTTTGATGATTCTAACATCGAAATTTGCTTTGCCAGTATAACAGAGGGTGTGGGTGGATGCTGTTTTGCACAAATTGAACTAATCAAATACGAGAAAAATGACACAATGATCATGAGTAGTATGTCGTTATTTTGCTGTTCTGTATTTCTATCCTTTATAAACCGATTAAAGCATATTCAAAGGCAATTGCTGGAGTCTGTTTGATTTTTGCTGTGCAGCAGACTAGACACTAGAGATCTTACTTCTATTCACAATTGATAGTGTTGAAGTGAAGCACTCTTGATCTTATTCCCGAGTGCTAGTGTTAAAAAAAACGATGAGACGTCGACTAGAACAGGTATTGAAGTACGCCTAGTAAGAGTATAAAACTTTTGGGTGTCTGGGACACCTGGGCAAAACTTAAGTCAGGTGCGTAGGGGAAAATCGACACTGTGAAAAATTTCTAACCCTCCCAAATCAAAAATTTCAAGTGACCTATAACATCTAAATTTTTCAATTGGCCCAAGTGAAATTCTTGTTGCAATAGTCTGTTAACATTGGCTCAATGAGAAATAATACGTCAGACTAATTGAAAAATGTAGATGTTATCGGTCACTTGAAATTTTTGACTTGGGGATGTAATTTCTTTTTACAGTGTACCACTTCATGCTGGAATACTGCTTTTTGTTTGTTTTATGTTATTAAAGTTATCTACCTTATTTGAACTATATCATCTACATCAAGGGTCCTCAACTCTGGACCTTGATATCTACTTTCTTTGTATATTTATGCAGTTATAGCTTATTTATATATTATATTATTTACTGACATTAATTAAAACACATCAAGATATATTGAAGAAAAGTTTTATTAACACCATGACCAGATCTTTCAAATCAATAACTTATGCGCACATCAATGTCTAGAAAGTAACTGAAAAGTATTTGATTAGTCAGTGGAGGAGTCTGAAGATGCTTTATACACTCATGTTACATACACATCCATCTCATTAATGAAATCCAAAATTATTATTATTAATTTTGCCAGATAGTGTTGGTGCACCAAATATTTAAAAAATGAACTACCCATAAGGCTAAATTGTTAATCTTACTTTAACCAGTGTGAGGCATTTCACTTTGAGAAATTTACAAACTGTTTTAGAAATACATTTTAAAGGAATATTTTACCCACAATTGAAAATTGCCATTTACTCGCCCTGATGTGAGGATGCTTTCAGAACTTTCTTCTGTGGAACTCAAAAAATATTTTGAAAAAAGTCTGTTTTTGTCCACTCAATGGAAGTCACTGGTCACCAAAACAGTTTGGTTACCAACATTTAACAGGTTTAGAACAGTTTTTTTTAGTGGATCATCCCTTTAATTTCACTGATTAAAAGCAGTTTAACTAGCCAATCAATTGCTAATCTGTCAAATAACTAATTCTACACATACAAAAACACTCAAAGGGACAGTCCCACTGAAGGAACATAAGTGCTTACCTCAAGTGCAAAATGGAAGTAGTTCATGGCCTGTAAGAATCAAACCAACAACTTTTCCAGTCCAGGGGTGCACTTCCCAAAATTATCGTTAGTCAACTTTCTTTGCAAGTTCCATTGAGCTCTATTGGTAACGACAGAAATTGTAACCATAGTTGGCTTTGGGAAATGCACCCCTGATCTTAAAATCTTATGGATCCCCTTCAAGCTTTCTGAATCTTTGTATAAAACTCTTTTGTTGACAATGTTGGCTAATGTTAAGTTCTGAGTTTTAAAGCAGTAACAAAAATAGTATTTATAGGTTTCTGTATACATTTTTGTAGTGGAGTCCTTTAACCAATACGGCTCCCAAATCTTTTTAGATTCTATATAAATAATAATAATAATAAAATAAAGCTTATTATTATAAAATAAAATGTATATAATAAATTAAAATGGATGAGAATGACACTAAGTATATTGTACATAAATACACTGAACTTAAGCAAGGCAGTGGACAGGGCTTCATTTTTAAAAGATACTTCTGTGAAGAACTGGCCTGCAGTATTATAAATTCAGTTCTCTTTAGAAAAGATTAATCAAACCACCTAAAAAATACTTAAATTTAGCTAATTTAATAGAGGAAGGTAGCATGATACATTTTGAACCAGCTCCATAGGCAGATGTGTGTGCTGAAAAAGAATGTAATCTTTAGCCAAGGTCTGAAGAATGATGCGTTTACTCGTCTTTATCAGGCTTGTAGATGGACAGGGTTCTGGCTGAGGGGTCGGTGGCCTTGATCCAGCGGGGCATCCAGTAATGTGGCGTCCATTCGCTGCGGCCGGGGTACTTCTTCTCAAAGACCTGCCTTATGTAGAAGCCTTCTTTGGTTTTGGGGGGGTTGAAAGGGAACAGCTTATCAGCCTTCTCCAACTGAGAGTCGTTCACCTGAAGGAGAAAAGATAGATTAAAGGATTCACACCGATACTGTGCACATCCATGACATCATAGTCTGTGTGTACATGTGTAGTACCTCAGACTCGATGTGCTCCTGCAGGCTTGCATACCAGGATTTCTTCAAGGATGTCATACCATCACTGAAGGCCTCTTTCCTTCTCCAGAGAATCTCATCTGGGATAAGATTCATCCCTTTAAACGATTCCCTCAGGAGATGCTTCTCCACACCATTCTGCTCCAATCAAACAAGTTATTCAGTCGGATTACAAAAAACACTAATATGATATTCGAAAAACAAAAGCAATACCAATAAATTAAGCATCACTATCATTATTGCTCATATTTTGGGTTTTGGTTTTTGTATTACACTTCAGACCAGGCACCGTAACTGATGTGGGAATAGACACATTTTAGACTGACATGAGGAAGGATAAATCACTGAATTGTGAGGCGTCAGGACTCACCTTCGGTGCTCTCATCTCTGCAGGCAGAGAGAGGTAGTATGCGGTGAATCTGTGGTCCAGGAAAGGCACTCTCAGCTCCAGTCTAGTGGAAAAGGTTTGACGTCACAAACAGTGGAAATCACCAAGTTACTGTGGGAAGAGAAGAGAAGGAAGGGGTATTTTGTCTTACCCGTGTGCAGCCGTGGTTCTGTCCGCTCTCAGCACATCAAACAGATAAAGCTCTTTCAGCAGACGTACACTCTCCTCAGCGCCCGCTTTAGGGGTCGGCGCCTAATTCAAATCAGGTCACAAATTCAGCTGAAATCAAGTCTGAAGATATAGCTAACAATGCATGACAAGACACTAATGTCTCACATAGTGACCATAGTGAAGTCCCACTTAAAATGTCTGAATGTCATTGAATTACATTATAAAACTACACAAATGTTGCTACACCCTACATCTTTTATTTGAGCATTTTTAAGTGTAGCTTTTTTTTATACATTTGGAGTTGACACGTACCTTATGATCATAAATGACATGTACCTTATGAAAGTAGATGTATCCTTGTGTCAGCTCATCAGAACCTTCACCTGAGAAAATCACAACGCTGTCTGTCTTCTCACGGATGTACTTTGATATCAGGTACATCCCTGCATAGAAAAAAACAAAAACAAATCACTGAATACAAATCTTTTTCTGAAAAGCATTGTTGCCACCTAGTGGCAATAAGCTGAGCTAGGAGATTCATATTGCTGAAGCAAATGATGCAAAAAATATAAATATATTTTTGGTCATACAGATAATACATTATTCAAAAGAGTAATACCAGAGAATGTCTAATAAGGGGAGAACTTCCACTCTCAGTAAACTTCCGGCTTCTGAACTGGTTGCAGTTCCACTCTGGTTCCATATGAGGGCCTCCTTTTCTTCGCTAACCGAGGAAGAAGTATCTACACTTCTCCTCTCCAGTCACCCTACCACCTGCACGCTTGACCCCATCCCCTCACACCTTCTACAAGCCATCTCTCCCACACTTCTACCATCACTCACACACATCATCAACTCATCCCTCCACACTGGCACCTTCCCTACAGCATTCAAGCAGGCTCGGGTTACTCCACTGCTCAAAAAACCAACGCTAAACACATCATTGGTAGAGAATTACAGACCTATCTCTCTCCTACCATTCATTGCGAAGACACTTGAAAGAGCTGTCTTCAACCAACTAACATCCTTCTTGTCTCTAAACAACCAGCTGGATGTCAACCAATCTGGCTTCAAGAAAGGACATTCAACTGAGACTGCATTACTGTCAGTCACAGAAGCCCTACGGATCGCAAAAGCTGCTTCCAAATCTTCAGTCCTCATTCTCCTGGATCTGTCTGCTGCCTTCGACACGGTGAATCATCAGATCCTTCTGTCCACCCTCTCATCACTGGGCATCACAGGAACTTCACTCCACTGGTTTGAGTCCTATCTCACAGGTAGGTCCTTCAAGGTCGCATGGAGAGGCGAGGTATCCAGAGCACATCAGCTGACCACAGGGGTTCCCCAGGGTTCAGTTCTTGGTCCCCTCCTCTTCTCCATCTACACCACATCACTGGGACACATCATACAGGCACACGGTTTTTCCTACCACTGCTATGCTGATGACACACAGCTCTTCCTCTCCTTTCAACCAGATGATCCCACAGTAGCTGCACGGGTCTCAAGCTGTCTGGCGGACATCTCCACATGGATGAAGGAACACCACCTGCAGCTCAACCTGGCAAAGACTGAGCTTCTCGTCCTCCCTGCCAATCCGTCTCTACAGCACGACTTCACCATCCAGCTAGAGTCATCATTAATCACCCCATCAAGATCGGTCAGAAATCTTGGAGTAACGTTTGATGACCAGCTGACCTTCACAGATCACATTTCAAAGACAGCTCGATCATGCAGGTTTGCACTGCACAACATCAGGAAGATCAGGCCTTTCCTAACTGAGCATGCAACACAACTTATCGTCCAGGCCCTGGTCATCTCTAGGCTTGACTACTGCAATGCCCTTCTGGCTGGACTCCCAGCATGTGCGACCAAACCCCTACAGATGATCCAGAATGCTGCAGCTCGTCTTGTCTTCAACGAGCCCAAGAGGGCCCACGTCACTCCTCTGTTCATCTCTCTGCACTGGCTACCTCTAGCTGCTCGCATCAAGTTCAAGGCTCTGACGCTTGCTTACAGAACTATCACAGGCTCAGCTCCCTCCTACTTTCACTCACTCCTACGAGTCTACATCCCTACCAGACACCTACGATCGGTCAACGAGCGACGTCTCGTGGTTCCATCACAGAAAGCCACAAAATCACTTTCCAGAACATTCTCATTTACAGTTCCATGCTGGTGGAACGCTCTCCCCACCCTCATCCGGAATGCAGAATCCCTGACAACATTCAAAAAACAGCTGAAAACCAATCTCTTCCGTGAGCACTTAACCTTATAAAAAAAAAAAAAAATAAAAAAAAAATAAAAAAAAAATCCTTTCCCTTTGAAACATCACTTATCAGGCTTATGCTACTCTGAATAATACCAGAACTTCGTATTTTGAGCACTTCCTGCGTTGTTGTTGCTTTTGCCTCTTTATGATGACTCGCTGAACTTAGTCCTAATTTGTAAGTCGCTTTGGATAAGGGCGTCTGCTAAATGACTAAATGTAAATGTAAATGTAAATGAGGGCGCTCACAGGATGAGTCTATGGAGCTATACCCCTCAAAATCCACTTTTCTCAGGATATATTTTTTTGTCTAGTAATTTGAATGTTTGTATTCGAATGGAGATGCAAAGAAATTACACATTACTGGGTATTAGATTTTTTTAGAGTCACTTATTTGCTTTAAAAAGTCTTTACACATCGTACGACCAGAGATACTGCTTTACGGCAATCCTTCAGTCACTTTGGTGCTTTCGCGCTCTGCACTTTCTTTTCTCTCGAGGCGTCGACAACACAGCTGACACAGATAAATACACGTGCTAGAAGAGTTTTTGTTTTGTTGTTTTAAAAGACCACGCCAAAAATACACACACACACACACGATGCCATCAAGCGGTATCTCTGGTCGTAATCAGTCCTTCACTGACCAATCAGCGTTCATTAGCAGAATGCTAGCGTGTTATGGGCAACAACAACTCAACCTGTAAGAAATTGAAAGGACATAAGTACTCGTTCATTCAACTTTCGACCTATAACCCATGTTGAACTTGCAAAACCTACAATCAAATCTGAGATTTCTCAACGGAAATCGGGTGAAAGAGACAAATTTAGCCGTCTAGCTCCATAGACTCCCATTCATTTTGCACTCATGGGCGATCGCCCCCAGTGGAACTCTGGTGGAACTACAACCAAAATTTGGTACAATAGGACTTAATAGGGAGTGGACAGGCTCTCCGTAGATGGGCTCTGGTAATACATAATTTGAAATTGTAATTGTGTGCACTCGCAATAACAATAAAACTTCAAACTTTTGTAAAATAATGAAAACAAACAGGATGCTCTTTCTGCCATCTCAGTCTCAGCTTGTCGAAATAAACCGAAACTCAGTGTATTCTTACCTCACAGACATGAGAAATGCACCTATAGAAAGCTTGAAATGTCTACTTTTAAATGAACCAATTCAAATGGGAAGCAAATATTCTCCGATTATGTAATCCATATGAAAAATGCATATAGATAACCACTACTGAGATGAGTCAGCATCGTTGACTTAAATTTCTGCATCCGAAAACACAATTTTATCAATAAATTATTAAAATGTTCAGACAGTCTTCTTGCTGTTTTTTATAACACATTCATAATCGGTGTGCTACGGCAAGCACGAGTGTGTGTGCACGATTGCTGATTACACTATTATATATATATATATTTACAGTATAGGCAATTAAAGGATCATTATAGATTTATACCATTTAAATCATCATTACGGTTTAATTCATGTAACTTCTGGCATCTTGTGGAAGAACATTGTAGTCAGAGCGACTTCTCTCCGTTTATGTCTATGATGAGTCACGCAGGTACTGGGCTACAAGAGTCCAAATATAAACATTTATTATTCAGGATAAGACAAAAACTGGATTCATGATGTACTCGCTCATTATATACATTTTGTACATTTTTTAACACAAATGTTACATAGTGCAGCTTTAAACATGCGATCAGTCAACTAATTGATTAAATGAACTACTAGTCGACTAGAAAAACACAAAATAATTACTGGTGAGTAGCCCTAGTTCCTTCTACTCCTATAATTAGTCTGAGCTCCTGTACTCACCAACAGAGGCACGCACAGTGGTGATGTCAAAACTCTCCAAGTGAAAGATGACTTCGTCCACCGCGCGGATACCCTCCTCAGGCGTGAAGTTCACCTCATGGTGTTCACTGCCAATGTAGGCTGCCACCTGCCACACAACACCAGTTAAAACCAACGTGATCTGCTACTAAATACTCAAAACCACATATGGCACGTGATTCAACTGATTTTTAAACTGGAAGAACAAAACAATCCAAAAAGTTATGATCCTCTTTTGCCTCTATAATAAAAATAAGACCATTGATGTGCAACCGGTTCATATCTGTTACTGGAAGCATCTCAAAAAATGTGTTTTAGACTTTCATGGCCCTTTAAACCATGGAACTTTTATTTTGGTGGTTTTATCCAAACCTAAACCAGTACTGTATATGCGCACATATTTCATCGTGTCTTCTTCAAATGAAATGTCCAAATAAGCACACTGATACAGCGTTACATCTGATGATGAGCAATGACACAGTGAATTATTATACAAAAGACAATGATGTTGACCAAAAATTTGAATAATGGACAATTTTTAAAATAAATTATAACTTTATTCTTTGTGTTAAAATGACGTTGAGATTGTAACGCACATAAATGTAATGAATTAGACATTTTAAATGTTCTTCCTCATTTTTCATTTAGACCAATAGCTCTAGAAAGTTATAATGCTGATTTGTTGATATTTCTAAAACCCTATTTGATTTGTTAATGATAAACTATCTATTTGATAGTGGTCTCTAATGATAGAAGTTTTATGAGTTTGTTGTCATAGGGTTATATTTTTAAAATGCATAATGATGCCCCCTACTCTTTTTTTTCTTCTCTGCTCATTAATATTCATTTGTTTGTGTAATGAGTGTCTTGTAGATCTGTGTATTATTGGTTGTCGTTTCCCCTCTTCTCACCCGCTACACTCCCATTTTTCCACAGCTTTACAAACCATTTCTTGAGCTTTTTTTCAAATCTGAGGTGTGAACCATCAGTAATCAAACAGGGGGGGTTGAGTCCACGTTAAAGTACAGGCATAAAGCCATTGCAAAGATTAAAAAGGTAAAAGTACTTTTGCTCTTAAAATGCACCAAATATAAAAAATTTCTTCAGAAACTCAATTTTTCCCTGTAGAATCCAAGAATGGTATTAAACCTTTGATATTTCAAAGGTATTTTATCGAGGTTCGAAATTCCACAATCATGACAACACTAACGTCTAATGCTTTTAAGTCAACACAAAGTGTATAGAAATGCACTATCCATAGAAAGTGCAACACATGTTCAGGCTATAGAAGCATAAAGTGCATATGACATGCTGAATGTACAGTGTCACTTACCTTGCGGGCAGCAAGAAGATCTGGGCTGTCATCTGCACCAATGGCAAACGTCTGAATGGGATACTGAAGCTCTTCTTCTTTGGCCAGTTTCACGAGTGTCGCCGCAACCAGACTGGAATCGAGACCACCTGGAAATAAAACCATCATGGATAGGGTGAATGTAATAAAAAAGTCAGAGTAACAAACCCACTTAAAGCAAATAACAGAAAGAGCAGCACAGGCACCTGAGAGGAGGCAGCCGATTCTTCTGTGAGCCATCAAGCGTTTCTTTACAGCATTTTCAAACAGGATCCTAATGTTGCTCTTGACCGTCTCCAATTCAAAGCCTGATGACAAGGGAGAAATTCATTTCTCTAAAGTTTTTATTGATGGTACAGTAAATGGTGGTGTAAGCAGATGTATATTACAGGGAGGTTCTAGAAGTAACTCTTACATTCATCTGTTCCATAGATATTTAACTCTATTAAACTGGTTGTGTTGGCGCCGACACAAACCAAGCTGTATTCACATTACCATAACTCTTCAACTGTTAGCACCATCAAAATCATTCAAATTGCTCCTGACAGTAGACAACATGCGCTTTTAGGCAACATATGGCTCATTACAGTCATTTCCATCAGCAAATGACAGCAGCTTTCTGGGAAAGCGAGAAGGAAGGATTTGAACGGAGAGAGAGTAACAAGTAACAGTAACAAGAGTATGGCAGGTTAGGGAGCTTTGGATTGCAGAAGAAAATAAAAGAAACGAACAAAAACATGGCAAAGGAGGAGTATACAGAACAAGAGGCGATTGGGATGATTTTTGATGATACTTGGAAAGAGGGTCACACAAAAACTCAGTTTCATAGCTATAAAATGGCTTCAGAACATGTGAAATAGAAATGCACAAGTAATCTGGACTACTTTTACGTCACTATATGACATCTACCTGTGCCAAGGCCCTGAAGGTTGTTATAGGAGGCATGTTTAGGTTCCTCTGTGCAGCAGTGGAAGCGCTCCATCTGAACAGACTTGACTTTTCCAGTGAGCTTCAAGTCAAACTCCTCAAAGTGTCCTGGGGGGAAGGGGGTGATCTTTGCAGGGGTGGACATGGAGTGTGTGATCTCTGTCAAACCTGTTTGGATTAAATCACAGTGAAATTTTGATGTTGTTCAAATTAAATTCTGGAATAAAGGTGTGCTCAAGGTATTGCATCAGGAGATAGGGCTGCACGATTTTAAATGAAAGTGATTAAATAAATAAAATAAAATAATAATAATAATAATAATAATAAGTAAACCATGAATATTTTATTTTGGCAGAGAACCTCAGGGAGCCTTCTCTTTTGGATTAGACGCACTTCTCATCACAAGTTTGGGAAGATGGTTGCCTCATGTTGTGTTCCTAAATGCAACCCAAACTCAGAGCAGATGTAGAGATGAGTTTGAGTGGAGCAGCATTTACTGTGAACCAAGCCACTCTGAGACACTGAAAACACCAGATGATGAGCTCGAGGTACGTAAAAGAACAGTGCCGTGCTTCACTCTGAAACGTGCAGCACAAACATGGGCTGCTCTCGACTAAAGGTTTTTCTGATCGACCTGTAGTCGTTCATTTTAAGCAATTAGAAAAATAAACTTTCCTCCATTTCTTGGGATCAAATAGACGGAGGAGCCTTTGCTTGCTGATATTCTGGTCTATAACTCCTCCTCAAACTTCCCGCTGCCCTGTATCCTGCTCTTCTATTGGCTGTAGGTCATCGCCAATGTAATTTCCAGTCAGAACACATTCACACAGCAGGATTTTGAATTGCAAACAGGTCCAAATATTTAGCATGCCAAATATCTCACAGGCGTCAGCGATGTGTCTGCAATTCTCTCAGATCGCGTCTTTGATAATGCACACAGCGTGATTGTCACTCGCATGAACATTTCAGGCATTTGTTGGCGATTTCGCAAAATATGTCAGCGAGTGAAAATCGGGAATAAAATTGTGCAGTGTGAACTCGGCATTAGTGGGATTTCATTTAGTTTCAATTATTCGTGCAGCCCTACCAGAGAAGGTGCTTTACATTATTCATTATACCTTTGGCCTCAGAACTGACAGCTAGAAAGCCATCGTCGGTAAGCAGTCTGAACAGTGGTCTCACACCATAGGTGTCCCTGCCTAAGAAAACCTTTTTGTTAGCAGTGTCCAACAGGATGAATGCGAACACTCCATCAAGCAGAGTTGGCATCTTCTCGATTCCAAAACGATCGTACAGGTGCAGAAGGATCTCTCCATCCACTTTGGTCTGATAATCAAACTCAAAGTGCTCCTTCAGCTATAAGGGAAAAGACAGATCATTAGATGCATGTTAAACCATGAAGGAATTGGAGAGATGATGTGAGGTGGAGAGTCATACTGGCACAATAAATGTGGATGCCACGGTTGCACACTAGGGTTGTACTGGTATACTAGTATGGCGGTATGAACGTGTACGATTATGCGATCTTGCACATCAGAGGTATTTGAAAAAAACTTCTTTCCACTTGACTGCTCACTCTCTAACTCTCGACTTGCTCCACCCACACATATACAGCAGAGAAAATGTTAGAGACAGAGGCTGTTATCGCTAATCTCTATCCCCCACCAAAAAAAATATGGGAACACTTTAGATATCGAAAAAATAAATGCATTGTTGTCCTTGAAGATAGATAGCCAATTTGCCAAAAAAATTATAAAAATACGTGGCTGTAAAAGGAAGAAACAATCGAACATGTTCCCCCAAATTCGAGAATACAATCTCTCCTTACAAATAAATAAAGTCATGTTGAAGTAAAACAATTATTACAGTCAGAAATATATCACTGTTGTACATATTGTATGTACTTCTCATAATAATAATCATTTATTTAAATGTTATTTAAGGTATTTGTCCATGTTTTCATTTAGTATTATAAAGAAACTCAGTATGGGTCATCGGCACGATGCCCTGAAGGAGTCTGAGAAGTTTTGGATATTTACATGCTTATAACTTTGGTTGTGGTTGACTTATTTTCACAAGCATCCTCTCCTAGGATTCCTGAAACCTTGCCGAGTCCAGCGATACCAAACATGATGGGTTTTGCTTTGTTTTTTTTAACGCTTGTAATTTAGCGTTAAAACAACTTTTGCGAATATATTTGAAACCCTTAGTCCAACTGAGACGAAACCACGGTAGGAAATTTGGAAACATAGAAAGTTGACAATTGTCCTTGTAAGTGTAAAAAATAAATGCAATCAAAGTTCGATGGGGGTCATTTTTCATGTGCTCATCCATTTAAATGTCTTTAACTCCAAAACGAATTGTGATATTTTCACCAAATTGGACACACCTATGTATGGGCACATTCTGAGGAAAAACTGATAGGATTGCACCTCTTGGTGGTGCTATAACTGAACAAAACTAACTACAATAAAGTATAAAATGCTATATTTTACTGATGGTCTGACGCTAGCTTCATGTTTGCTTCTTGCTTGGCCCCGATAATTGCTGCTTGCAGCTATATTTATTATTAGTATAGACAATTTATATGTTATTATTATATATTGTTTAATACTGTATACCGTGAAACTTTCTGAAACGTATTATACTTTGAAAATCTTACATGGCTATTGCACACACACACACAGGCACGTGCGTGCACACACACAGACGTTTGAGTCTCAGACTAGCCAGGGTCCATGGCATAATAGGGGCACTTCATCTTAAGACTTTGCAATGCTTTGATAAAAAAAATTTTTAAAAAAGAAAGGAGGAAAAAACTATTTTGTTTCTAGTTCTTAAAGGGATACTTTACCGTTTTTTCATATTAAACTATGTTATTCCCTTAACTAAGACGAGTTGATACATACCTCTCTCGTTTCAGTGCGTGCACTAAATCCCTCTGTCTTGCGGCGAAACTTTGTTAGCCCAGTTCATTTAATATGGGCCAAGCAGAGAAGCTACCAAACACCTCCACGTTTTCCCTATTTAAATACAGTTACTCGCGAAGTGTAACTCGACCTAGAACGGTGACACAAAACAAAACGTTGCGCTTTTCTAAGCGTGTAAAATGGATAACTATTTTGTATGGCGGAATACCATAGCAAGTGCTTGTAAGCACTTCGACTTGGCGCAGTAATATCTTCACTCGTGGAAAAATCCTCTCACCGGCCCCCGCTCCCTCTAGTGAAGATATTACTGCGCCAAGTCGAAGTGCTTACAAGCACTTGCTATGGTATTCCGCCATACAAAATAGTTATCCATTTTACACGCTTAGAAAAGCGCAACGTTTTGTTTTGTGTCACCGTTCTAGGTCGAGTTACACTTCGCGAGTAACTGTATTTAAATAGGGAAAACGTGGAGGTGTTTGGTAGCTTCTCTGCTTGGCCCATATTAAATGAACTGGGCTAACAAAGTTTCGCCGCAAGACAGAGGGATTTAGTGCACGCACTGAGACGAGAGAGGTATGCATCAACTCGTCTTAGTTAAGGGAATAACATAGTTTAATATGAAAAAACGGTAAAGTATCCCTTTAAGGTTCTAAAGTTATGATTCAAAACACAAATTGCCTTATAGCGCCACCTACTATAGAACGGGTGTGTGTGTGTGCCTGAGTAGCGGTACACAAATTTGGGTTTATCCTGACAATTTGGGGGTCTCTATGATTTATTTTCTATGAAACCCATACACTTTTAAGGCAGAAAAAGGAGGAGGGAGAGAAGGAGGAAGAGGAAGAAGAAAGAGAAAATCAGTACAAAGTAAAAAATAACTTTTGTTAGTGGAAGAAAAGTTAATGACAATCATAATATACATATAATATCATTTTAAATTGTGCTTTTTTTGTGAAATAAAGTGAAAGTGAAATAGGCCAAGAATGTTACTTACCTTGATGTGGTTGTAGATCTCACCGTTGTAACACAACCAGAGGTAGGGAAACTTCTTGACACGCAGAGGCTGCATGCCGTACAGCTGGTCCACAATAGCAAGGCGGTGAAACCCAAAGCAGCAGTTGGTGAATCCATTGACATTCTCGAAGCGGAAAGCATCTGGACCACGATGCGCGATCTTCATGGCATTGGAGCACTGAGCTGCGAGGCACTCATCACTACCGAACAAGGCCCATATACCACACATTCTGATGGAAAAAATTGCATTAAAACTAGAAGGAAGTCAAATTAGTAATGCTATCCGAACATTTTAACACAAGAATTCAAAACTGTTGAATACGCAAACACACAAAATTACCTTTGAAACGGTACACAAAAATTCGTCAAAGAGACACTCGCACTCTGATGTGAACAACCCCAACACAAAAGTGGACAAGACAGACTGAATTAAAATGCAAATTCAGAAGGTGGCACTTATGGAACAGCAGTAATACAGTGGTTTCAACAGAAACACAAAGGACAAAGGAGGTTGCACTAGTGTTATGACAGAAAAGAAAGGAATTCCAATTTATTTATTTATTTTTGCATTTAGTTCTACGTTTTGTGTCATATTTGATACATCAGGCTTTTATGGCTCATATAGTATGATACAGTGCGAATATGAGGCTCTCACACAATTTTATCCAGAGCTTTATTCTCCTGAGAAGTTTTGTAAAATTAGTTTTTTTTATTGTCATTACTTTGTTTGGAGCACAAGAACAAATGGGGAAAAAAGCATTTGGAAATAATATTTTATTTATATGTTATGCTGTGTCCACTGTAGTGATCATCAGGACTCAGTTGTTAAAAAATTAAATGACATGAAAATACATTTATAGGCAAAAACAATGGATTTTTTTTATTTATTTATTTTATTCACCAATCAATTTGTAGGTTTCAGGATTTTCTTTAACCAAACATTGTATAAAGATGATTCTTAACTATGTTGTGAAAGATACAACAAGATGATTTTAGATTTTACTTTATGCAATATATGTGTACAATGGCCTTAAATGGGTAGTCCCATTCTATGCAGTGTATCTAATTTGCATATTAATGTGTTCTTGGGGCAACATGTAACGAAAAAAGAAGTGTAATAAGTAGTAAATCGTTTTCATTAGAATATCTAATATTTCATAAGAATATTTATATATAATTTCTTTCCTCATTCACTTGACTGATTTACATGCTGTAAGTTCTGATGTCCACAGTGGACATTTGAAATAGATGTCCTGTTTCGTAAATATTTCCTGAGATATTGATTAAAATTTGTGCAAAATTTGATCATTCAGTCAGTGCCAGTCATATTTAAAGACCAAGGAGACAGAGTTGTCATGTTGAAACCTCCAAACATTTGGTATCTCTGAAAAACTTGAAACTGTAACACATACGGTTTCAGAGAAATTCACTGAAACATAAGGTCCACTATAGTGGACAAAATGCTATGCCTGGGTCTCAGGAGGATATAGTGTTAAGAAGTCGTTGCAACTTATATGTACTATAACAATAATACCGTACACAATTAAAAAAAGCATTTATTGTGATATAGAACATGAAATGGTCACATGCCTACTACTCAGTAGTCCGCTTTTACAGCCTTGTGTTTATACTCACTATATTGCAAACTATTCCAACTCAAGCTGTCATGGAAAGTGTTTTAAAAAACAATTTGTAAAGTCATCCCTGCAGCACTCTTATTGCATCAGAAAAAAAATATCTAATTGCCCATTGGACGTTGGATTTTCAATCAATATTTTTATCCCTCCATGATTGGGCGATCTCTCAAATGGGCAGGACCTTGCAACAAACTGCCAAATTGACACGATTGTGATACACACACGATTGAGCATAATCGTAAAAGCTCAAAACAGTTTTCCAAAATGAAATTTAGGCCCTGATTGTTGTTCTTTTTTTTTTACTGTTGTACTGACATTCTGTACTTTTTGTGGTATCAGCACCAACTACTAGAGTTTTGGTATTGTAAAATCTAAAGTAACTGCAAATTTACACCTCACAATTCTGACTTTTTTCACAGAATTTCATGATAAACTCACAATTCCATGTTATAAAGATAAAAAAATTAATAAAAAAAAGTTTATTCCGTGGCGGAAACAAGCTTCCATACATATTTTATAGGTTTGACAGGAAAGACTGCTGTGGTTAAACATGTGAAAATGTACAAAGCTGGAGAATACCAACTGAGCAAGTAAAACCTGTCCTCTTATGGTTGAACTGAATACAAACAGTTTAGTAGTTTATATCAACATAATCATCTCACTAGTATGCTATGCACCAGTTGGTTAAATGTGCAAAAAGATGCCATGACTATTCAGTGTAATGTGCACTGATATAGATCAGTGGTAGTGTGTGGCATTGAGAAAGAGAACAGTGAGATGTTTTTTTTTTTATTTCTCATTTCTTATTTTGTTTCTCACCTGATTTAAAACTGTATGTGTATGATCTCTAACTCTTCCAATAAGAAAGCTATAAAAACTGTGAATCTTTTCAAATATATTTTCTTGCTCCCTGGCATGTAATATATCATTGTCATTCTATGTTTCTTGTGTTAAAAAAAAAGTGGTAGTGTGTGATTACTTTTTTATTTTTTATTTAACATAAGCAAAATGTACATTTATACAATGGCATTCATAACAAGTATCAAGCAACGTACGTATCAGTTTACATAAATAAATAAAATGTTTAAAAAAGTATAAGGGTGAGTCTCTTCATTCGCCTTCTAATAACTCTCATAGCGTGGTGGAAGTGTGAAAAGATGTCGGAATTGCGTGATATAATCTCGCAATATTGGCTTTTTTTCTCACAATTGCACAGTTTTCTCAGTCTCGCAATGACATTACTTCTCGCAATTAAGTTTAGATCTGGCAATTGTGAGGATAAAACTTGTGGAAACAAAACGTCAGCACTGCAAGATAGGCTATTCTCAATTATCATCATTCATTTTTTTTATTTATAATTCCTTGGCTGAAAAAAAAAAAAAACAACTTTTACATGTATGACAGGAAAAGCTGTGGTTTAACATTACAAAAATGTACCAAGCTGGAGAATGCCAACATGTTATAATCACATTTTTGCATATTAAGTGTAATCAATTCTTAAAAAATCATTCAGATACAACGTGATATACCTGTAAAAAGTGCTTGATTTGGTGTATCTCGGAAGAGCTGTGAGTATGTGAAGAACCAGTCCTTCTTCAGTGCAGTCCGGCTGATGAAATAAAACACCTGCTGCTGCATTTCAGCGTAGCCTAGTATATTTGACCTCAGTCAAAGGCGCTGCTGATTGGTCGATTTTGCAACGATCGTTGTCATGACGTAATGACGTTCAGAATAGTTTTGGTTCCTGCCAGCGTTTAGACTTGCTTGCGATTGTCTTGATTTTGTTTTTTTTTGAGGATATTAAAATGTGCGCAGACACCAGTGATCACTGCGAGATGCATGCCGGTGTGTTGACAAATCGAGGCCCCCCTTGAACAGGTGTCTGTTAGGACCCCATTGGCTCAAATTACTTTTAATAGGTAGGCTACTCTCTTTATTTTTATACAGTAAGCCATACGTATTTTAAATTCAGCGTTCATATGTAGGCTACTTAGGATAATAATTAGGCTAACTGGAAGTTGATGGATACCCGATTTCCAGGAAAGACCTGATTTGTCATGACACTGGGACCATGACACTGGTTAGAACTTGTTCCGAATGTCATGCTGACATAACGCACTGACCGGGCACACATGTTTTTCTTTTCTTTTCTTGTTTTTTTATAGGTTACATGTTGAACATTAAACATATCAAAAATATGAACAAGATAAATAGGAAACATACCATGTATGCCTATGTATACATAACTTATATAAATAGGCAAACTGAGAACAAGAAGGGTAGCCTATATATTTATACTCGAAGTAAAAGAGGAGCTCAGTTCGTTCATGGTTCCGGTTGCTAACAGGTGTTGTGCCGAATTTCCCAGTAGCACCTCAATGCAGTACACGAGATCCGGGGGGCGGAGTTGGATCCAGATATAAGGGCCGCTGGAGATTGGTAGGTTTAGGGGTGGGTTTAGGGATTAAGGGGTGGAGATGGGTGGGTTTAGGGATCAGGGGGTGGAGATAGGTTTAGGGGTGGGTTTAGGGATCAGGGGGTGGAGATGGGTAGGTTTAGGTATATGTAAGGTGGGAGGAGTTGGATCTGGATCCGACTCCTCCCCGTGGATTTCATGTTCTGCAGTGTTTCGACCCCCCTGCCCCTGCCCCCCTAGTTGAAGTCAGTACCTGATTGCCTAATCCTAACCCCGCCCTTAATCCTAACCGCTCCCCTAATCCTAACCCCTCCCCCACAACTAATCCTAAACCTAGAGGGGTAATCATTTGGCGGGGGTCGAAATACACCTGTTTTTGAAAGTCTTTGTAAGGTTTCAAAATATTTTTTTATGTGATTCTTTCAAACCATTTAACAGTTGTGTATGTAAAAGTTGCCTAATAATATTAAAAGGTTAACATGAAAATGAGATTCTTTATATCATCTTTTTTTTTTCATAATAAAAAAAATAACATCCCCTTTCTCTATACATTTTAGATCAATTTAGCATATTAAATGAACATTCAAAATCAATCCAATTTTTTTTTTTTACATGCATGCATTCGGAAAAGAAAATGTAATACAGTCTCAACATCCTTTTTACAAAATACACAATTTTCAGAGAGATCAGTTTTATATGGAACAGGTTAGTTGGATAAATTATATGTAGGATTTAAATTTCACTAAATTTATTATTAACACAGTATTTGTTATGATAAGTCCAATTTAATTTCCAATTAATATTCTCTAAATGGTTATTCCAGAAATACTTATATCGAAATGTTTCAGGGAAAGATATCTTTATTAAATGTTAATTGCTTATAAAATTCAATAGAGCCCAGCAAAATTTTCAAAAAACCTGCAATCAAATACAATACTATATTCTCATGCATTGGAATACCAAATTTTAGTAATGATGGAAATGATTGACAGTGCTGTAGATACTGACACATCATTCCGTTTGATGTTAGTTGTTTGAATAAATATTTTGCAATATTATAAAAATACAGTTGAGCTTTGACAATTATTTTCAGTTAATTTGACAGTTTAATGGTAGCCTGAAAAGCGGCTTTTAGGAGTAGCATTGCAGACACAAAATATATATAACTTGCATTCAGTTTTGCCATTGATAAGTGGCATTAATATGCTTTGCAGTGAATTCATTGCATCAGCCTGTGTGTTTGATAAAGTCATCTGACTAGTAAAACCTGTCCTCGCATGGCTGGTTTAAAACTGTTTGTAGTGTAAAGCAGCATAGTCCTCTCAGTAGGATTCACCAGTTGGCCGGTAACATTTTTATGAATTCTAACAATGCGCTGAGAACATGAACATAGTCAGTAATGTCTTTGTGAATGTAAATCAGTATGAAAACACATGTACAGTATCAGTATACTAAGGGAGGTGTGAGAAGTACAGGCCTGGCTGATGAAACACAGGCTACATTTCTGCATATTTGACCTTGGTTACTCCTGAGAATGGGAATCGCTGCTGATTGGTTGAATATGCAAAGTTTCCATGACATTCTCTTGGTCATGACTATTCAGCGTAGTGCATGTTTTCTTTCTCTATTTCACATAATGAGCAAAATACAATGACATTCATAAATGTAAATAAACAAGTATCAAGCAAGGCATGTATCAGTTTAAGCAAATCTATAATAATAGTTTTTTTTTTAAAGTTATCACATTATCTGAAAAATACTACATTATCTTTTGTCCCTGTCCTTCTCTTTTTTATTGTTAAATAATATATATATATATATATAAAAAAATAATTGAATAGTAACAACAATTTTATAATTTTATATATATAAAATCTTTATATATATAGAATCTTTTTAAGTGATGTAATGATAGGCTACTTATGAAAATACAAAATACACATAAAGCTCTTCAAATGTTTAGTTATAGGCACCTTACGAAGATGCGATTTTTATGGAGTTTACTCTCTTGATCATGGTGATCTTATTCAGGCATGTTTCCAGCGTGCTTTGTTTTAACGCAGTTGAAGCATAAAACACAAAACAATAAATAAACACAGTGAAATATACCTCTTAAATAAATTTAAATAAATATACCTTTAATATATATAAGGTAGGCTACTCCCGCTCGCCTTCGGATGCAGCCTTTTATATGGCACGCATCTGTATAGCAACAATTAAGTATTCACATACAAATGTGAAGTAATTAGGGTTTTTTTTCTCTCTCTCGGGACAGCAACACTACAAAACCATGGTATTTTACAATATAATGCATGGTTGTATAGTAAACTACTCAACAGTAAATTACTTTAAATATAACAACCTTCAACATATTCAGAATTAAAATGCAATATACACATAGTCAAGCAGTAATATGAATGCAACAACATATCTAAAAACCCTGACAAGGGAGGTTTTTTATGCAGAATACATAACTGTACTTTTACTCTTGATATCTTAAGTAAATTAAATACAAGTATGCAAGTAAGGTTTTAAATATAACTACTGAGATTTCCCCAATGTGCCATTAATACTTACTAAACTAAAAGTAGTTTAAGTATCACTATATCTTCCAACAATTACTTTGTCCAACTCTAAACAATTTCTCTTTTGTATGTTTCTCTAAATCAGACCAGACCCCTGTACTGCAGGATAAACTTCTAGAGCAGGGAGGCCCTGACAGTGCTGCTGGAGCTGTTGAGAAGTGACCGGCAACACGGATGGGGTTCCACAATAGAGACCCTGGTATTTGCCACTTCGTGCTTGAACCCCTAAATATTGAACGGTTAAATAACATTAAACGGTCAAAATTAATATTTAACATACACAGTTTCACCTAATCTCATGTTAATCTTGAGTGAGTACCTATAGAGTAGTAGTGCATCCTTCATATCTCCAAAAAGTCTTTAGTTTTATCATATTTATAAAAGAAAAATACAGCTTTCCGATTCTCTCCGGAAAAAGCCGGAGAGAATCGGCTTTTTTTTAAACTTTGGCCATGTTTAGCATGAGAATCCATCTCTTTAACACTGTAAACAACTCTGAATACATGAAACACCATTGTACACCCCCCCCCCCTCCCTCCCCCCCTCCCCCTCCCTCCCCCCCCCCCCCTCCCTCCCCCCCCCCCTCCCCCTAAATAAAGTGCAGGATGAATCCAGATGAAATTAGGAGAAGCAGAGTCCTTCCCAGCCTTGCTTTTGTTCCATCGCTTCTTATTTGAGCAGTTGGGCATTCTGCGAATGATCTTTCTGTGAGGCAAACCAACAAGCAAAAACAAAGCACTATTAGGAGTAAAAACTAACAGTAGGGCTACTTTAAAAAAAGTTATTATGATTTGAGCAAAATAAGTGCGCAGCTTAGATTACTTTGATTATAAACACATGGAAATTAAAACTGATGAAAAAAATATAGTTATCACAACACACCTTTGACCACCAGTTGTATACTGTGATTAACTATCACAGCTGGAACGAAACAGGTGTACGTTCCTCCATCGGAGAGCTGAAGATCGGTGAGTTCGAGAAAGATCTGGCCGTTCTTGAGCTTTTCAGGTAAAACTTCTGCTCTGTTCTTGTACGCTGGGTCTTGTGTCTTTACATAAACTTCTCCATGGATAATTTCATACACATTCCTGGTGTCGTTGTGTCTCCAGTGGATTGTCAGTTGTTTTTTTTCAAGTATAATTCTTCTGTCACTGCACAGCAAAACGACAGAGCCTCCTTCATCGCCTTCAACTGCTGGATGCAGAGAAGCTAGAAAACAAAACTTTTTTTTAGTTTTACATAAATTTAATCGTTCACTATTATTATACATTATACAAAAAGTCTGAAACCACATTGAAAACCTGTTTTTTATTTTTTTATTTCATATTATTACAATTATTTCTGAATTTCTAGGTCCGAAATCAAGTGTTGCTTAAAAATTTACATTGATCAGTGACTCTTTATACATTCAGATTTTCTTTAATTCAAATGTAAAATGTTCTTTGGAACTTCTTAAATCATGCTGGAAATGTTTTGCAAATAAATTGTAATGGCAAAAAAAAAAAGTATTAAGTCATAAAACTGCAAAGTAAAACGTTTCACTAGTGTTTTCAAACCTTAGTACCCTACAGTATAGTGATGGGAGAAAAGCTTTGAATCAATTTAACCAATTGCTTCACAAAATGATTCACTGTTTCGAAGTGTTCAAAACCCCACACTCTGGCGACCCCTGCTGGTCACAACGGTTTATTTGCAAGAGATACTTAGGCCAAACATGCATAAAACACCTTTTACAAACCCATTCCAAATGTTTGTTTTTTTTTGTTTGTTTTTTATAAAATCTATCAAATGCAATTGTCTAACAATCTAATAATATTAATTATCCAGTCTCTGTGTAATATGTGTTCTTTTATCAATTCCCAGGGCTTGTTTTGTTTGTTCCATGGATTGCTCAACTAAACAAACTAATTAAAAGAGACTAATAACTACTTTTATTCCTATCAATTATACTAATGTCTCATTAAAACGTCCACAAATGTATAAAACTGATTAGAGATCTGGTAAAACTCATAGATATTTGTTCAATGATCTCACTGAATCCGCATGATTCATTAACCATTAAAATTGTATCTCTATACCACTATGGTTTGGCCTTATCTACTGAAATCACGTGACTTTGGCAGTTTGAAACATTCTCCCAAACACTGATTCAAAACAAAAGATTCATAAAGGTTTCTAAGCAGTACATATACAGTATTTGCTCTGTTCTTACCTGTATCTATCAACAGTATCAACAGATGAAACAGCATCTGAAAATAGCAATGTCAAGTCCATAAAAAGTAATTCAAAATATTCCACCATCATTATCCATTAAAAAAAAAAAAAAAATCATCAACTATATCTTCTTTCAAATGTGCATCATTTTATATTTTATTTTAAATAAGTACCGCCTATCTTGGCTGTAGCCTACAGTTGAGGGTAAACTTGATTGGTCCGAGCATGTTAGTTACTGACAGCTATTTTGTTCAATGAAATGAATGAAGACTTATGAATCTTTGTGCAGCATTTACTATGTCTTGTTTACAGAGATGGGACCAAGTCACACATGTGCAAGTCTCAAGTAAGTCTCAAGTCTTAACCTTCAAGTCTCAAGTAAGTCCCAAGTATTTTTTTCTTGGGCAAGTCAAGTCAAGTCAAGTCACAGGCTATGTCAAGTCAAGTCAAGTCAAGTCAAGTCCTGTAGTAGGTCAAGTCAAGTCCAAGTCAAGTCACCTTATAATTGTAATTTTACCTGCAGAATCTGATCTTAATAGAGTGAAAAGACAAGATATAAGTAGCCAAACTGTCAGTAAGTTACAATAATTTGGATTTGCATTGTAAATACTCATGTTCAGTAAAATACATCATGGAATCAAACAAAATTGTAACTTCATAAAATTATTTATTTTTCACTTCTGCCAACAGTGTTTTAAATGTTTTAAATTGTCAACATTGAGTCCATAAAACAAATAACAGCTTAACATCCAACAGACTCCTCTCTGAACACCTCCCTCTCTCTCTCTCAAACACGTACAACATTAAACTTTGTTACATTTCTCCTCTCTCTCACACACACACTCTCACTCTCTCTCTCTTTTTTTTTTTTTACGCGGGCCTACAGAGGCGCGTTTTTTTGACCGCCTGCTTATGGGGCGGGCAGCTAGCGGATCGTTAGGAAATCGCTGATAAAACCTTAATGGCTACTTTAGCTATTATTACTTTAGCTGGGTCATTATACGAAAACGTGCCATTTCCCACTTTTAATGTTTGATTTTCAAAGTACTGTTTTGAAAATCTTTAAGCCCCTTTTTGGATGAAGTAGATCCTAACATCTCAGGAAAATGTGCCGTGCCATCTCAGGCTATCTTATTTTTTATTTTATTTTTATATAACCAACGTAAATGTGTGTGTTTGGACAACCCTGTTACCGACATATTAATTACTTTCTGAAAAGGTTTTAAATACATATATAGAACAAATCTGATATACTGTGAAAGATAAACCCCCCCTTGTTACATTAAGAGTGTTTGTGAATTGAGAATATTGTAAGTTTTATTTTTTTTAGTGGATGAATACGTTCATTTCCAAATGACACTCTCCCAGCATCTTCTGTTTTAAGAAAAATGTATGGAAACAAAAATAAAACACCTCAATTCAACTTTGAGTGGATTATTAGCCTCTCTTACTAAACATTTACAATTAGTTGATTGCATTTTTATTTTCATTTTTTAAATGATATTAGAATATTATACAAGTAACAGGGTTGACACATCAGTAACAGGGTTGACAACAGTTACCGTATTGGTTATACTGCTTGTTTGAGTTAGAGTTATGGGTGTAATGGAGTCTTAATTGGACATTTAATTCAACATGACTAATCAGCATATTTTGGAGACAGCTCTATTGAGATATTTTAACATAAAAATTATAATATACAGTGGGGAGAACAAGTATTTGATACACTGCTGATTTTGCAGGTTTTCCTACTTACAAAGCATGTAGAGGTCTGTAATTTAGATCATAGGTACACTTCAACTGTGAGAGACGGAATCTAAAACAAAAATCCAGTATATCACATTGTATGATTTTTAAATAATTAATTTACATTGTATTGCATGACATAAGTATTTGATCACCTACCAACCAGTAAGAATTCCGGCTCTCACAGACCTGTTAGTTTTTCTTTAAGAAGCCCTCCTGTTCTCCACTCATTACCTGTATTAACTGCACCTGTTTGAACTCGTTACCTGTATAAAAGACACCTGTCCACACACTCAATCAAACAGACTCCAACCTCTCCACAATGGCCAAGACCAGAGAGCTGTGTAAGGACATCAGGGATAAAACTGTAGACCTGCACAAGGCTGGGATGAGCTACAGGACAATAGGCAAGCAGCTTGGTGAGAAGGCAACCACTGTTGGCGCAATTATTAGAAAATGGAAGAAGTTCAAGATGACGGTCAATGTCCCTCGGTCTGGGGCACCATGCAAGATCTCACCTCGTGGGGCATCAATGATCATGAGGAAGGTGAGGGATCAGCCCAGAACTACACGGCAGGACCTGGTCAATGACCTGAAGAGAACTGGGACACAGTCTCAAAGAAAACCATTATTAACACACTATGCCGTCATGGATTAAAATCCTTCAGCGCACGCAAGGTCCCCCTGCTCAAGCCAGCGCATGTCCAGGCCCGTCCGAAGTTTGCCAATGACCATCTGGATGATCCAGAGGAGGAATGGGAGAAGGTCATGTGGTCTGATGAGACAAAAATAGAGCTTTTTGGTCTAAACTCCACTCGCCGTGTTTGGAGGAAGAAGAAGGATGAGTACAACCCCAAGAACACCATCCCAACCGTGAAGCATGGAGGTGGAAACATAATTCTTTGGGGATGCTTTTCTGCAAAGGGGACAGGACAACTGCACCGTATTGAGGGGAGGATGGATGGGGCCATGTATCGCGAGATCTTAGCCAACAACCTCCTTCCCTCAGTAAGAGCATTGAAGATGGGTCGTGGCTGGGTCTTCCAGCATGACAACGACCCGAAACACACTGCCAGGGCAACTAAGGAGTGGCTCCGTAAGAAGCATCTCAAGGTCCTGGAGTGGCCTAGCCAGTCTCCAGACCTGAACCCAATAGAAAATATTTGAAGGGAGCTGAAAGTCCATATTGCCCAGTGACAGCCCCGAAACCTGAAGAATCTGGAGAAAGTCTGTATGGAGGAGTGGGCCAGAATCCCTGCTGCAGTGTGTGCAAACCTGGTCAAGAACTACAGGAAACGTATGATCTCTGTAATGGCAAACAAAGGTTTCTGTACCAGATATTAAGTTCTGCTTTTCTGATGTATCAAATACTTATGTCATGTACTGTAGCTCATCCCAGCCTTGTGCAGGTTTATCCCTGATGTCCTTACACAGCTCTCTGGTCTCGCCATTGTGGAGAGGTTGGAGTCTGTTTGACTGAGTGTGTGGACAGGTGTCTTTTATACAGGTAACGAGTTCAAACAGGTGCAGGTAATACAGGTAATGAGTGGAGAACAGGAGGGCTTCTTAAAGAAAAACTAACAGGTCTGTGAGAGCCGGAATTCTTAATGGTTGGTAGGTGATCAAATACTTATGTCATGCAATAAAATGCAAATTAACTACTTAAAAATCATACAATGTGATTTTCTGGATTTTTGTTTTAGATTCAGTCACTCACAGTTGAAGTGTACCTATGATAAAAATTACAGACTTCGACATGCTTTGTAAGTGGGAAAACCTGCAAAATCATCAGTGTGTCAAATACTTGTTCTCCCCACTGTATATTATGTAAATACTATTAGTAAGAAAAGTACGCCTGTGAAAATTCTCAGTCATCCAGGTCATAGTTATCCAAGAAGGGTTGGCTCAGGGGTGACAACTCCACAGAGGTTAAATACCTGGCACTCCCCATCAGTCATTTAGAACTGAAGAAACCCCTTGGATGAGAGGCAAAACATCTTCAAATATGAAAGTACCAAGTCCAGTTGCCCTTGATTTAACCTTTCTTGGGTATACAACATGGGTAAGACACACAAAAGCATACTTTCGTCAACCCTGTTACCCTGGAATGGTAACAGGGTTGACGAAAAATGTTATTGGCGGCCATTACTAGCCATGAGGTATAGGTAATGACACCACATAATGTGCCTTAAAGAGAGGCTTAAATGTTGTTATATATGTATATTTTTAAATATGTACAAATAACTTTTTAACGTATGCTTTTCTGGTAACAGGGCTGACACAATGAGCGTGTCCCTGTCTTTCAGACATTACATAAACTCAAAGAAAATTCATTAAAAGAAGAGAACACTTACTTGTCTTCTACCATCAACCTCATGAAAGGCAGATGATGTCACTTCCTGGAACTGATGCAACTTTTGGAACAGTCCATTATCTTTAAAGAGGTGTTTTCATAAAAAGTAACAGGGTTGACGAGAACCTAGCGACCCGACTAAATTGTGGTTTTTTTCAATATTTGACACATGTTAAGAATAAAATCCATTCATGACTAATGAACTGACACTTAAGGCTTTATACAAGTATATGTTTTTTATGATAGTTTGACTTTTTTGGCCTCGATAGCAAGTAGAAGTAGAAAAATCATACTGAGGGACAGGCCATTTTCAACATTTCTGCAAGATGCTTTGCACAAAAATGTGATTAAAATCCTTTAAAAACAAAAGAAACAGAAATTAATTTATTCTTATATTATGAGACATATTATGGAAACTAAATTATAAAATATTTTATTTGTTTTATGGTTTATTAAGATTTACAGAGCTTTTTTTTTCTGAGGGACACAAAATGGCACGTTTTCGTATAATGACCCAGCTAACTACCAACTAACCAGATAACATTAACAAATTGACAAGCACTTACTGGGCGGAATGGCTGTTAATGTTGCATGTCTTGCAAAGCGCTGTTCGTCTTTTGCCATCTTGTGAATAATTCTTGAAGCCGAAAGCGATGACCCTCGGTACCCCTCCGGCTGACATGTTGATGTGATATCTGATCTAAGTGGGCGTGGTGCCTGGTGTGCATAAGGGACAAGAGGGCATGACTGATGATAGTTTCATGATCCAGTCATGACAACTCAGCCTGCGCTCCAGCTGGGTAAACAACTTGATTTTTAAAAATAATTTATATATTTTATATTCAAACTGAAAACATGATGTGATTAACACTCAAGTCATTCAAGTCATCGTGTCTCAAGTCAAGTCAAGTCCCGAGTCTTTAACTTCCAAGTCCGAGTAAAGTCAAGTATTTTATTTTTTGTCAAGTCAAGTCACAAGTCATAAAAATAGCGTCTCGAGTCCAAGTCACCAAGTCACAAGTCCCCATGTCTGCTTGTTTACAACTGTATTTGTTTTACAATTTTTACACAGCGTCATGCACGTTTTTTTTTTTTTTTTTTTGAGTGTTGAATTGAAACAGGCCATGAAACAGAATTTTGACTTTTTTCATTAAAAAATGTCCCTAAGAAGAGAGTTGTTTCAGCTCTTGACACAGTATAGCCTACGTGAAACTTTAAGTACCGACTCTCGAGGTCGGCGTTACGTCACAAATCATGTGACCTGCATAGCAACCATGTTTGAAGGGTAAAACAAACCGAAGGCAAAGCCCGAGGCAAATGAAAAAGGTATCTATTCACAGAAGTTTTGCTGTGGATAATGTCAGTTATGGATACTAACGGACTACTTTGTATTAATAATGAATGATATATGTGTATGCGAATGTATGTCGGTGGTGAGAAGTGAATGTAATAAAACACTCATGTAAAGCGCTTTGTGACTAGCTAACGTTACATATCAGTGAAAGGCACTAACGTTATATGAATACAGATCTTCTTCTTCTATTACATAATGTCTTATCAGTATATAGACAGTCTCCTAGCGCCTGCATTGACCAGGTACCACAGAAAGCTGTCGCTAAAAAAATATTTGTTAGCAAAATATTCTGTTCTTTTCAGAAACATTTAATGTATCCTCTAGCCTTATGGATTCAATTTGTACCTCCAAGATCTGTATTTTGACATGGATTACCATTTTTGTAGCAGTTAACCTCCCAAGTAGCCTACTAGTTTTTCAAATTTGTCATTAGAAATCAACATGTATTTTAGATGGGGGACAACATTCTATTTCACGAGGTGCTAGTAGCAATTGTTGTAAACGACCTCATTGCAATATGGAATCCTTTAATTTTTTTAACAGCTCAGCATCTGCAGGTACTGTGTTACTGCAGTGTAACGTTAGAATAAGAGCAAGAAACACCATTTGCTATGCTTTTCCTCCGGACTATATGTTTGAATAAACAAAATTCATTGCAATTTTTTAGCTTTTAATTTCAAGTGTTGTGTCGAAAATAAATTCAGATCATGTTTGGTCATTGAGCTAACGTTAGGTGCAAACCTATTTTTTACAGTCTATGGTGCAAACTAGATGCATGTTGATCTTTTGCGTATGTCACACTCCAGTTTGATGTTTCTCTCTCCTTTCTGGCTTAGTTGCCTCGCTAGGAATCAAATAAAAGGAGAGGTCACTCATTTTTACGCTGTTGTTGGTGCAACCAACAACACAACAGTTATTCGGCATGATTTGCAACCAAAGGAAAAGAGCTCGGCGCTCGTTTGTCTTCCGCTTCGTGTTGCTTAATGGCAGGCGCTTGTTTGTTTTAAGCCAGGCGAAAGTATAACCAAGGCTTTACCCTTCGCCGCGTTGCTATGCGCGCGCAGTGCATTATGGGAGTAAAAGTCCCGGATGTCCGACCTCGAGAATGCACGTTTGCACGACATTCGATATAAGTGTGCACTGGCTTGTCTTCTTTGCAGTCTCATTCAAACGTCTCGCGTCATGCACAGTTTTCATTAGGTTTTTTGTTTTGTTTGTTTTTTTATCTACCCGTGAATGGTGAAAGAATGGTCTTTGTGTTGCAAAGACATCATAAATCAAAATGCTATACCACATAATAATGATTCTCATTATTGTACACTGAAACTTAGCTCAACAACATGCAGTTTAACTTGAGAAAGTCTTACCGTCGGTACATGTTGTAGTCAGATGTGTGTGAGGGTTACTCTCGGACTCTCGGCAGCTGTTTGGAAATACAAGAGGATTTAAATACCAGCGGGTAAATCGTCTCCGGTTACTATCGTAACCTCGGTTCCCTGAGAGGCGGGAACGAGACATTACGTCACTGACGTATATGGGAACTCCCTTCCTCCTCATTTTCACTGAAATCTTATTGGCTAACGCCAGCTGGAGACAGCTGGCCAATTGACGCGAAACATGCAAATGCTGACCGGTCCGCGGGCAGTATAAATAGCATGGGCGCGACAATTACGTCAGAATCAAGACTGAACGCTAGCACAGTTGATCAAACGGCGAGCACGGCGGCTGACATAATGTCTCGTTCCCGCCTCTCAGGGAACCGAGGTTACGATAGTAACCGGAGACGTTCCCTTTCAAGGCGGTCACTTCGACATTACGTCACTGACGTATATGGGAACTGTATAGAATCCCGCCGTGAGCGCAGTGAAGATAAGCCCTGAACGGGGTCAAGCTACACTCCCACGAGAGACAACAGTTCTAAGCCGGCAGCGCCGCTAGGAGCACTCGAACCGATAGGCGAAACTTGACCAAGAAACGTCTGTTCCAACCTTACCAAGTTGCATATCCAATGCAATGAAGCGAAGGCTGCACTGGAGGCCAGCACAACACCATAAACAGTCAAGCACAAGAGTTAACACAGTGTCGACAGCAATAGCGGTGACAGCTGCATAACCTTATAGCCATACACAGAGTTAACAGCACATTGAAAACTACTGCGTAATGCGGAAACCACTATGTAACATTATAGTCATAACACAGAGTTAGCAGCAATGGTAACTCTGCATAATGCAGACTAGGCCTACTGCACAGCTGGTGGTAAGAGTTCATGCAGTACATAAATAAAACTCACCGAACCCACGACACTATAGGCAGTGCATAAAACTTGAAACCCTGGCAAACGTGTTCTGAGAAGACAGCCAGCATACCTAATCCCGTAGGCATTAAACCACATTGAAAAGCGTCGAATTCAGTGAGAAAGTCTCAGTATAAAACAGCACGTCCCTAGTACCATCCACCAAGCACACAAACAGCTAGTCAGACTGCTGCCTAGTGATCCACGTACATCCGCAAAGCCCTTACAGGGCCAACAGCACTCTGAGCATCGGCATCATGCGAGGCTGACGGCTCAGCAGATAAGGCGGGCAGGGATCAATCTGTGCTCTGAACAGTGTAAGCGACTTCGGAACGCAGCTTGGTATCGGACGGAGAGTGACGCTGCAGTCACTAGGTCCGAGACAATGCAACATCATTCACGTAGAATGAGCGTAGGTCTCCAAGTGCTTGCTTGGGCGAGAGCAGGTGGAAAGGGCATCTCAAAGAGAGCTCTCAGCACTTATTAGTGTGAAGTGTCTTGCTCAACTCAGGACCCAGCAGCGGACACACAAGAAGGTTCCACAGCCTGGGGCTGGGGGCCAATCGTCTGTAGAAGCAGGACCTTCCTGAGGGGGATTGTCATGGGGGAGCCCCATAACTCTCTCAGGTCCGTGAACCGGGGATGATAGGCCAGTAAGGGGGTCACGAGGAAACTGACACTCCCTTGTAGAACATAGTCCGATGTTCTATAGCCGATTTACAGGAGTGCAAATTAACACATAGCTGAATGTACATAAACACAGTGCCAGTGGCCGTAGCGACAACAGCTGTGAATATACGCAGTTAGATAATAGCCCCATTATAGCATAGCACCTCAGAAGTACACAAACACAGTCGTAGCTAGAACTGTGAGTATACGAGTTAGTACAGAATAGCCAGTTGCACTGAAGGAAACGGGGCAACATAACAGCGTAGCACATGTACGTAACAGCATCGCTCGCTGTAGTGCCAACTATATGCAGTAGCTCAGTATAGGCACTGAAGGATACGGGGCAACACCGCAGCATGAACACATCCATGTGCAAATAAATGCAGCGCAGGTCGCCGTATCGACAGAGACTGTGAATATGCACAGTTCGACTGGGATAGCTAGTTGCACTAGATACAGGGCAACATGACAGCATAACACAAGTGCATAAGAATAGCGAATCCATGTATGTATATAAACGCAGCGTAAGTCACCATAGCTGAGATGCACAGTTAGATCAGGATGGCTAGCTGCACTGAAGGAAACAGGGCAGCATTACAGCATAACACATCCGTGCACGTACATACATCCAGAAACTGTGAATATGCATGGTTAGATTAGGATAGCTAGTTTTGCACTGAAGGAACAGGGCAACAAAATAGCAAAAACACATCCTTGTACACATAAGTGCAGTGTAGTCGCCGTAGCGACAGAACTGTGAATATGCACAGTTAGATAGGACAGCTGGTTGTTGCACTGAAGGATAGAGGGCAACATAACAGCATAACACATCAGTGTGCACACTTAAAACATCTGTGTGTACAATGCAGCGCTAGTCGTCGAAGCGACCGAAACTGCATGAATATGCGCAGTTCAAACATAATGGTCAGTTACGTTGAGGGCAACATAACAGCATAACGCTTCAGTGTGTACACAGATGCAGCGCAAGTCGCCGTAGCGACGACTGTGACTATGCACAGTTAGATATGATAGCTAGTTGCACTGAAGGATACAGGGCAATGTGATAGCATAGTTACATTAATGTGTACAAAAACACAGCGTCAGAGGCATAGCGACATCGACTGTGAATACGTAGTTAATCAGAATAGCCGGTTGCACTGAGGATACAGGGCAATATATAACGGCATAAATCATACACATATCAATGTCGTAACATATCAGTGCGTAGTGTGTACACAGCGTCAGTTGCATCGCGCAACAACTGTGAATACGTAGTAGTCAGAATAGCCATTTGCACTGAAGGATACAGGGCAATATACAACGGCAAAATTCATAACACATATCAGTGTGTAGTGTGTACATAAACACAGCGTCAGTTGCATCGCGCAACAACTGTGAATACGCACTGCGTAGTAATCAGAATAGCCATTGCACTGAAGGATACAGGGCAATATACAACAGCAAAATTCATAACACATATCAGTGTGTACATAAACACAGCGTCAGTTGCATCGCGCAACAACTGTGAATACGCACTGCGTAGTAATCAGAATAGCCATTGCACTGAAGGATACAGGGCAATATACAACGGCAAAATTCATAACACATATCAGTGTGTAGTGTGTACGTGTAAACAGCGTCAGTTGCATCGCGCAACAACTGCGAATACGTACTGTGTAGTAATCAGAATAGCCATTGCACTGAAGGATACAGGGCAATATACAACGGCAAAATTATAACACATATCAGTGTGTAGTGTGTACATAAACACAGCGTCAGTTGCATCGCGCAACAACTGTGAATACGTACTGTGTAGTAATCAGAATAGCCATTTGCACTGAAAAATACAGGGCAATATATAGTGGCATAAATCCTAACACATAACAGTGTGTAGTGTGTACGTAACACAGAGTCAGTTGCATCACACAACAACTGTGACTACGTAGTAATCAGAATAGCCAGTTGCACTGAAGGATACAGGGCAATATCGTGGCATAAGCATAACACACACATATCAGTGTACATAAACACAGCGTCAGTGGCATCGCACAACAACTGTGAATACATAGTAGAATCAGAATAGCCAGTTGCACTGAAGGATACATGGCAATTTATAGCGGCATAAATCATGAACACATTTAGAGTGCAGTGTGTACGTAAACACAGCATCATTTGTGTTGCACAACAACTGTGAATATGTTGTAATCAGAATAGCCATATGCACTGAAGGATACAGGGCAATATATAACGGCACAAATCATAGCACATATAGTGTACAGTGTGTATAAACACAGCATCAGTGGCGTAGCGACAACAACTGTGAATACGTAGTTAATCAGCATGGCCAGTTGCACTGAAGGATACAGGGCAATATACAACAGGACAAATCATAGCACATATTAGTGTGCAGTGTGTACATAAACACAGCGTCAGTGGCGTAGCGACAACAACTGTGAATACGTTGTTAATCAGCATGGCCAGTTGCACTGAAGGATACAGGGCAATATACAACGGGACAAATCATAGCACATATTAGTGTGCAGTGTGTACATAAACACAGCGTCAGTGGCGTAGCGACAACAACTGTGAATATGTAGTTAAATCAGCATGGCCAGTTGCACTGAAGGATACAGGGCAGCCTGACAACAAAAGCTGTGTAAGCACATCAAAATGTAATGTTACGTAGGCCCAGCGTCAACAGCATAAGCGGTAACAACTGCGCAACTGAGGATAGGGCATTTTTACAACTGAGTTCCCACGGGACTTCATCGCGAGACTACAGCTAGCCGTCTAAAACACTATTTAGGTGAGTTTAAACAATGGCTAAGTTGCTAAACGCATCTTGTTGTCATGTAAGGGCCCTGTTCATGTTGGACAGACATTTTAATTGCATTTTGTGTCTGTTAAGAGGCACAAAGACACTATTTAGGTTAATGCCCCCATAACTGCCGTTTTAGCTGAATGGGAGCTCTGGGCATTAACTGTAACAGCTCCGCGTTGCAAGCACCGATCCGGTTCGTTTTTTTTTTTCTATAGACAGTACTCACAAAGGTAAAACGATCAAGATTAACTTAAAAAAATCACCGGAGTTCTCCTTTAACAGTAAAGCTCAGTGTAATATAGGATGTTATATTTAGTCCAGAGGGCGGCAGTAATAGATTATATAAAGTTAAGTGCATTTGCTAAGGAGAGGTGTGGTGATTATCCTCATGGGACTCAGGAATAGACTTGTGTTCACTGTAATGGACATTATATTTTAGTGAATTTGTCTGACACCAAACACCATGTCCTGTAAAGAACATAACTGTTACTCAGGGATTTTTTTTTTTTTTTTTTGAGATACCAAATGTTTGGAGGTTTCACCATGACAACAACTCTTGACCTTTAAAAATGACTGACACTGATTATAGCCAAATATTGTAATTATCATTTAAATAAGACTGATTTTCAAATTGTTCGTCATAAATTAACATCTTAGAAAAATGTTATGTGGTTTCTAATCAAAATGTGACTTTCTGTTACAGGGCATTGATTTCATACATGTGAACATGTCCATGTAGTTTCTTTGAAAAAATATAATCTATTGCACATGTATAGCCTACATAAATGATATCACACATTGCGCTGAAAACCATTGTAGCATACATACTACATACTGACTAACTGAAACAGTAATTCATTATCACACGCCTAAATACCCTTCCAAATCTCACGAGTACATTGTTGTACACTGAAAACTTATGATGATACTAGACATATATTAAACTCTACATCGTACAGTATAAATTGAGAAAGTCGTCTTACCCGTCGGTACGTGTTGTGTGTGTGAAAGTTATTCTCAGAATTAGCCAAATGCCCAATCCTAAATACAAAATGCCCTATCCTAAATGCCAAATGTCCAATCCTAAATACCAAATTCATTTTCGACTTAGACTTTGTTTCAAATTTAGACTTTTAGTTTTCGTTTAAGACTTTTAGTTTTAGACTTTTAGTTTTCAATCTGACCCAATAATCCCTCATCCCTCCATAGTCAACAACAGTCACACTGCATCTCTGATACCACTCAGTCTTGGTCATGTGGTGATATGCTCAACATCTCTTGTATACTTTTTGTATACGACAGGAAAGCTGAAAAACTGCTGTGGTTTAGGCTAACATTTGAAGCAATCTGCATTCCAGCTCCCATTTAACGAGGTGGGAAGTCGTGATTATAGCGGCATGTGCGTTCTACAGTAAGGTTCTTAAACTCTTGGTCTAGAAAATGAAGAACAAAGAAATGTGCATCAGGTGTACTTTGTATTTTTTATGTTTTAAATAAATTTTAATTAAAGAAGCCAGTGCCAATTCATCGTTACATGTTGCATTATTATATTATAATACTATCATATTCTGTGTTGGCGAATAGCTAACTGCGCTGTAAATAGAAAAGCCTGACAATATCACAGCTAAATACCTTTACGTATTGTGTATTCCGCCATGTTATTCACTGACACGAACCCCAACTCGTAAAGATCGGAGCTTAGAGAAAATCCCGAGCTCCCCACTGGTATTTACGACATTGTGGTGACGTTCAAGTGCGTTCAACGACTTGAACGCAACTTTGTCCTTTGTCGTTCGCTTGCTTGATTGGTCGAATGTGACGGTCTTGGTCATGTGACTGCAGGGCCGTCGCTAATAGCTACTTGGGCCCACTAAATCCAGTAGCTATGCTATTGCACAGCTATATATTCTCATAATATTATGAATGACACATGTATTACAGTGTCAGCTTTTATGCCTGAGAGTTTAAAGAAAACCACAAACACATGCAATTTAGTTTTTCAAACATCTCCTCTTTCTCCCCTACATAAAAATGGTTTAGTCCGATGTAGAGGAACACAATTTTCAGCTCCACCCTGATCGGTGACATCGATGTCGAACACAGCTGCCGACGAGTCAGGGGTAGGGGAAGTTAAAGCAGGGCTCAGTAGTTTCGGGATTTCTTCGCTGTATTCTCGCTTTTTGCTCGCAGGTTTCTCTCTAGAGCGCCCCCCACAGCTTCGGAATAGATATTTGACAACACTGTTGTAAAAATTCGTTGGTGATTCTCAGACACCAGAGGCTAGTGGATCAACGACATCAAAGCAGATGGGACATTCTTTAAAACGTCTTCTTCATTCGGGTTCGAACAGCGTGAGGGAGCGCAATAATGACAGAATTTTAGCAGATTTCTTTTGGCCGTAAAGCAATTGTTTACATCGCGAGACCTGATATCACGCGATACTTCCTGACGCGGCGGCCGGTGGCCCGCCGGCTCAAAGTTGCAAGTGCGGATTTTCCGCTCACGGGCACCAGGGGGGTGCGAAACGATCACCATTCAACCCGAAATAAGTAATATAACCATTCCAATGACTCCGAAGATGTTCAGTTAAGGTAAAAAAAAGTTACTTAGATCATCTTTAACGTTATTTTATTAAAGATTATGAGGGCACATGGATTTAAGAAAAACTACTGAAGTGCATGGATACATTATTTATATTAAATACTACAATATTCCATAAAAAAGTAAGAATTGTAAATTTTGTTTTCATGATGACTTTAATATCGTCATCTAAAACGTGTCCTCGTGGCTGGCTTGAACAGGAAAACTTTAGGTTACTTACGTAACCCCGGTTCTCTGATAACATGAATGAGGTATCTCACTATGGGAAACGCCTCTGGGCATGACAGATCTGGAAGTACCAATTACACCACGTCTGTCAGTTGACAGACCAATCACGACAGTGATGCGGGAGTCCCCCTTCCCACATATATACCACTGCCAGTGGTCCCTACTTCATTCTCTGCATATCTCTTCTCCGTGCACTGCAAGGAGGGACGTGTGGTGAGATACCTCACTCATGTTATCAGAGAACCGGGGTTACGTAAGTAAGCTAAAGTTCTCTTTCAAACATTCGCTCGGTATCTCACTATGGGATATAGACAACTCCCGTATTGCATATATGCTGTCTGAAGCAGGCCTGTCAACCAACTCAGTGATGCATGTAACATAACAATCCCCAATGAGTGTTTTTTTTTATTGTTTTTTTTATACACTTAAGACGGAATGAGCCAGTGATGGCTCAGTGACATCCAGTCTATAAAATCGGACAAATGTGTGAGGCGAAGCCCAACTTGCTGCAGCACATATGTCCTTAACTGAAACGCCCTTAAACAGTGCCCATGAGGTAGCCAGACCTCTGGTAGAATGAGCCCTCAGCCCTTCCGGAGGACAGAGACCACTGCTATTATAACCTAATATAATAGCTTCCACTACCCAGTGGGACAGGCGCTGACGCGAAATAGGTTTCCCTTTATGAGAATCAGCCCATGAAACAAACAACTGATTACTCTTCCTTAGCGCTCTTGTTCTGTCCACATAGTGACGCAACGCACGGACAGGGCACAAGCAATGAAGCCGCGCATCCTCTGACGAGAGAAAAGGCTGTGGATGGAAAGCCAGTAAATCCACCTGTTTACAGGAGAGAGCTCACTCGCTAACTTTAGGGACAAACGCTGGATCCTTAGGAACCGCACAAAATGATTCAGAGCCAGAAAAACTGTTAACAGTTCCAGGAAGTTTATGTGTGCGTTTTGTAGTGAGACGGGCCATTTCCCCTTCGCTATCCTGCCCTCGCACACTGCACCCCAACCTGTGAGCGACGCATCCGTCGTAACCACCTTTCTCAGAGAAACTGTTCCCAGCGGAGTCCCTGACTCGAGAAAGGACCGATCTCTCCATTGACGGAGAACGCGCATGCAGCGTGACGTCACTATCACTTTGTGGTTGAGGTGGCGTTTTGGACACAAGCCCTGCGCCGCCGTCCAGTTCTGAAACTCTCTCATTCGCAACAGTCCCAGGGGAATGACAGAAACTGTCGAGGCCATCAGACCTAGAAGACGTAAACACAGTCTGAATGACACTCTGTTTCCTTTCTGAAAAAGGGATAGACAGCCGCAAATAGGGGTTATGCAGAACGCCCAACGTTCGAACCGGAAAACAGGTATAAGCATTTCCGGTTTGCACTACCGTACGCATCTGCAGCAGTAGGTGATCTCTGAGGCGCCCAGTGATCATCAGGTTCATATCAAGAACGGCCAGGGATGTGCTGTGGAAAGGCTCCAAGGCAAACAACTACCTAAAGAACCACCGACTTCACTTCAAAGAGGATCTGACCGCGGCTGATGCCTGGCTCACACTACAGGAGTTTTAGGCCGATTTATGCCCGATTTACCCCTCACGAGAATCTGAGAAAAAATCTTGTCGAGGACCTCGATCGGTTCCGATGTTCGGCGCAGATTATCTGGTAATGTGAGGCGTTCACAGATCGAATCTTGCCCCTCCCGATCTGCTCTCACACAAATCGGGCTCGCCCCGATCATATCAAACATGTTTGATATTTATCGGGATGAGCAAGATTGTGATTACGTCAGTGCTGTCAAAAAGACAGCAGGGCTGTCGTGCTGAAGGAATTTCCCTTGAGATAATTTTGAATGACTCAACTCCATATGCGTTTTTATCTCCATTTATTTATTGCTAAATAAATAAGTATTACGCTGTGGTCAGCAGGCACAAAGGCGAGTAACGTTACATGTTCAGTAATGAAACCGAAACTAAAAAGCGCGTTAAAACGAAATGGATTTCAAAATCAATGCATGCGTCACCGGATTTAATAATGCACATCTAGCTTGTTGCTTGCACACATATTATGTCGAAATAACGATAGTATATTATGTTAACATTATAAGCCTAATAATAATAAATCTTTAATCAATATTTGATTGAATGCTGAATGTTGTGCTTGGTCAATTTAATAAAATGAATACTTTAATTGTGACAATTAAAATGATTGAATATTAAATATTAAGTGGACAATTTTTGCAATATTTATATGCTATATATCTAGCACCCCCTCAGCACCTGCGTTAAAAAATATCTCGCACCGCCCCTGACCACGTATTTAAAAAATGGTCGGGTTTAAATCGGGCTCGGGCTCATAATTACAGTTATGTTAATGTTTTGTGTTGGGCCGGGCCCGGACACAAAGTGCATGGGCTCGGGTAGGGGTCGGGCTTGATTTGTTGGGCCCGATCTAAGCTCGATCTTAACTCAAAGTACCGGTAGGTTCAAAGTCTCTGTGCGTGTGTATGTCTCATGGCAATGCATATCCCATAGCCTATGTTTCCATGCTTTTCCACTTCAGATCTGCTGCGTGAGATCACGTGAGGCACTTCTGGCACGATAAACTTAATAACATTTTGTAGTGTGTGGTGCACCGCGATTTTCAAACCTTGTAGTGTGAGCATGTTTAAGATTTGGGGGAAGAAAATCTGCAAAGATTCTCCTTAAGTGTGTGCTGCAACCAGATTTCAAAATCGGTTAGGATTTTAAAACTCCTGTAGTGTGAGCCAGGCATGACCGAGCCACCCGCAGTCGTCTATGGCCAATGGTGGAAGCAGCTAGGAAGAAGGGTGACAAGGCCTACTTTGTGGTAGATAGGGCGTATGTGAATGGTAAAGAAATCAAATGATGTGACAGGTAAAGTGTAGTGTGGACAGATGGTGTACTGATATATTAACAAGTTTATATTCTAAATGTATCAGTTTACGAAGTACACAATATTCTGTTATGGCATGATATATATATACAAGTGCAGTGATTCTTGTAGTTTCAGTTAATACTCAAGCTCAGGAACTAAAAGTTTGTTCAGAGTTACTTTTTTTCTGGGTTATTTTTTGTTCTTAATGTCAATTTCTATTCTTACTGTAAATGCCAGGGGTATCAAAAACTTGTTAAAGAGGAAATGTTTATTTTTGTACTGTCAAAACAAAGGTGCTGACTTTTATTTTATACAGGAAACCCATGCTTCAGAAGATGACGTTTCATTTTGGAGGAGTCAGTGGGGGAAGAATGTTTGGTTTTCATTTGGTAGTAACAGATCGGCAGGAGTAGCTATTTTACAGGGAAAATTTAAAGGTAACATTATCAAGTATCTCAGACAAAAATGGCAGGTGGATAATTCTTCTTGTGGATATTGATCACTTTCAGTTTGTCATTACTAATATATATATGCATCCAACAATAAACAAACTAATAAAACTCTATTTTCTATGTTAGAAGACAAAATAAATCAGCTGCTATTATCATTCCCTAATGCCAAGGTTCTCTGGGGTGGGGATTTTAATACTGTTTTGGATAATACTGTGGACAGATGGCCCCCAAAGAACAATTGTGCGTGTGAATTAAACAATATTTGTAATAGAATGGATCTTATTGATATATGGAGACACAGAAACCCAAATCAAAAGGCATATACCTGGTCAAACAAGGATAGATCTCAACAATCTCGTTTAGACTTCTGGTTGATTTCATCAGACATTGAAAATAGAGTGGATTCAGTTATAATAGAGCCTGCAGTTTTTACTGACCACCATGCTGTTATTATCAAGGTCAACATGGCTGCATATTATAATTAATATGATTATTGGAAGTTAAATAAAACACTACTACAAAATAAACAATTTAAGAAAGAAACACAGAACATTATTGATAAATACTGGAGACAAGCTAATACAATAAATAATTTTGGTAAATGTTGGGAATTAATGAAATTTGAAATTAGGAATTTAGCTATAATATCTGGAAAGAGAATTGCCAAAACCAAAAGAGAAAATGAAACACAAATAATTGCCAAAATTGTGAAATTATCTGAATTGATAGATCTTTCTGAAAGGGAACTTAGAGAATTGGCAGCATTGCAACTCGAATTAGACAAAATCTATGAAGATAAAGCCAGAGGGGCCTTTATCAGATCAAGGAAAAAATGGCTAGAGTTAGGGGAAAAGTGTACAAAATATTTTTTTAATTTGGAAAAAAGGAATTATGAATTATCCTCCCTCTCTAAACTTAAAATTAATGACCAGATGTGTGAAAACCAAAATCTTATATCGCGACATGTTGTTGACTTTTATCAAAAGTTATATGCTACTACTAACACTGAAAGTGTAGATAACACTAACTTATTTTTTAAAGGTATTGAAAAAGACATTAGAGGTATTGATGAGGGATTTAAATCAATTTGTGACCAGAGGATCAGATTAGCAGAGGTTCAAAGGTGTATTGGCTCCCTTAAAGACAATAAGTCTCCTGGTAGTGATGGTTTGATAAATTAATTTGACAAAACATTTGGTGAAAGTGTAGCCCCATTTTTAGTTGCAGTGTTTGAAGAAGCCATAGACAAAGGAGAATTACCACCCACCCTTCGTCAAGGCCTTATTAAATTAATTCCTAAACCTAAGAAAGATAAATTAAGTATCGAAAATTGGAGACCAATTAGTTTATTAAACAATGATGCAAAGATATTTGCAATGATCTTTGCCAAAAGATTAAAATTAGGATTAGATGATCTTATTGGGGAGGGACAATCTGGTTTTATGCCTGGGAGAAATATTTGTAATAACATCCGTTTAGTTTTGGACATGATTGACTATAATGATTATATTTCAGATGATAGTTTTGTTTTATTTGTCGATTTTTATAAAGCTTTTGACACGATTAGTCATCAGTTTATGTTTAAGGCTATACATGTTTTTGGTTTTGGAGACAGATTTTTGAGAGCAGTCAATACTCTTTATAAAGATTGTAATAGCTCTGTTGGACTGGCCCATGGCACAACCCCAAGATTTAACATCCATCGAGGTATAAGACAAGGGTGCCCTCTGAGTCCCTTTTTATTTCTTCTTGTTACTGAAATGATGTCTGTACACATTAAAAAAAAGTTCATTTAAGGGCATCACGGCAGTAGATAGAGAATTTAAATTATCACAACTTGCAGATGATACAGCAATTTTTCTAGCTAATGAATATGAAGTTCCAAAAGTGGTTCAGTGTATAGAGACGTTTTCAAAAGTATCAGGACTTAAAATGAACTTAAGTAAGTTGGTGTTATTACCTTTGAAGGAATGCAATATGTTGTCGATAAATAATATCCCTGTGAAGAGTACCTTCACATATTTGGCCATTGTTATTGATCAAAATGAAAAATCCCGTAACAACTTAAACTTTGACCCAATAGTTGAGCAAATAACAAAAAAATGTAACATGTGGTTAATGAGGGATCTTTCTTTAAATGGCAGAGTTTTACTGTCCAAAGCTGAAGGAATATCACAAGCTGTTTATGTGTCTCTGGCTTTGGGAATGCCTACTACAGTTTTTAAAAAATTATTTTCAATTTCATCTGGAGAAATAAGTGTCATTATCTTAAAAAAGAGGTATTATGTAACACAAGACAAAAGGGAGGTCTGGAGGTTCTTTGTTTTGAAACCGTAAATAACACATTTAAAATTAAATGGCTAACTAAATTAATTCAAGAAGAAGATAATATTTGGAATGCTTTCCCTAAATTCATTTTTAATTCAATTGGAGGACTCAACTTTGTGTTGAAATGTGACTATAACCCTGATAAATTGCCTGTAAAATTAGCTAATTTCCATAAGCAAGCTCTGCTGTCATGGAAACTGGTGTACAAACATCATTTCTCACCTACAAATTATTACATTTGGAATAACAGGAGTATTCAGTATAAAAACAGATCTTTGTACAACAAAAACTGGGTTAGTAATGGTGTTGTTTAGGTTTCACAACTTATGAATTTGGATGGGCAGTTGTAATTGTTTGAAGAATTTATCTAAATTTGATATTGCAGTTACACCAAAAGAATATGACATTGTTTTTGCTGCTATCCCAAGGAATGTTTTGCAGCTTATTATTGGATCCAGAACAGAGATTTTTGTGACAGCTCCTGTTAACAATATTTTTCTGGGAAGTGTAGATGTTTCAAAAAACAAATGTTCAAGTAATTACATTAGAAATCTTTTGGTAAAGGTTACGGTTCCTCCTGCTAAACATTTTTGGACATCTCTACAAGGATATTGATTGGAAAAAAATGTGGTTGATGAGTAATAAATTCTGTCTTAACAATAAAATAAAAGAAGTATCTTTCAAAATTATACACAGAATATGTCCGGCAAAAAAGACGTTAGAAAGATTTAAGATTGATATTGAGTATTCATGTATTTTCTGAGGCTCAAATGAAGAAACTATTGAACATTTGTTTTATCATTGTGTGTTTACTAAAATGTTCTGGATGAATGTACAAAATTTTATTGAAAGGAAAACAGGACAGTCATTATATTTGCAGAAGGACGTTCTTCTTTACTTTGAGGACATTAATTTGGAAAAGGACTTGATTTTCTTTGTACAACTTGTTTTATTTTTAGGAAAATTTCACATTCATAAAAGAAAATGGACTGACAGCAAGCCATTATTTAACCTATTTCTACAAGAGCTCATTACAGCACCACATTCAATGATCTTAAACAGTCAAAGGCTTTAAAAAACAATTCTATTCTAGAAAAATTCCTATGCAACTAATGTGTTTTTTGTATACTCTTTGTAACCTTATTTCTTTTAATGTTTGTACCCCTGGCAAACAGTTTTGTTCTGTACATATTTGTTAATAAAAAATTTTTTTAAAAATTAAATAAAAAAGGTGATCTCTGAGGTAACTTATTTTTCGCTTTTTTAGAAAACAATTCTTATTTCTGTTTTAATTAAAATGTCACGAATGCTTAAGTATCAGACTTTTTTTTTTATAAAAAAAATGCAGTCTTCATTTGATTGTTTTAATCGTCTGCAAGCAAATATAAAAGGTTAAACTACTATGATAGCATACAAGTCTAAACTAACTTACTGATAGTTAGCTAACTCTACATCGGGTGCCATTAGCAAAAGCTAACGTTACATACTAACTTACATACCTTCATAATCATGAATAAATGAGGAGGCGTAAAAAACTTAAATCCTTTATCTAACGGAGTACTCGGGGATCTGGAAGTCCGTTTGGCAATACGATGTACATCTGAAATGGATAGAATGGGTAGTTAGTAGGGATGGCTGACGCGAAACAGTCGTTCCGAAGCTTTGCGAGATCCCGAAGCACAGATGTTTCGAAACACTGATCCGAAGCGTGATTCAAAACACCCATGTCACGTGACTATGGCCAAACGAAGCCTCAAAGTGTTTCATTAAGTGTTTCATCAGGTGTGGTCCGCCGAATCAGCGTTTGATTGACACGGTCGGGAACTGACCACACAATCGCACATCTGTATAAATGTGAAATCAACGCATATCGTGGGTTTTTGTGAGAGGAGTTTGATTTTGAGATAGTGGATTTTTGGTGATATAGTGACATAGTGCAATTTGATTAGTTATAGGTTATTTAGGCTTATATTTAAATTTACACAACACATTGACTAGGCTAGAGACAGACAGAGTATATAGTGACACATTAATAGATACATAGATATAAATATATATAGACAGCTAGATTAATAGATAGATAGATATATAGATTATAGAAACATATATAAATACATAGATAGATTATAGATAGATAAATATATAGATACATAGATAGATTATATCTAGGTACATATCTAGATACATATCTAGATACATAGATTATAGATACATATCTAGATACATAGATAGATTCATATATATAGATACATAGATAGATAGATTTGGATAGATAGATAAAATGGAGGCTCCCCAGAAGAGATGCCGTACATCTGTGGTGTGGGAGCATTTCCGTTTAGAAACCCCAAATAAAGTGAGATGTGTGTATTGTGATCGGCAGCTAGCCTACTGCAACAATACATCATCCATGATGCGCCATTTGAGGAGAATTTGAAATTTGCGTATTTGCCCAGAACTCATGATCCACTAACTTACTGGAAAGAGAGAGCAGTAATCTTTCCTCATTTGTATGTCCTAGCTAAAAAATATCTTTGCATGCCAGCAACAAGTGTCCCTTGTGAGAGGATTTTTTCAAAGGCTGGAGAAATTATCTGTAAAATAAGAAGTAGGCTAAGTCCTTCCATAGCAGAGAAATTAATATTTTTTAATAAAAATCTCTAAAAAAGTGAGACATTGTGGCTTGATTTCTTTTATTAATATTCATTTTGCAGGACCAAAATAGCATTATGCACAGTGAGGAGCCTATAGGTTACAAGCTTCACATATTAGAAAAATACAATAATAAAAAAACACCAAATTGTTTTAATGGCTCGTCAATGTTGTTTCAGATCAACACCTGCAAGTGACCACAGGTGTCACCGTTGAGACGGGTGTCGGATTGATTCGAAGCCTCGAAACAATATGGCCCATTTGGTTCAACTGTTTCATTGCTTCACGAAGCCTCGATCTGCCCACCACTAGTAGTTAGCTCCTGTAAACACCGGCTATAAAAGGTCTCCATTCCTACGCTGTGTTTACCTCAGTAACTTAGCTGACGACCGGAAGTAGCAGCTAGTTATATCTGTTTTGTAGAACCCGGAAGTATGTTGCGCATAACCCCTATACGCTGATTTCACGCAGCCGTTATTTTGAAATCGAAAGCGAGGCTCCGGTGGGAAGAAAACCGGAAGTGTCGCCTTTAAAGGTGATCTAAGTAACTTTTTTACCTTAACTGAACAGCTTCGGAGTCATTGGAATAGTTATATTACTTATTTCGGGTTGAATGGTGGTCGTTTCGCACCCCCCTGGTGCCCGTGAGCGGAAAATACGCACTTGCAACTTTGAGCCGGCGGGCCGCCGGCCACCGCGTCAGGAAGTATCGCGTGATATCAGGTCTCGCGATGTAAACAATTGCTTTACGGCCAAAAGAAATCTGCTAAAATGCATTTCATTATTGCGCTCCCTCACGCTGTTTGAACCCGAATGAAGAAGACGTTTTAACGAATGTCCCATCTGCTTTGATGTCGTTGATCTACTAGCCTCTGGTGTCTAAGTGTTGTCAAATATCTATTCCGAAGCTGTGGGGGGAGCTCTAGAGAGAAACCTGCGAGCAAAAAGCGAGAATACAGCGAAGAAATCCCGAAACTACTGAGCCCTGCTTTAATCACAGGAGAGTCGTGAATGCGATGGCGTATTGTTGTGTTTAATGATGTTGTGTCAATTCTAAAAATGTACATACATTTCTTTCATACTTTAGACTAGGCCTATATAGTGAAATTCATTTATAAATAAAATAATTTTTTTATATATAATTCAGAATGTAAAAAAAGAAGCAGGAATGAACTATATATCCTATATTGAATAGTAACATCCAATAGTGTAAATCGCGGCAGCAGCTTTAGGTTGGTAATCCAAGGCATTGTTGTTTATCTTTACTTCCGGGGTTCTTCCCACCGCCCACCGGAGCCTCACTTTCGATTTCAAAATGGCGGCTGCGTGAAATCAGCGTATTGACCAGGGGGGCAGGGTTTCATATTATTTTGAAGTAGCCCCGGGCGCCGCCATTGGCTAGCGGACCATCACCTGCTGTTAGCATCCCATTGACTCCCATTCATTTTGGCGTCACTTTGACAGCGAATAACTTTACATCTGAGGCGTTTAAAGACTCCATTTGTCCATTATTTATTTCTAAAGAAACACGAAAATGTATAAAAGGCTCCATTACCTTGTATCTTACGTTATGGCCCCGTAGAAGCAGATTTTGTAAAAATAGGCTAACGATTGCGTCATAACCACACGACTCTCTGTCGCACAGTAGAGAGATTACCGTATGGACAGGAGGAGAAGCTCATGCGCAATCGGGGGGACGTGGAGGCAAAATGACAAAGTAATTAATCAGAATACTTGGCAAAAGTTTCTCCTGCTCCTAGCTCATGGACACCTCCTACTCACACTCTCCGTCTCTGCAAGTTTCGTAAGGGAATGATTCAGATTTCTCTCGGCACAGCTACTAGTAGATAGACGGGTTGCTCACGTCACATCTATGTCGTCAAGCTCAGTTTGAGTCTGCGCAGTACGCTCGACCATCAGGAAGTTAGTGCTTCTATTTGACTTCACTTGTCTCCGTTGAATCCAATGGGGTCGCTGTGTCCAGTTTATATACTGTCTATGGTATTGACCTGACGCGCTCCTCGGACAGAGAAGCTCGATAACGTTAGGTCTGAGTTTAGTCTGAGACCCAAGTAAATTATCTCTTGTGTAGGCACCAAGCAGCTTTTCGTTTCGTTTATCTTTAAACCTAAGCTCTGCAAATGAGACACGAGCATTGTTGTCTCTCTCTCTGCCTGTTGCCATGACGGCGCGCACAGCAGCAGATCGTCCAAATATGCTGACACTCTTATTCTTAGACCCATTATTCTCAGCGGTGTGAGCGCTGCTTCCACACATTTGCTGAAAACCCTGGCCGCTAAAGACAAGCCGAAGGGGACTGTCAAAAACTCGTAGGCTGTGTCTCGATAGGCAAACCTGAGGAATTTTCTGTGTGCTGGGTAGATGCTTATAAATATATATACATAAATAAATACATAAATAAATAAATATATATACATAAATGTGAAAATATGCATCTTGCAGATCGACTGACGTAAGCCAGTCCTTGGGACGAATAGTTTGAGATAACGTCTTTAAGGTCAACATTTTGAACTTGTATTTCCTGAGGTGTTTGTTGAGGTTCCGTAAATCCAGAATAGGATTAAATTCCTCTCTCTCTCTCTCTTGGGAATAACGAAGTACCGGGAGTAAAAACCCGAGATGGCTGTCCTCCGGCGGCACAACTCGAATAGCTCTTTTGCTCAATAAAGAGGCTATTTCTTCCTCCATAACCTGAGCTGACTCCCCCCCTGCTGCTGACATTAACACACTGTTGAAAAGTGGAGGTTTTACAGCAAATTGCAGACGATAACCCCGGCTTATTGTGGATAAAACCCAGGGGTGTACTGCGCATGCGCGTCAGCTCTCCGCCTGAGCAGCGAGCGGACCGCGGCGGCGCCATCTAGTGGTGGAGCTGGGGACTGCAGCTCTGATTTTGACAATTTTGTTTTTGTGTGTTTTTATTTTCAAACATAGCTGTGCCCTCGGCCCACTGCCTGGATGCACAGGGAACGTGTTTATTATTTCCATAGCAGAAAATAGTTCCATAACATGTCTTTTGGAAAACAGCCCTCTGCCCTCTGTTGTAACCCCGTGGGTGGAGGGAGGGAAACCTTTCTGTGAGGCACTGGGGGAACTGGTGCAAACTTCACATCTGAACTGGTCATTATAGAACTTGTGAACAATTTCCCTGTCCGACGCCTTCTCTTGGCTGGAGGGGGAGAAAATGACCGTTCTTTTTGAGGGAGGATAGCAACAAATACTCCGTGAGTGCTGTTGCTCATCCCTTCGTTCTGAACCTGACGAAATACTAGGTTGCCCGCTGTTTCTTCCCTCCCTGAGGGTTTGCTGGACGGTGTCTGGCTGCAGCCGCTGCGAAGGAAGGTTTACCCTTCGGCTGAGCTGGCTTAGACTGTGGCTCAGAACGCTGAGGCTGAGAAGGTCTGGGGCTTCTAAAATCTGACCGACCACCCCCTTGTGGGGCTTCTAAAATCTGACCGACCACCCCCTTGTGGGGCTTCAAACCTGGGCCATGGTGGATGAGAAGCCCTAACGGTGGATCTGCGAGGGAGGCAAGTCTGGAAAGCCTCACCCTCCTGCTTCTTTTGATCGCACCGTTCTCTCATAGCAGTGACCGATGCCTCGAAAAGGGCTTTGGGCTCAACTGGAGCATCCAAGAAGTCTGCTTTCTCTCTGTCTGACAGCCCTGACAGCCCCAGCCAGAGAGCTCGCTCGCCGACCACTGCCAATCCCATGCTGCGGCCGCAGCTCTGGACCGCACCTCTGGAAGTTCTCAGGTTGAGATCTGCAATAACACAAATCTCTTCCCAGAGGGCTGGGTTTGGTGACCCAGCATCCATTTGCCTCCCCATCTCTTCCATAAGCTCTGCCTGATAAGCAGTGAGGAGAGAGGTGGCATTAAGAGCTCTCACTGCCAGTGCAGAAGAGCGATACATTTTCTGAAATGTAGGCCGTTAGGCGATCAGTGTGTCCTGGCAGTGAAGCTGAAGCCGAGGAAAAAGCTGTCCTGCGGTTAGGGGGGAAATGATGTGCAACCGACAGCTCGACAGGAGGGGAATTTGACATCCCTAACTCCTCCATTTTATCCACATCCAGCCTAGAAAATCCCTTTACTCAGTGGCAGTTCTAGAGGGGGGCCAGTGCCCCTGTGACAACAAGCTTGGACCCCCTAGTGGCCCCCCTAAATGTGGAGTGTGAAATAATTTTTATAAAACTATTTTTTGCTATCGTTGTTTTTCACATGATCCGTTATTAGACAGTGGCCACACGGAACACAAATGTAACCCTAGAGGGACTGCTTAAATCGGATCTGCAGGTTTTTTTCTATTCAGAAGTTGGTGGACGTTTTGCGCGAATATTATAGTTAAAGCAAAGAAGGAAATATAGAGGTGAGTAAAGTTGTTAATATGTTGTATTTGTATTAAATGCATTACAGAAGTGTAACGTTAGATCAGCTAATCTTAACCTGGCCGTTTGTTAGTTTGTGGCAGTTTGAAAAAGGATCAAATATATGATCAACAAACTCATGGTGCTGAGTATTTTTACTTAAACAGGGATGCAAACAGCGCGCTTTTCTGCGCCTCTTTTTCACGTCAGTTTGGGTGACTTGGGTCTGAGAGGGTCTAATTATAATTTCACAAAGTCATCTGAAGCCATTCCATAGCTTAATGTGAGGGACAGAAGTCTATTTACATCATTAAATTAAAGTTTATGGAAACTCGTTTTCCCTCATCTGTCAATCATTCTCCATTCAGTATTCAAACAGCGCGCGTGCCTCGTCCGGTTACAGCAGGATGCACGGTAAAACTCTCTCCAATATGATATAATCACATTATAATGCTTGATCTGTAGATAAAAGGCTGTGGATTTGCATAAAATTACTTTATTTTGTGTATTTGTATTTTATGTTTGTTGCTGTTTTAAAACGACTCGCTACCGTGTGCCTGTTCACACCACAAGGACTATGAATCGGCATCAAACGCACAATAACTGGAATTTAAAATTTCACTATGTGAAGAAACAAATTATCAATAAACTTTTGGACTACACTAGGATTTGTGCGCTCGACATTTCTTCGCTTTGTGCCGTGAACTTTTAAATGCGCACTTGTGCAGCGCTGCACACTGACTCCATGTTGCTTTGAGCACATCATTCTGCACCCGCGATGCGCATACGCGCTTTGTGCGCTCTGTTTTGAAGCGTTTCATATTATCATGGTTTTTCCTATATTTTTTATACCTAGCCTGCACAATACATTTAAAATAAGCATAATTTAATTGTATATTATATTGTATGCACTAAAGCTGGTGAAAACCTATCTCAGGTCCACAATGTCAGATGACAGATTAAGCAATTTAGGTGTTCTAAGTATTGAGTCAAGGAGGGCAAAGGCCTTAAATCTAAATGAATTTGCTGATCTTTTTGCAAAAAAAATCGTAGAATACAGTTAATGTGACTGATTCTGAATATGTAATGCAAATCTAAAAAATATATTGGAAATGCAAATACATTGTTGAATGATTGTAAACATGGTATTTTGCCTGTTAATGCCTATAGTGCAGTGCAGAAAATGATATGACAACAATAAGGTCTAAACTGGCCCCAGCTTGGGCGGGGAGGGTGAACCCTCGGTTAACGCGCTGTCTGGCCGGGGTGGGTTTGGCGGGAGGATCACCGTCCTCTAACAAACGAGCGATGGCCTCGTCGTCGTCCTCGTCATCCTCCTGCGTAAGTCCTACGGATCCAAAGAGGGGAGGTAGTTTCGGGGAGAATTCGTCCATGTATTCGCCCCAACTGCAGGACGCCGGAGGCTGTTTAGCCTCCTCCGCGGGTGGCGGAGAAAAGAAGGGATCTCCTTTGTTAGTGGCCGCGACACGCACTCTTCTCTCTAACACCCTCGACGGGAAGAGATAATAGTGAGGACAGCCAAGGCCGCCTTAATGCACGGGCTTACCTGGGCTGAAGCCCAGGGGCCTCCCAAGTTCAGGGGCCTCCCATGTTCAGGTTCATGATGAGCTGAAAAGGTCATATTGTTTTAACTTGTCAGATTTTGTCGCTGTATGTCGCTAGTCGCTTGTGGGCGTTGGTAGTGCTGTCGCTCTAATGTTATTGTTATGGTGCGTTCACACCAAACGCGAATAGAGCGTCTGGCGCGAGTGATTTCAGTGTTGTAAAGACGCGTTTACGCGCGTCTAGAGGTCCCGCGGCGCGAATGAGGCGAGACTGCTCGTCTGGCCACATCTATACAAAACACCACCACAAGTGATATTATACAACTATATCATTTTAATTTGACTAGGAATTAGGCTCAAAAGAAACAGTATGCTGTTGGGAGAGTGTTTTTATATCTACCACACAGCAGTGTTCAGGGATTAAATCATTTACTAGATTAACGATCGATCAATCTACAAATTAAACTCACTCATACTGTCATCAATTACTAAAACGTCATCCGAATTTGACAAATAGGCTAATACATTTTCTTGTCCCTAAGAGTCAACATAATGCACTGTAAAATGAACTGCAGCAGTGCTAAACTTGCATCATAAAACTACAACACTCGAACTATAAATGTATGAATTAAACTCACTGAGACTGTCGACAGTTTCTTTTCCATGCATCATTTTATTATATCCATGTTTGTGGTTAGTTACAGTCAAATCATATAAAACAGTGAAATCGCCCTTGAACTCTTCGGTTTTGCCGATTCACATGCAATTTCACTCGAGACGGTGACGGGAGCTGAGCTCCACTGAAAGGCTTCTTTCCTATTGGTCGTCGCTCGCGAAAATCGCTTCTCATTTGCATAAAGTTGAAATTTAGTTGCTGTGTGTGGTTGTTAAATAAAGTGTCTTGTGTTTATGTGCTCAGTGATATGTTAATAACAATATTAAAATGAAAAACAATATTTAAAAAAAAACACTGTTGTAGGTCTCGAAAGAAACTAATGCATTTTGTGATGTAGATTACCTATAGATAGGCTATTACACTTTTTTTTAAATGAGACTCTTTAAATTGAGGGGATGGGGGGCCTACAAAACCTCTCAGCCCCGGGGCCTAACATTAGGTTAAGGCGGCTCTGAGGACAGCCCTCTGGGTTAGCGAGGGCTGCCTGTGCGTGTCTCACCCCCAGGCATGCGATGCATAAATGATGTTTGATTTACCTTTAGACCTGTCATCAGTTGTCGCATCCAAACCGCTTCTTGAGCTGCGCTTGCCAATGCCATGTACTCAGCTTCAGCAGTGGAAAGAGCTACGCATGTCTGCTTCTTGCTTCAACTCACAGCTGCTCCGCTGATTTGAAACATGTATCCTGAAACAGATTTGCGATCATCTTGGTCTCCAGCCCAATCTGCATCTGAAAATCCAATGCATTCCTTTGGCTTGTCCCTGCTATACAGCAGACCTAGATTCAGAGTGCAATTCAAGTATCTCATGATTCGTTTGACAGCCATCCAATGATGCTTTGTGGGTTTAGCACAGAATCTTGCAACATTGTTTACAGCATAAGCAATGTCTGGTCTTGTTCTTGTTGACAAATAAAGCAGACTACCAACAGCTGTGTCGGATCCAGTCCTTCTTTGTCATCAGAGAGTTTGACGAGCTTCGAGTTCATGTCTACTGGTGTGCTTACTAGCTTTGAATTTTCCATTCCGAATTTCTCCAACACATTTTTGATATATGTTGTCTGACCAGTCCAGATTTCTCCAGCTTCTGGTTTTTGGACAATTTTCACACCAAGAAAATGAGTTAGCTCACCCATGTCCTTTATCTCAAATTGTTTTGAAAGCATTTTCTTCACCTCCATCATCCGTTTATCATTGCATCCAGCCAGAAGAATGTCATCAACGTACACAGCAATAATGAACATTTCACCAGTTGCTGCAGTGTAAATGCAGGGATCAGCTGTAGTTTGGACAAACCCCATCTTCTTCAGCTTTTCATCTAAAATGATGTTCCAACACCTTGGTGATTGTTTCAGTCCATAGATGCTGCGATTTAGTTTGCACACTAGATGTTCCTTTCCTTTGACAACAAAACCTTCAGGTTGTTGCATGTACACTTCCTCCTTTAGTTCTCCATTCAGGAAAGCTGTCTTGACATCCATCTGATGTAGTTTTAGTCCATGCTGTACAGCCAGAGCAAGTATTGTTCTAATTGACTCAAATCTGACTACTGGACTAAATGTTTCGTCATAGTCTGACCCAAACTTTTGTGAAAAACCTTGTGCTACTAAACGTGCTTTGTATCTCTCAAATGTTCCATCAGCATCAACCTTGACTTTAAACACCCATTTACTGCCCACTGCTTTTCGATCTTTTGGCAGTTCCACCAGGTCCCACACATTATTTGCATACAGAGATTCCATTTCTTTCTTCATAGCTTCCTTCCATTTCTCCTTGTCTGGACTACTGAAAACATCTTTTACAGTTTTGGGTTCAGTTGTTTGGTTATTAGTAAGTGTTCCATTCTAGAAACTTCTGAAAAACTTCATTTTTCCGCTTCAGAACATACACCCATACATAGTGAGTATTCTCATCAATGAATGTCAGAAAATATTCAGCTCCACTCAAGGATTTTGCATTCATTTTCCCACATACATCACTGTGCACTAAGCCAAGTGGTTCAACAGCTCTTTTGCGATCACTGCTTTTGAACTTGCTGCGATGATGCTTTCCTTCAGCACATGAATCACAAAAGTCTATGTCTTTTGATACATCAAAGTCAAAGCCATCAACTAAATACTCATTACACAGCTTCTTCAGATTTTGTACACCTAGATGACCATAACGTCGGTGCCAGATTTGTTCCTTAGTATCTTTATGCAAATTCACATTTTTTGTTATATGCAAGTGATCACTTTCTCTACAGTTCACATAATAGAGACTGCCATTTTTTGTTGCAGTAGCAATCAATTTTTGATTAACATCCGTGATGCAGCATCTGTTCTCTGTGAACTTGACTTTTTTTCCAGACTGAGTCACCTTGGACACACTCAGTAAGTTGTATGACAATTGTGGTACATACAAAACATCATTCAGCTTGCATTCTTTTGTCTTACCACCAGACAATGTCATCTTCAGCCGCACAACTCCACGTCCTATTGCTTCAACAGAGTAACCATCTCCAAGTGTTACTTCTTGTGAGGATTCCAGGCTTTTAAACTCAACAAACTGTTTCTTGTCATTGCACATGTGACAGGTTGCTCCTGAATCTACAACCCAGCTATCCATTCTTTCATCAGAACTTGATGATAGTGCATGACTCACCATTAGTCCAACACTCTCACTATCTGAATCACTGTCTTGTTTTTTCACTTGTGCCTTGTTTGCTTTGTGTTTATAATCCACCTTCTTACTCTCTTTGTGGAAGTCTGTGCTTGCAAAATATTTGTTGAACTCTCTGCAGTCATGCTTGATATGTCCATACCTTCCGCAGTAGTGACACTTTGGGCCTTTTCCTCTCACAAACTGTTTTCCAGTCAGAGCTTTAACATTATCACTGGTGTTTTCAACATCACGTTCTCTCAGTTTACGTTCTTCATGCAACAATCGTTCCGTGACAACCTCCATTCTAGGTACATCCACACTTGCTTCAAGTGCCGTGACTAACACGTTGAACGAGTCAGGTAAACTGGCTAGCAGGTGCACGACACGATCTTCCTCTTCGATATGATCTCCCACAATTGACAGTGCATCAAACGTTTCAGTCAACACCTTAATGTGCTCTTGAACTGAGTCTCCATCTTTCAATTTTAACGAATACAGTTTACGTCTTAGTGCTAGCTTATTCGCCCAAGTTTTCTTCTGAAACTGATTCAACAATTTTTTCCACACGACAGTAGGATCTTCCGGCTCTCCAATCAAATAGAGCAAAGACGGTTCTATTGACAGTACAATGGTAGCCAACGCACGATCACTTTTAGCCATATAAATTGCTAACTTACTTGGATCAGATCGTGGAGCAGTCTCTGTACCATTTACCAAGTCCCATAGTCCATCTCTCATCAATGCCATCCGACATTGCACTTTCCACGTGGGGTAGTTTGCTCCGTTTAATGAAACAATTGTCACCGTCTTGGAATCCAAGCTCATTTTTACTCACAGTCGGTCAATTTCTTCAACAAGCCTTTCAGCAATGTCACTGTAGCGTTCTAGTTCTGGGCCCATAACCTGTTGGTTTTTAGTAAAGACTCAGAGTACTCATTGTTTAGCCAAACGCACAGAACAAAAAGTGCGTCCTCCTTTACTGCGTGTTCAGACAAACGTATACAGCTCTTCTTCAATGCTAGCTAACAGAATACAAAAATATGTCCAGAGCTCCCCCCAGTGGTCACACCATCAAAACCCAAAAAAGAAATTCACATTAGAGACAGCGTTTACTGAAATACACAAAAGTCAATAATCATTCTAGTAAGAGTGAATTTTTTCCAACAGATCCTTGCCCGATATCATCGAGCCGCACGCACACGGGCGAGAAGTTTCTGCTTTCGGTCCGCCGTTTGCAGAACTTGAAGTTGCCATAATAATAGTATCTAAGCTCACCGCAACGTGCAACTCAGAATAAGGGAATATTTAAGAGAATTCGCCGTAACGCGTTAATTCTCTTAAAGTAGCCTATACCAGAATCGATAACACTGTTACAGTGGAAAAGAAAACCCGCTAACAAAATAGCTGCGTTCAGCGACGTACCTTGACGGCTCGTCTCAGAACCGTTAAACAACTATTTCAAGACAGGTCCTACTGAAGGATAGCTTCCCATTTGATCTTCACGGGGAAGAGATCGAAGAATGAAGTAAGGACCACTGGCAGTGGTATATATGTGGGAAGGGGGACTCCCGCATCACTGTCGTGATTGGTCTGTCAACTGACAGACGTGGTGTAATTGGTACTTCCAGATCTGTCACGCCCAGAGGCGTTTCACATAGTGAGATACCGAGCGAATGTTTGATAGAGAACTGTGTAGTAATGTATATCATTATCAGCATATCATTATTGATAGAAAGAATAACATAATTGTTTGACAGATTTATGGTTAATTTATGTTTAAGCTGACTATTGACTATTCAGTGTAATGTGCACTGATATAGATCAGTGGTAGTGTGTGGCATTGAGAAAGAGAACAGTGAGATGTTTTTTATTTTTTTATTTACTCAATCTTATTTTGTTTCTCACCTGATTTAAAACTGTATATGTATATGATCTCTAACTCTTCCAATAAGAAAGCTATAAAAACTGTGAATCTTTTCAAATATATTTTCTTGCTCCCTGGCATGTAATATATCATTGTCATTCTATGTTTCTTGTGTTAAAAAAAAGTGTGTGATTACTTTTTTATTTTTTATTTAACATAAGCAAAATTTACATTTATACAATGGCATTCATAAATGCAAACAAACAAGTATCAAGCAACGTACGTATCAGTTTACATAAATAAATAAAATGTTAAAAAAATTATAAGGGGGAGTCTCTTCATTCGCCTTCTAATAACTCTCATAGCGTGGTGGAAGTGTGAAAAGAAGTCGGAATTACGTGATATAATCTCGCAATATTGGCTTTTTTTCTCACAATTGCACAGTTTTCTCAGTCTCGCAATGACATTACTTCTCGCAATTGAGTTTAGATCTGGCAATTGTGAGAATAAAACTTGTGGAAACAAAACGTCAGCACTGCAAGATAGGCTATTCTCAATTATCATTCATTTTTTTTATTTATAATTCCTTGGCAAAAAAAAAAAACTTTTACAGGTATGACAGGAAAAGCTGTGGTTTAACATTACAAAAATGTACCAAGCTGGCGAATGCCAACATGTTATAATCACATTTTTAGCATATTAAGTGTAATCAATTCTTAAAAAAATCATTCAGATACAACGTGTGGCTATACCTGTAAAAAGTGCTGGATTTGGTGTATCTCGGAAGAGCTGTGAGTCTGTGAAGAACCAGTCCTTCTTCAGTGCAGTCCGGCTGATGAAATAAAACAACTGCTGCTGCATTTCAGCGTAGCCTAGTATATTTGACCTCAGTCAGTCAGTGTCGCCCAAGAACCATGCAGGCGCTGCTGATTGGTCGATTTTGCAACGATCGTTGCCATGACGTAATGACGTTCAGAATAGTTTTGGTTCCTGCCAGCGTTTAGACTTGCTTGCGATTGTCTTGATTTTGTTTTGTTTTTGAGGATATAAAAATGTGCGCAGACACCAGTGATCACTGCGAGATGCATGCCGGTGTGTTGACAAATCGAGGCCCCCCTTGAACAGGTGTCTGTTAGGACCCCATTGGCTCAAATTACTTTTAATAGGTAGGCTACTCTCTTTATTTTTATACAGTAAGCCATACGTATTTTAAATTCATCGTTCATATAGGCTACTTAGGATAATAATTAGGCTAACTGGAAGTTGATGGATACCCGATTTCCAGGAAAGACCTGATTTGTCATGACACTGGGACCATGACACTGGTTAGAACTTGTTCCGAATGTCATGCTGACATAACGCACTGACCGGGCACACATGTTTTTCTTTTCTTTTCTTGTTTTTTTATAGGTTACATGTTGAACATTAAACATATCAAAAATATGAACAAGATAAATAGGAAACATACCATGTATGCCTATACATAACTTATATAAATAGGCAAACTGAGAACAAGAAGGGTAGCCTATTATACTCGAAGTAAAAGAGGAGTTCAGTTATTTAAATGTGTTCATGGTTCCGGTTGCTAACAGGTGTTGTGCCGAATTTCCCAGTAGCACCTCAATGCAGTACACGAGATCCGGGGGGCGGAGTTGGATCCAGATATAAGGGGTGGAGATTGGTAGGTTTAGGGGTGGGTTTAGGGATTAAGGGGTGGAGATGGGTGGGTTTAGGGGTGGGTTTAGGGATCAGGGGGTGGAGATAGGTTTAGGGGTGGGTTTAGGGATTAAGGGGTGGAGATGGGTGGGTTTAGGGGTGGGTTTAGGGATCAGGGGGTGGAGATAGGTTTAGGGGTGGGTTTAGGGATCAGGGGGTGGAGATAGGTTTAGGGGTGGGTTTAGGGATCAGGGGGTGGAGATGGGTAGGTTTAGGTATATGTAAGGTGGGAGGAGTTGGATCTGGATCCGACTCCTCCCCGTGGATTTCATGTTCTGCAGTGTTTCGACCCCCCTGCCCCTGCCCCCCTAGTTGAAGTCAGTACCTGATTGCCTAATCCTAACCCCGCCCTTAATCCTAACCCCTCCCCCACAACTAATCCTAAACCTAGAGGGGTAATCATTTGGCGGGGGTCGAAATACACCTGTTTTTGAAAGTCTTTGTAAGGTTTCAAAATAATTTTGTATGTGATTCTTTCAAACAATTTAACAGTTGTGTATGTAAAACTTGCCTATTAAAAGGTTACCATGAAAATGAGATTCTGTCCATATCGTCTTTTTTTATCATAAAAAATAACATCCCTTTTCTCTATATACATTTTAGATCAATTTAGCATATTAAATATACATTCAAAATCAATCCCATTTTTTTTTTTAACATTCATGCATTCGAAAAAAAATTTCATTTGAATTCATTGCATCAGCCTGTGTGTTTGATAAAGTCATCTGACTAGTAAAACCTGTCCTCTCATGGCTGGTTTAAAACTGTTTGTAGTGTGAAGCAGCATAGTCCTCTCAGTAGGATTCACCAGTTGGCCGGTAACATTTTTATGAATTCTAACAATGCGCTGAGAACATGAATATAGTCGGTAATGTCTTTAGTGAATGTAAACAGTATGAAAACACATGTACAGTATCAGTATACTAAGGGAGGTGTGAGAAGTACAGGCCTGGCTGATGAAACACAGGCTACATTTCTGCATATTTGACCTTGGTTACTCCTGAGAATGGGAATCGCTGCTGATTGGTTGAATATGCAAAGTTTCCATGACGTTCTCTTGGTCATGAATATTCAGCGAAGTGCATGTTTTCTTTCTCTATTTCACATATGAGCAAAATACGACATTCATAAATGCAAATAAACAAGTATCAAGCAAGGCACGTATCAGTTTAAGCAAAAACCTGATAAAAGTAACCCAACAATTGAGGGTTAAAAGTAACCCAACAATTGAGTTAACTATTTATTTCAGTCATTAAATAATGGGGATTACAGTGGGTAGAGCAACATAAAGTTTAAACCTGGAAATGTTTTAATTTGTTCCGACTCAGTTTCAGTTTTAAAGAGCTTGAGATCTTTTAAATCTAGCCGCCAAGAAATTCTCTTTAGTATATTACAAATACATTCAGGAATTGTTCAAAATGATATAGTCAGTTTTATATGGGTTCCAGCATAGGAGTAAAGAGAAATGAGGATGTGGATAAATTATATAGAAACAATATACAAGTTCCATTAAGCAAGTCAGAAATGAAGGCTTTAATCTGGAATAAACCGATATAAGAATGGCAAGTAAATTGGAACAATGGCAAAAAGGGTAGATTTCTTTATAGCTTAATTAATAAAAGGAAATAAGAGGTTATTTATAATAGAATAATGTTAGGGCATTCCAATTTAAATAGCACACTCAAAATAATAGGGAGACATCCAAATTGGTTATGTGAACATGTCATATTGAAGAAACAATACTTCATGTGATTCTTGAATGTATCAAGTATGACCAAGAAAGGAACAATATGATAGGAGAAATGAAGAAAAATGGAATAAAAAATAATAAATTTACGGTTTTAATAAAATGGTCAAGTGAAATAAATAGTAAAGCATTTTTTTTATTGTATTATTAGGGAGACAGGGCTGAAACATAGAATATAAAACTCTGTTCCACACTCCGGAGCGGAAGGTGGCGGAAATGTACATAATACGCTGGTTGCCAGCCGCCGTTGAAGAAGAAGAAGGCTGCTGAAACTGATAAATGCTGATAAAAAGGTCGGAAGACATCAAGGCACGTCCGAATGCAATGCTAGTTTCACTTCCTGTCTCCTGAGATACCATTATCTGATTATTTTTTGAAGGCAGCACATGTATATTTTGCTGCCTTTTGATATTCCACAATCCTGTGCTTTCCATTCAAAAATAAAGATGGCATCTAAAAGTTGCGGCTGGTCGTCAGTTTGTACATTTTTTATCAACGTTTTCCACTTATGATGTCATTTCTAGCTAGAAATTGCAATTGTAGTCATTAAAATTCACCAAGTTTTCACCAAAGCTCGCTCTATTTTGCTGTAGAATAGATTGAACGATGAACGAAAGGAACGCCACTTCCTGTTACGCCCCTCTCTTGCAGTCCGCAGACAGACCCATCTCAAAGGAACAATAAAATTAGAGGGTGGAAAAAAAACGATATCCTTCTAATCAAATCTGGATCTCTTAAATGTTTTAGAAGAATAACTGTTTCTGTGCATTCTGAAATATTTTCTGAACTGTATCGGAAAAGTGTCTGCCTTCACGTCTCCATTTTCACTCGTCCCCGCCTGCCCTGCAACTTTCGCCGATCGATTACATCCATAGATTACATCCGTTTATATACTGTCTTCTGTCTATGATTACATTCAGAGCCATGGCTCTGATACGGTCGTTCACGGAATCTGGTGTAACACCGGAAGCGAAGCGGAGGGGAGGGACTTAGGACAAATATCTAATGCCGAAATGTAGCACACGTGTTTCATCAGCCGGCGATCCTTGAAGAGGAACGGGGTTTTCTCACACCTCATCCGAGATACACCAAATCAAGCGTCTTTTAAAGGTAGTACACGTTGTATCTGATTGATTTATTACGAATTTATCTCACTATATATGTTTTTAAAATGTTAAAAAGTGATTATATGGGAGTTGGAATGCAGATTGCTTCAAATGTTAGCCTAAACCACAGCAGTTTTTCAGCTTGCCTGTCGTATACAAAAAGTATACAAGAGATTTTGAGCATATGGGATAAACGAGCAGCTTAAACATATATTAACAACAAATCTGTCAAAAAATTATGTAAGATTTCTTCCTATTAATATGCTGATATAACGTTACATTACTACACAGTTTTCCTGTTCAAGCCAGCCACGAGGATGCCACGTTTTAGATGACGATATTAAGTCATCATGACATCAAAATTGAGTTCTTATTTCTTTATGGAATATTGTAGTATTTAATATAAATAATGTATCCATGCACTTCATTCGTTTTTCTTAAATTCATTTAAGTTATCGAATTTACAAAATGTGCATTTAAAATGACCAGAAACTTTAGAAAACACATCTGGATGTTCAATTTTCTTTAATTGAATTTCCTAGTCAAAAATGAACTTACAAAGGAGCCTTGATAGCGTGTGACCTAACATGTGCTCAAGTCTCTTTCACATCCTTGTTGCCAAATGTCAAGCACATGAGACGAATTTTAATTTTATTGACTGAAGGATATCATATGATAATGCTAAAATGTATTTTGTTTCGGTTGAATATTATAATTGTATTTTCTCTGCATCGTTTATAAATGAGAAAATGCCATAGAGGGTTAATTTATTTTTGTTTCTGCAGTGTTGCTCCTAAACATTACACTTTAAACTACCACTAAACTGAAATTCACTGTCAAAGCTGTGTTTTTATAATAATTGCAAAATGACAGACTTGCATTACTGGTGTGTCTGTCTCCAGGTACTCCGCTGTCAGTCATGTGAAGTGGTGCTCACTTCAGGGCCTCATTTACCAATCTAACTTAGAAACCAACACAGATCCAAGCACAGAAATCGTCTTGCGACATGGGTTCACATGATGGGATTGGCAGCATACAAATGTTTCATCAATCACATAAGACTGATTGTACGTTGATAAATGTGGCAGCTGAAAACAAGTGTCATTAAATATCACGCCCCAAATTTTAGAAGCCTCGCCCTGTAGTTTGACACGAGAGAAATGTAACCCGGCCAAGAAGTAATATCACGAAAAATAAATTGCTCTTACTCAAAAAACACCCCTCAGCCTCGTTTTTGCAAACATTTACATTAATTAATAAATTAATAAATGAACTAAAAACTAGTAAATAAAAATAAAACCTTTACAAACATTAACCCTCCAATCACCCTCAGATTTACCCCACTTTTTTCCCCACTGGGGTCAATTGGACCCCAGCAGTTTAAACTTCTAGAACATGATTTTATTTTTACAAAGTGTTATATTTCAGGGATTTTATATTTCCTTGTTGACTGCGTAAATAGCTCTGTGAATAAATTATCACCCCCCTTAGGTCAGAGCCTAAGTTTAATTCTCTAATAATTTTGTGGATTATTCCATATTTGTACGCACACAGGAGAAATTCTCATGAAGAATCTCCACCTAATTCACATGTGCATACGCACATGAATTTCTTAACCTCGCTCTTATCTTAGTGAATTTGAAGGATTCTAAAAGAGCGCCATGTGCAAGAGGTGAGTCATTTGCATAAACTACTCCCAAGCCATCTCCATATAAGGGCTTTCCACACACGTTTTCCTTACAGCCTTTCGTCACTCCTCAAACATGCAGCTGTTTGCAGACGCGCTCTCGCCCAAACCTTGAGCAATGCCAAGTGTCCCATTCTCACCAGTTCTCAGATTAAACACCTTTAATACAGACCCAGATTACAGGCCTGTCATGAGACAGTACACATGCGAGTATCTGTGTTATTTAGAGAAACCTCGCAGCTGAACATAATGCAGCTTTTCTTACTATATCACTGTATATGTTGAAATGTAGCCTATTCAATACTTTATTGCCATACAACTCGGTGCAAGTTGTTAGGAATTTGCTTCAGTGTGCTCATAACAGAACATCAACAAGATACAACCAAAGACATAGAGCAAATACAGACCCTTTCCAAAAAATTTGAATATCATGGAAAAGATAACATGACTATAATTATATTAAAATTAGGGCTGTGAAGAGATTAATCGCATCCAAAATAAAAGTTTGTGTTTACATAATATGTGTGTACTGTATATAATTATTTTGTATATATAAATACACAAACATGCATGTATTTAAGAAATATTTGCATGTATATACTGTATATTTATATATAATTTTATAAATATATATATATATATATATATATATATATATATATATATATTATTTATATATAAATAACACATTTTTCTTAAATGTATATACAGACCCTTTCCAAAAAATTAGAATGTCATGGAAAAGTTTATTTATTTCCATAATTCCATTCAAAACGTTAAACTTCCATAGATTATAGATTCAGGGCCCACAACTTAAACGATTTCAAGTATTTAGTTGTTTATTTGTACATAATTTGGGCTTCCAGCTCATAAAACCCACGATTACAGGATTTTAAAAAATTTGAATATTACATGAAATCACACAGTAATTACACCGTAATGCCATGGTCATTGAACCAGGTTTTGGTTCTTTTGGCAGTGTGGGCAGGTGCAAATCCTGCTGGAAAATGAAGTCATCATCTCCATAAAGCTTGTCTGCTGAAGGAAGCATGAAGTGTGAACACTCTGAAAATGTCCTGGTTAGGGATGTCAATTTTCACAAAATCCCATGATCGATCGTCGTTTAAATTAACAATCAATTAATCGATTAATCGTTAGCCTTAATACTGCGATATGCGTCTACTGCAGTGGCTATGACAGCATGACAGGGTCTGCAAATGCTGCTCAAAACGCTACGTTCCTCACCAAATCAATTAGAATGGTTTTAAATATAAATAAAGGGCTAGTAGGATTGTAAAATGTTTCGATGTGATTGATAATTAAATTAATTATTTAATAATCAAATATAACTACTAATACAACGTGTCACCAACGCCGCCTAATATGCGCTTAGAATGTGTGACTGTTGTGGACGCGCTCTTCCTGGAACAACTGCACGCGCTGAATGAATCTGCTACCGTTAAACTGGAGCACTTTGCTAGCACGTTATTTATCTAAAAGAAACGCATCCTATATGAGATTAATCAGGTATATTCAAAATAAACATAACATTACAAATTATATCTGCACAAAATGACGCAAATTCATGCACAAGTGAACTTGAACTAAGTTACGTGCCATTCATTCAGAACTACTCATGTTGTGGACGCGCTCTTCCTGGAGCAATGTGACACAGTAACTAAACCCAAATAATTCACAATGTTTTATTACAATATTGTTCTCTTTATAATGTTATGTGATATTACAGTCCCAATAGTCATTATTAGTCGTGCACTGCCGTTTGAGCTGCGCGCGCTGAAGCTGACGCTTTACTACAGAGTTAATTCTTAACCAAATGCATCCAATATGAGATAAATCAGATATAGATAGGCCTACAGAAAATAAACAGTATTACAACTTACATTTGCACAAAACAAAAGGCTGCGAATGCACACGCAAACTTATAGTCATGATGAAGGTGTAAAATGGTCCCAAACATAACTCCGGCGCGCTCGCTTTACATGTTTCGCGGTTGAGCAGCGCGCACGCGCATGAAGACCTGCTTAATCGATGATCGATAAGTTGTATCGATTAAATGTATTATCGACAATTAATCGATCGTCGATTAATCGTTGACATCCCTAGTCCTGGTAGATGGCTGCGTTGAGTGGACAGCACAGTGGACCAACACTAGCCGATGACATGGCTCCCCAAACCAACACAGACTGTGGAAACTTCACACTGGACTTCAAGCATCTTGGATTGTGTGCCTCTCCATTCTTCCTCCAGACTCTGGGACCTTGGTTTCCAAATGAGATGCAAAAAGGACTTTGGTCCACTGTGCTTTATTAAATCCAGAGTCAACGCAGCCGTCTACCAGGACATTTTCCGAGCACTTGATGCTTCCTTCATTTTCCAGCAAAACCTGGTTCAATGACCATGGTATTACTGTGTAATTACTGTGTGATTTCATGTAATATTCAAATTTTTTGAAATCCTGTTTTCGTGGGTTTTATGAGCTGGAAGCCCAAATTATGTACAAATAAACAACTAAATACTTGAAATCGTTTAAGTTGTGGGCCCTGAATCTATAATCTATGGAAGATTAACGTTTTGAATGGAATTATGGAAATAAATAAACTTTTCCATGATATTCAAATTTTTTGGAAAGGGTCTATATACATTTAAGAAAATTGTTATATATATATGCACAAATATTTCTTAAATACATGCATGTTTGTGTATTTATATATACAAAATAATTATATAAAGTACACACATTATGTGAACACAAACTTTTATTTTGGATGCGATTAATCTCTTCACAGCCCTAATTTTAATATTATTATAGTCATGTTAAGATGAAATATAACTTAACCGCTAAACGAGCCTGGTGTCAAATCGACCTCTAAGAACATCGATGCTACAAAATGTGTACAGGACATTAAAAACATATCATGTTAATTTTGTTGTCTAGAAAAGTCATTAATACTGTGTTTGGGTTCAACCCCATCTCAATTTTCCATCTGTTTTCCTTCATCTCAGTGGCATACAATTTTGTAACTTTTTTTTTTACATGAACTGGGCTGTTCTTAAGGTATGTAAAAAGTCACATTCATGGTCTTTGGGGGTCAAAATGGGCTCTCAAATGATATATTAAACTAAGTTAGGCGATAGTGGAATTGATTATAAACCACGTACAAGCAAGCCAAAATGATTTTTATTTCAAGAGAAAAATGTGTTTGCTTGGGCACTGGGCACATTGACCGGCACGGATTGTACAGAGGACCATTTAAGTTGAGCGGTGTAACTTATGTTTGGTTGCCTGCATTTTAGTTTGCCGATGAATGGCTGAAACTAATGTTAGCAAATGATACCTTATTGTAAATTGTTACCAAAACCTTTAAGGGTAATGAAACCCCGCTCTTTCAGCTCAAGTCTACCTCACAATCTTTTTGAAAAATGCCGCTTAAATGGGCGTGTTTGGCTGTGAGAAGAAGGGAGGGAAGTGGGTGTGATGTGGTAAGGCAGGAGAGGAAGAGCAACTGTCAGTGGCCCATGCTGACTCGCACTAAAAACGGGTAAAACGTGTGGAAAGGCAAGACTTTTATAGCTGTTAAAGTTAAATGAAATGCACTGACTTTTTAAAGGAGCTTAATGCTCTGCTTTATATATTAGATTAACCCTTTGACCCATACAATCACACCGATGTGAATAGAACATTGAGTGCAGCATCAGGTGATCTAAATTCAAATGAGCTTTTGTGCTTTGGCTGGTGTTGAGCCAGAGACGGGCAAGCTCAGCACCTTTCATATATCACAGCTATTTTTTCTCACAGTTTGACATGTCTGTCATTGGAAAGCACACATGGTGTCATCAATAATTAAAGCTTCAGTCCGTAGTTTTTCCTTTGTTGCCATCTCTCTTCGAAATCTGCAATTGCAGTTATTCGCGGAATTATCAACTTTACGTGGGTTGTGCCTCGGCACGGCACAGCGCAAGTGAATCCAATGTTTTGAGGAGAATGTGCGGCTGTCAGTCACCGCGCCGGTGTGGATACTGTCATTCGAAATCACAGATTATACTTTTTGGAAGTATGACCAACATAAGAATTTTCACCGGAAAATGTCATCTGAACAATAACATCCACTTTTGTTCTCCCCAACTAAGGGGAAAAAAGCATTGCAGTAAATTGCGCTGATTAAATCTATCTGATTAAAATGATCATATCACGTCATACCGTGCAAATTTTACTTTCTTGTCAAATTGTTAATGTTAACATCAGCATTGCGTGACTACATTTAATGTCCTTCCGATATTCATTCTTGTTTTCGCCAGTTGCAGTCTCTTTTTTTCTGTAGCTACTCCGAAGTCTTTTGCATTTTACAACGGGTGAATCTCTAGTTGTCACAGGTGACTGTCGTTTGAACCTTTATAGATCCGCCATCAAATTGATAAGTTTAGTTATATCAAGTGCTGTGAGAAAAGGCTATAAATCTCCACCTCCAACATCCTCACACTCATAGCCTGCTAGCCAGGACTCTTCTTTATGTGTACAGATGTGACGTAATGACGCAAAGACACCACCAGGACCACTGGAATTAAAAACATTTATTACAAGCGTACTGTTTTGAATTAAGCCAAGGCAAGCAGATAGTTTTGCACACTGACTGGTTATGTACTTGCTGAATTTTTAACCCCAAAAAGTTACAGACTGGAACTTTTAAGAAACAGTGTCTTCTCATAGGATTAAAAAAAACCTCATGAATAATTGAGACACCGACGCGTCATCTAAGTATTAAAGTGCAGGACACGATGTAGATTTTCAATCCGGAAGATGAAAATAGTGAACAAAAAACTAAATTAACCAGTTTTCTCCTACAATTATAACAGATGCTAACATTGTCTTCAATGATGTTCAACACACACACACACCTCTTAAAATTTCAGAAAATTTTGTTTTATGACCCTTTTATCTATAAGCACTTTCTAAAAAAAAATTTAATCATCTGAGCATTTGTAAAAAATTATTTGATAAAACTATATTACCAGAACAGTATATATTAATTTATTCTATGTAGTGATTTGTGATTTCTAACTGCTTTAGACTGGGCACAAAGAGGATTAGGCTTAAAGGAATTATTATCCGTTGAATCCATCTTGTGGACAACATCCTTTATCGGCCAGCTGAAATATCTGGTAGCCTTTAAAAAAAATTGCTGTTACACCCCAGAGCTTCATAAATTCATGAAACTAAGCATGTTTACTCACAATGACTTGTTCTCCATATGTAAAAAGTTTGGAGGAGTTTGGTCAATGCAATCTTAATTCTTAAATCTTAATTAATCTTAACAATCTTCGTTAATATCAAGTTGGTCGTAGCTAATGACTGTAAATTAGAAAGTTGTCCAGCTTGATGAGAACAATAAATGTACTGAGCTTGGTGACTGTTGGAAAAACTAACCCCCCACCTTTCTCAAAAGGTGGCGCTATAGAGCACTGCCTCCACGCCGTGTTTAACTATCATTTAATGCTTATCTGTGTTGAGTTTCATTCAATTCTAAGCAAGTTAAGTGACACCTGAAACACCCAAAAACACCTGAAAAGAATATTCAGGTTTGACACATATTATCCTAACGCTTCTCTTCATGTTCATCAATATTGTGAGTTTGATAGCTGTAGGTAAAACTACCCAACACACACACACATTTCTGCATTCAGTTTGCCAAATTACGTCAGAAGCAAAAAAAAGGGGAATTTGATTAATTAATTAATGGATGATCTTTACATTTTGGCTTCTTTTCCTGTACACTTTTGTATACTGTTGTATATTTTGTTCTGTTAATTAAAAAGAAAAGAAAGAGAGAAAAGAGATTCTGCGCAAAGTGAGCCAACTGGCTGCTATCTAATCATGCTCTCTGTACTTTAATGGCATGCAGCTCAGTCATGTGGCATTGGTGCCATCTGAAGTGTAGAAAACATTTCAAACTGGCATGCACCTGAAGTCAGATTCCAGTAGGTCTGTTAAAACAGTTTTATGCATTTTTATGCATTGTTTTTTCCAGCATCAGAATGTGTGGCATATGGGCCTTGTTTGGTAGTGATGAGTGCCTCTCGACTCAGTGCACCAATGCCATGAAGATCGCGCATCGTGGTCCAGATGCTTTCCGCTTCGAGAATGTCAATGGGTTCACCAACTGCTGCTTTGGGTTTCACCGCCTTGCTATTGTGGACCAGCTGTATGGCATGCAGCCTCTGCGTGTCAAGAAGTTTCCCTACCTCTGGTTGTGTTACAACGGTGAGATCTACAACCACATCGCGGTAAGTAGATGAACGTTGTTCATACAAAAATATAATTTGATCACAGTGATAGTTTCATGTATGTGTTCATTTTGTATGTGTCCAAAATATTTTATTGTCATTTATTAGGCAAATATCAAACTGAAACAACTAAATATTCATTACTTAGTCACATATGCAAGTGACATCTGACATCGGGATCCTTCGGCAGCTTATGCAATGATTGTTTTTCCACAGCCAGGAACAGCACAAGGTCTGCGTGGCATCACAATCTTATCACAATCTTGTATAGAACTACTTTAGATCCACTCGCTTCTCATCGACTGAGCACCAGTGGACAATGTTGTAGTCATATTAAAATGATTGTGCGCTGTGACGTCACATGCCACCTCGGATTCAAACAAAGTATTTTTATAGCTTGATTATATGAGTGATTTTTTTTTATTGATGACAAGGATGTTTTAAGTTATGGAACTTGCAGGATGTATTAATGATACAAAGACCTCTTATATGCCAAAAGATCAAGGAAAATTTGATTTCTCATGTCATGACCTCTTTAAGGCCTTTGTGTGATTTGAGTCATGTGATCGTAGTTTGAATGATCGTAGATGGTTTAACTTAACATCTAATGATTTGTCTTTTCCCTTATAGCTGAAGGACCACTTTGAATTTGAGCATCAGACCAAAGTTGATGGAGAGATCCTTCTGCATCTGTACGATCGCTTTGGAATCAAGGAGATGGCGTCTCTGCTAGATGGCGTGTTCGCATTCATTTTGTTGGACACTGCTAACAGAAAGATTTTCTTGGGGAGGGACACGTACGGTGTGAGACCACTGTTCAGACTGCTTACCGACGATGGCTTTCTAGCTGTCAGTTCTGAGGCCAAAGGTATAATAAATAAAACAGAAGTCATATTTGTCCTCTCCTGGTTAATTTAACTAAAACCATAGTCCCGATACAGATAAGTGTGACTATCAAATCGCACAACTATTTTAGATTAATAAATTAATGCATGATTCAGAGTGAAGCACGGCACTGTTCTACACGCCCAAAATCTGGCGTCTGAATACTTTCTCAATTCACTGTATCTTTGACAAGGCCTCAAGGTTCCATATTTGGCGACTGTTTTGTGATAGAAGTGAAATTTGAACAGAAATGTATTTTATTACAGGAGAACACGTAGGTGGCTGTTTTTGGTACATCGTCTGAATAAAATCTCATAGGAACTTTAATTTTGTGATATCAACTTTAAATCAAAGCCATATGTCTACAAAGTTGTGTTCCAAATTTGAAGTAATTTGAGTTAAAATTATTTTGTAAAATATATATTTTATATAAAATGTTTAGTACAGTACTCTTGATTTACAGTCGATTTAAAGTTCCATCACTTTTTCATACTTTAATGTTTTGAAGTGCTTTCAGACTTTAAAACAAGAACTAACTTGGGTCTATATTCCAAAGCATTCTTGAATAACAACAGTTTAAGTTTGGATAGTGCATTTTCATGTCCATTCTCAAAAATTCCCTGCCATTTCCTGCCAAAATAAATGCCTAATGGTTTAAAGTCTGAAAATAAAGAAATGAAGACAACCATAAATATTAGCATTGTAATTTCAGTTACTGAAAAAAAAAAAATCTTAAATAGTATTTTTATTTTATTTTACAGTTACATTTGTAATATTTTTATTTTAATAATCTTAGTCATACTGATATAAAATCAAAAAATGTTGGGCCAAATTGTGCAGCCCTACAAAGAAGCACGGCAAACCAGGATCTTTTTTTATTTATGTAATTACATTTTCATTTAGTTTCATTCATATCTGCTGGTGCAATACTTTGAGCACACATTTATTGCCGAATGATTACAGCTTCACATTTTCACTGTGATTTAATCCAAACAGGTTTGACAGAAATCACACACTCCATGTCCACCCCTGCAAAGATCACCCCCTTCCCCCCAGGACACTATGAGGAGTTTGAGTTGAAACTCACTGGAAAAGTCAAGTCTGTTCAGATGGAGCGCTTCCACTGCTGCACAGTGGAACCTAAACATGCCTCCTATAACAACCTTCAGGGCCTTGGCACAGGTAGATGTCATATAGTGATATAAATGTACAAGCAATTTTTACATTCTCTGTGTTTCAGGGGTAGGCACACACAACAGTGTTGTCACCTTGTTTTTCTTTGCATTTAAATGTCTATGGAACAGATGAATGGGAAAAATATTTATGGAACTTTCCAATCATTGTAGTATACAGTGGTGCTTGAAAGTTTATGAACCTTTTAGAATTTTCTATATTTCTGCATTAATATGACCCAAAACATCATCAAATGTTCACAAAAGTCCTAAAAGTAGACCGTATTACAGTATGGTATGCAATTTTTTTTTTTAATCCAGAATCGCACTGAACTGAACCGTGCCGCTCGGTGGAAACGAGCCAAAAGAGAACCCAATCAAACAAATGAGACGATAATATATACACTGTAAAATACTCTGTATTTTTTTTGACCCCCTTGTGCAGCAATAACGGGACACTCACTGACAGCTGAATGTCATCCCATTGACTGAAAACATCTCAGAACAGGTGGAGCCTAATTTCACTTTTAAATTAACTTTAATCCTAGAACTTCACATACTATTGCTACTCAGAGATATGTCATTTTTTGGTCATTTTCCTGAATAAATAAATGACCAAGTATATTATTTTGTCTTGTTTGTTTGATCGGGTTCTCTTTGTCTACATTTAGGACTTGTGTGAGTATCTGATGTTGAATTATCATATTTATTCAAAAATATAGAAAGTTCTAAAAGGTTCACAAACTTTCAAGCAGCACTGTACGTCATCTTTCAATCAATGACAACTAAAAATAAAAAAAATGTTCTCCCTTGTCATCAGGCTTTGAATTGGAGACGGTCAAGAGCAACATTAGGATCCTGTTTGAAAATGCTGTAAAGAAACGCTTGATGGCTCACAGAAGAATCGGCTGCCTCCTCTCAGGTGCCTGTGCTGCTCTTTCTGTTATTTGCTTTAAGTGGGATTGTTACTCTGACTTTTTTATTACATGCACCCTATCCATGATGGTTTTATTTCCAGGTGGTCTCGATTCCAGTCTGGTTGCCGCGACACTCGTGAAACTGGCCAAAGAAGAAGAGCTTCAGTATCCCATTCAGACGTTTGCCATTGGTGCAGATGACAGCCCAGATCTTCTTGCTGCCCGCAAGGTAAGTGACACTGTACATTCAGCATGTCATATGCACTTTATGCTTCTATAGCCTGAACATGTGTTGCACTTTCTATGGATAGTGCATTTCTATACACTTTGTGTTGACTTAAAAGCATTAGATGTTAGTGTTGTCATGATTGTGGAATTTCGAACCTCGATAAAATACCTTAGAAATATCGAAGGTTTAATACCATTCTTGGATTCTACAGGGAAAAATTGAGTTTCTGAAGAAAATTGTTTATATTTATAATTGCAAAAGTACTTGTACCTTTTTAATCTTTGCAATGGCTTTATGCCTGTACTTTAATGTGGACTCAAACCCCCCTGTTTGATTACTGATGGTTCACACCTCAGATTTGAAAAAAAGCTCAAGAAATGGTTTGTAAAGCTGTGGAAAAGTGGGAGTGTAGCGGGTGAGAAGAGGGGAAACAACAACCAATAATACACAGATCTACAAGACACTCATTACACAAACAAATTAATATTAATAAGCAGAGAAGAAAAAAAAGAGCAGGGGGCATCATTATGTATTTTAAAAATATAACCCTATGACAACAAATTCATAAAACTTGTATCGTTAGAGACAACTATCAACTATCATTAACAAATCAAATAGGGTTTTAGAAATCTCAACAAATCAGCATTATAACTTTCTAGAGCTATTGGTCTAAATGAAAAATGAGAAAGAAAATTAAAAATGTCTAATTCATTACATTTATGTGCGCTACAATCTCAACGTCATTTTAACACACAGAATAAAGGTATAATTTATTTAAAAAATTGTCCATTATTCAAATTTTTGGTCAACGTCATTGTCTTTTGTGTAATAATTCACTGTATCATTGCTCATCATCAGATGTACTGCTGTATCAGTGTGCTTATTTGGACATTTCATTTGAAGAAGACACGATGAAATATGTGCGCATATACAGTACTGGTTTATGTTTGGAGCATTAGAGTATGAAATATGTCCATAACTTGAAACATGAAATGTGGTCTGCACTGGATCAAGCATGTTGTCATAGAAACTTCAAAAACTAAATTAAAAGTAAATGTAAAAAGCTTAAGTAAAACCACCAAAATAAAAGCTCCATGGATTAAATGGCCATGAAAGTCTAAAACACATTTTTTGAGATGCTTCCAGTAACAGATATGAACTGGTTGCACATCAATGGTCTTTTTATTATAGAGGCAAAAGAGGATCATAATTTTTTGGATAGTTTTGTTCTTCCAGTTTAAAAATCAGTTGAATCACGTGCCATATGTGGTTTTGAGTATTTAGTAGCAGATCACGTTGGTTTTAACTGGTGTTGTGTGGCAGGTGGCAGCCTACATTGGCAGCGAGCACCATGAGGTGAACTTCACGCCTGAGGAGGGTATCCGCGCGGTGGACGAAGTCATCTTTCACTTGGAGAGTTTTGACATCACCACTGTGCGTGCCTCTGTTGGTGAGTACAGGAGCTCAGACTAATTATAGGAGTAGAAGGAACTAGGGCTACTCACCAGTAATGATTTTGTGTTTTTCTAGTCGACTAGTAGTTCATTTGATCAATTAGTTGACTGATCGCATGTTTAAAGCTGCACTATGTAACATTTGTGTTCAAAAATGTATATAATGAGTGAGTACATCATGAATCCAGTTTTTGTCTTATCCTGAATAATAAATGTTTATATTTGGACTCTTGCAGCCCAGTACCTGCGTGACTCATCATAGACATAAACGGAGAGAAGTCGCTCTGACTACAATGTTCTTCCACAAGATGCAGTTTTGTTTATTTTCCACTAGAGTGCTAGAAGTTACATAATGCATCTTTAAATTAATTAGGCTGTAATGATGATTTATATGGTATAAATCAATAATAATCCTTTAATTGCCTATATATATATATATATATATATATATATATATATATAATAGTGTAATCAGCAATCATGCACACACTCATGCTTGCCGTAGCACAAGCAAGGAGACTGTCTGAACATTTTATTAATTTGATAAAACTGTGTTTTCGGATGCAGAGATTTAAGAGATTCAACGATGCTGACTCATCTCAGTAGTGGTTATCTATATGCATTTTTCATATGGATTACATAATCTGAGAATATTTGCTATTTATTTGAATTGGTTCATTTTAAAAGTAGACATTTCAAGCTTTCTATAGATGCATTTCTCATGTCTGTGAGGTAAGTATACACTGAGTTTCGGTTTATTTCGACAAGCTGAGACTGAGATGGCAGAAAGAGCATCCTGTTTGTTTTCATTATTTTACAAAAGTTTGACATTTTATTGTTATTGCGAGTGCACACAAATATAATTTTGAATGATGCATTACCCTTTTGAATAATATATTATCTGTATGACCAAAAAAAAAAAAAAGATTTGTATTCAGTGATTTGTTTTTGTTTTTTCTATGCAGGGATGTACCTGATATCAAAGTACATCCGTGACAAGACAGACAGCGTTGTGATTTTCTCAGGTGAAGGTTCTGATGAGCTGACACAAGGATACATCTACTTTCATAAGGTACATGCCATTTATGTTCTAAGTTTACATTTACGGTCAACTCCAAATGTATAAAAAAAAGCTACACTTAAAAATGCTCAAATAAAACCGGTTCTGAGATGTAGGGTGTAGCAACATTTGTGTAGTTTTAATGTAATTCAATGACATTCAGACATTTTAAGTGGGACTTCACTATGGTCACTATGTGAGACATTAGTGTCTTGTCATGCATTGTTAGCTGTATCTTAAGACTTGATTTCAGCTGAATTTGTGACCTGATTTGAATTAGGCGCCGACCCCTAAAGCGGGCGCTGAGGAGAGTGTACGTCTGCTGAAAGAGCTTTATCTGTTTGATGTGCTGAGAGCGGACAGAACCACGGCTGCACACGGGTAAGACAAAATACCCCTTCCTTCTCTTCCCTTCCCACAGTCACTTGGTGATTTCCACTGTTTGTGACGTCAAACCTTTTCCACTAGACTGGAGCTGAGAGTGCCTTTCCTGGACCACAGATTCACCGCATACTACCTCTCTCTGCCTGCAGAGATGAGAGCACCGAAGGTGAGTCCTGACGCCTCACAATTCAGTGATTTATCCTTCCTCATGTCAGTCTAAAATGTGTCTGTTCCCACATCAGTTACGGTGCCTGGTCTGAAGTGTCATACAAAAACCAAAACCCCAAATATGAGCAATAATGATAGTGATGCTTAATTTATTGGTATTGCTTTTGTTTTTCAAATATCATATTAGTGTTTTTTGTAATCCGACTGAATAACTGTTTGATTGGAGCAGAATGGTGTGGAGAAGCATCTCCTGAGGGAATCGTTTAAAGGGATGAATCTTATCCCAGATGAGATTCTCTGGAGAAGGAAAGAGGCCTTCAGTGATGGTATGACATCCTTAAAGAAATCCTGGTATGCAAGCCTGCAGGAGCACATCGAGTCTGAGGTACTACACATGTACACACAGACTATGATGTCATGGATGTGCACAGTACACGGTGTGTATCCTTTAATCTATCTTTTCTCCTTCAGGTGAACGACTCTCAGTTGGAGAAGGCTGATAAGCTGTTCCCTTTCAACCCCCCCAAAACCAAAGAAGGCTTCTACATAAGGCAGGTCTTTGAGAAGAAGTACCCCGGCCGCAGCGAATGGACGCCACATTACTGGATGCCCCGCTGGATCAAGGCCACCGACCCCTCAGCCAGAACCCTGTCCATCTACAAGCCTGATAAAGACGAGTAAACGCATCATTCTTCAGACCTTGGCTAAAGATTACATTCATTACAGCACACATATCTGCGTATGGAGCTGGTTCAAAATGTGTGATGCTACCTTCCTCTGTCAAATGAGCTAAATTAAATTTCTCTTTGGGTGGTTCGTTTAGACTTTTCTAAAGCTAGCTGAATTTGTAGTTTGCATTTCTTCACAGAAATGAAGCCCTGTCCACTCGTCAAGCCTTCAAGCTGCCTTTCTGAAATTCAGTGTATTTATATACAATATAAATACACTGTGTGTGTATAACACACATGAGAATGAGTGCCGTTCTCATCCATTAAATTTTTTCTCTTCAGATTTCTTCATTAAGCTTTATTTTATTAAACGGAATCTAAAAAGATATGGGAACCGAAACGAGGTATAGCTTGTTGGTTAAAGGACTCCACTACAAAAATGTGTACAGAAACCTATAAATACTATTTTTGTTACTGCTTTAAAACTCAGAACTTAACATTAGCCAACATTGTCAACAAAAGTTTAATACAAAGATTCAGAAAGCTTGAAGGGGATCCATAAGATTTTGAGATCAGGGGTGCATTTCCCAAAGCCAACTATAGTCTCAATTTCTGTCATTACCAATAGAGCTCAATGGAACTTGCAAACAAAGTTGACTAATGATGCTTTTGGGAAATGCACCCCTGGACTGGAAAAGTTGTTGGTTTGATTAGAGCCGTGCAGCGATTAATCGCATCCAAAAAAAAAAAGTTTACATAATGTGTGTGCACTGTGTATAATTTTGTATATATGAATACACACATGCATGTATATATTTAAGAAATATTTGCATGTGTATATACTGTATATATTTATATATATAACCTTATATATAAATAACAAAATTTTCTTTAATGTATACATCCGTGTGTACACGCACACAATAATTATACAGTACACATGTAAATTAACTTTTTTTTATTTTGGATGCGATTAGTCATAGCCGTATTACAGGTCATGAACTACTTCCATTTTGCACTTGAGGTAAGCACTTACTCATGTGCCATCAGTGGGACTGTCCCTTTGAGTGTATTTGTATATGTAGAGTTATTTATTTGACAGATTAGCAATTGGTTGGCTAGTTAAACTGCTTTTAACCACTGAAATTATAGGGATGGTCGACAAAAAAAAAAGGTACATTTACTAACCCTTACGTTGTTCGAAACCTGAATGCATTTCTATTGCAAAACAAAGATGAAATTTATGATTGTTAGCAGCCAAATTGATTTGGGGACCATTGAATGGAGATATATGTATTCCTAAGAGCAGCATGGCTGTTATTGTGAGTCTCAAAGTAAAGCACCTGATATGATTAACCATTTAGCCTTATGACGAGTTGGTATTGCTCTTTTTAACATTTAATTTAATGTTTGTTTTATTTGGTGCACCAAATAAATTTAGAGAATGAATTGAATTGAATGGTAGAGAATGAATTTGGGATAACATTAATGAAATGGATGTGTGTGTCACGTAAAGCATCTTCCACCTCCTGCACTGATTAATCAAAGATGTTTTGGGTACATGGAGACCCTGATATGCGTGCTGTTATCGGTTTGTAAGATCTGGTCATGGTATTGATAAAGCTTTAGTGTATCTTGATGTGTGTTTTGACTTATTTCAGTATGCGTGGTGTGAAGCGGTACTTCGATGATTGAGTATTCCTCTGTTCGCCTGTAGGTGGAGAGAGTGCACCCACTGTAAATACATAGACCAATGATGCAAAAAGGAAATTAAAAAAGTATTTTTAATATCAAGCTACAATCACAATATCAAATGACCAAAATCTAGTCCATATCAGCGACAGGACATGCAGAGTTCACGAGGATGAGATCACACCTGAACTGGTAGGCTTTGAAATCTGAAATAAATTTGAAATAGCCTAATCAAACCAGCAAATAGCTGCTTTTTGGTAAAATTCGCCAATTTTTTAATCAGTCATTTATGAAAATCATGTAGATCCAAAGAGTTTGGAGGGACATTATGCACTAGAGAAATAAGCGTGCAATAAACTGATCGAATTAATGCCTCCTTGCTGAATAAAAGCATTAAAGGAGCCATATGTAAGATTGTGGCCAAAACTGGTACTGCAATCACTTTCAAATTACTGTAGAGCGGTGTATCCCCTCCCCCTCCCCCCTGACTCGAGGTTGCCAGATAGGCTGCAGGATCCAGCACGAATGTTTGTAGCTGCAGCTGTGGTAACTAGAGCTGAGCTGGCAACCCCGATGCCGAAACACTACTGACTTCGTGATTGGTAGATAGCCGGAGGGTGGAGCTTCAGGCCAAAACACAAGATGACAACATCAGTTGAGGGCTGCAACTTCACTTTTAAATGACAATATTCTGGCCGGACTACTGTTGTCAGTGATATAAGTATTTGAAATGAACATGATTTCTTAATGTCTAGTGACATATCAGGGCCATTTTATGATTAATTGAAATACATTTCTTACATACAGCTCCTTTAATTTCACACACACACACACACACAAAAATTGTACACAGGAAGTTTATTCTATTCAGTGCCACTTACCTGATGCATTACTTGACAAAATGACTGCCACTGTCTTGTGAAACCTGCAATGTCAAATGAGCTGTAATCCTCATGGGGACCAACATTGTCCCCCACAAGGATTTCAGATACTGCCACATTCCCGCTGGCTCTCTAATGAACGGAAACCCAGGGCGGATCTGTCACCAGAACGCTGTCCTGAGCCTGTAAAATATGGAGCCAAGCTGCCTACACACAGTCTGTCATACAAGAGAGAATATCAAACTATGTAAAAGAAAACTGTACCATTTGAGCATCTGAGAAATGCAGACCTTTTATGAATCTGTCAGTTCCAGATGCAGTTGTGATGTTAAGGATTCAATTCGGCTGAACCCCCGAATGACAGCTTGACGTCTATGAAGCACCGGTCAATGTTTGTTTGTTTGTTGGAGATAGATAGTGTCTCTCTTTCACAACCCTGCAGGAGAGCAATGGAGAGGAGAGGGGAAAGACAGATCAGTAAACTCTTTGTGAATGACATAAAACCAGAGGTGGACAAAGTACACAACTTCCTTATAGTAAAAGTACAGATAGGCTAGGCTACTGGTCAAATATTACGTCGTTACAAGTAAAAGTGGTAAAGACCGATTTTTACTTGAGTAAAAGTACAGAAATAGGCCTACTCGTTTTTAAAAGTACTTAAGTATCAAAAGTAAAAAGTAAATGTCAATTCATTGTTTTATTATTGTTGCAATACTTACAGTACCTAATGCCTCTGGATCTATGCCTGCCTACCCTCATATCAATATCAAATTTAATTCTAGAACACAGTTCCAGTAGTGGGATTGAATGTGAGATTGAATAAGTGCACTCAATAATTTCCAAAATGGTTTCGGACACCCAAATGGCTGTTCCCTCAAATATTGCCCTAGTTAAAGTTTTTTTACTTTTAGTATGAATATGTTAGCCTTACTGTTATCTATAAGCTAGATAACCTTACTGTTATGTTAAGCTTACTGTTATCTATAAGCTAGTGTGCTCCCAAACAATGACAAATTTTGCATTTAGAAGACCAAACCCAATGTTGGAAATGAAAATCAGGTTGATGTCAGAATGTCAGATTGACGTTAATCTTCAACGTTGGACAGACACTGTATGGTTGAAAATGAAAATCGGGTTGACGTCAGAAACCAATATCAGTCCAGTTCTGACGTCAAACCGACTTTCATTTCCAACCAAAATGCAACCCCTGCAACCAAAATCATCCCCTGACTGACATTACTACTTTCTACTCAAGGACCTTGACAGAAATGTAGTGGAGTAAAAAGTACGATATTTGTCTTTCAAATGAAGTTAAAGTAAAAAGTTTCCAGAAAAAAATTATACTAAAGTACAGATACTCAAAAAGTGTACTTATAGTACTCAAGTAAATGTACTTTGTTACTGTCCACCTCTGCATAAAACAACAAAATGATAGATAGATAGATAGATGGATAGATCTTTCCCTCATCAGACAGCAACACAAAGAGTCTGTCAGAGCGCTGGAGTGACTCTGATCGCACAAACACCCACAATGCTCTCCTGATCTCACTGAACTGTCAGTCACAAAAGGGAACACATTTCAATGGTAGGCCTACTTTTGCTTTGATTATAGAAGTGTAGTTATTTATGTTCACACTAACTGTTAAAAATTTGGAGTCTGTAAGATTTTTGGAAGAAGTATATGCTTACTCACCAAGGCTGCATTTATTTGAACAAAAATACAGTAAAAGCAGTAACATTGTGAAACATTATTATAATTACATAATTAAAATAAATGTTTTCTATTTGAATATGTTTTAAAATCGGATTAATTCCTGTGATGCAAAGCTGAATTTTCAGCATCATTACTCCAGTCTTCAGTGTCACAGTCTTCTGCTGATTTTCTGGTCAATATATATATATATATATATATATATATATATATATATATATAACACACACACACACATATTATAATCAATGTAGAAAACTGTCTAACATTTTTATGGAAACTGCTACTTTTTCAGGATTTTTGGATAAAAAGAAAATTCAAAAGGGTAAGGATTTATTTTATATATATATATATATATATATATATATATATATATATATATATAGACTGCATACATAAAGCAGTAAACAGTAAATTATGTTATGTCTATGATGATGAGTGACACATCAACTTGCAAGGCGCCGTGATTGTTGGGTGCTCGAGGAGGCTACAGCGTGCCCAGAATGCAATGCGCAGTGTGACCACAGTTTGTTCAAAACCCTCACGTTCAACAGAAACGATCTAATCAATCACAAAAAGGCTTTCTACTTTGTGAGTATCTTTGGTGCGCCCACTTTTAATTGTTCGAAGCATTTTTACTCGATTTCCTAAAGAAATATAGGGGAGGAATTTGAAATTTGCGTCTGTCGACGCTATGGAAACAAGCCGTAGGTTTTATTCTGTCAAATAACCTTTCTGCCAATATTTATAAAGAATTGCATTAATAATTATGTTAATATTGCTTATATAAAATAGACATCCATATGTTTGTGCATTTTTACGATTAGGCTACAGCTGGCTTTGTTTAATAATTTTACTAGCCTACTACATTCTACATTTTTATTCCCCTTTCCCGCCTTTATGTATCTGGTTTTCACTTTTAACTGTTGATCAGCTTTGTTTGTTTTACAAAAGTTTCTAGCTGAAACTATTAACAATTTACTTAAACCATTTCATATCATTGCATGCTTAAATACATGTATTACATGTAATACGTATCTCATCAGTAAATAACCAAAACAATATCCCACCTGTGCTGGATTTACTCAGTGTGTGGTGGGATTTGGAGCCAAAAACCTGCATGTAATGGCAGGATCAATGGTTTGTATAGGGAAGTGAAAAGGGTTCTATAGCATTCTTCAGTCTGATATGAGGGTGGCATTCCTCCTGTGTGAAATCATGTGGCCAGCAATCAGATCTTCTCTATTCTTATATTAATAAAATCCAAATAACTTTAAATCTATCGATGTTGTTATAGTGTAATTTTCAACGGTTTAAAATTTTCACATACATTTGCAATATCATGAATTATATCCTTTTAAGAAAAATTATAAAAATTTATAGAAAAGGTAAGGTTATAGTTCTCGTTTTTTTTTTTTTTTATCAGACAGCAACATTTATTAATAAATCAATAATGAAAAATATTTGTATTAAATTCATATTCATAAATTCAAATATTCTTTTGGAAAGCTGATATTTTGCTCTGTTTCTGTAGTGAGACCCAGCCACCAGCAGATGACAGGAAAACTCAACCAGTCTTCAGTATCCATCAGATTGTGAGGAGCAGAACTAAAATGCTAATGCAGAGAATAGAAGTTTGAATGTTGTACAATTTTAATGTATTCCCTGAAATAACTGCACATATTTTAAACGCATTCTTTTGCTGTGAATTTTGCTATTTGTTTGAATCAATCTCTCACACCTCTAATTTCCCACTTTTTCTTATCTTTCCAATTTTTTTTCTTTCCCATGGGAGACCCAGCACCTGTTCAACCATGCAGCAGCAGTAGGACCTGATGTCCCATCTAAACTGGTTAGGAGTCTCCTGGCTGTCCCCTAACCAGACACACAGCAAGAGTAAAAATAGACTGCATAATAAAGAAGGTAAGAGGAAAAAAGAAAAAGTGCAAAAGTGTTCAATGAACTTAATTAAATTAAGAAAAACTTTTCCATGCAATTAGTTTAGGTTGCCACAGCAAGAATAAAACATGTTAATTTAAACAAATGATGCATTGTTAAACAAACTTAATACATTTTATATACTAACTAACAATTCGTCACCTTTATTTAAATAGCGCTTTATACAATACAGATTATTTCAAAGCAGCTTTATAGTAATAACAGGAAATTTATTAAATGATGCAAACAGTTCATTTCTGCTGTAAAGCAGCTCTAAAAGAAAATAGTGTCATTGTTCAGCTGAAGTTAGTTCAGTGTTGATTCAGTTCCGTTTTAAAGATCATCAATTATAAAAGTAGTTAGTGTCAGTGCGGTCAAAGCAATAATATTGTTGAATATTCAGTGTCCCCAACTAAGCAAGCCAGAGGCGACAGTGGCAAAGAACCCAAACTCCATCAGGAGACAGAATGGAGAGGAAAACCTTGGGAGAAACCAGGCTCAGTCGGGGGGCCGGTTCTCCTCTGGCTAACGAACAAACAACAGCGCATGTTAATATGCTAAAGACAAACAGTATATAATGAGCAAGTAGAAGAGACTGGTCTCAATTAGCAAATTTTTTGCCCTTTGAGTGAAGCAACAAACTGTTTTCGCGTAACCGCTCACAGCCTAAAGATCACAAAGGTAACCACAAAACTCAAAAACATAATAAAAATTCTATATCTCCAATGTAAATGAACTTTAAGCACTATCAAAGTATTTTTCTTTACTGAAAAACATAAAATAACAGTTCATTTCAAAATGTACTCTCCTAATGCAGTCACATGCAAAGCATGCTGGGAACTACAGATCCACTGTCCAGTTAGTTGTCAACAAAAATGATTCATGTATTTCAAATACAAAGTACTTATGTTGACTTCAATTTGACAGATTTAAGTTGATTTAAAATAATCATAATATTAATCTGTGACAAAAGTTAAATAAGTTGCTTTAGCACATTTTAACAGTAATTTGAACAAGCAGAATTTTTTATTTAATTTTAAATTTTTTGAGTGTATGAGGCCAGCCCAAGAAGTCAAGGTTTAGTCATTTAATCCTGTGATGGCCAAGCTGAATTTTCAGCATTATTACTCCAGTCTTTAGTGTCACATGATCCTTCAGAAATCATTTTAATATGCTGATTTGCTGAATTTTTTCATTATTATCAATGTTGAAAGCAGTTGTGCTGTTTAATGTTTTTGTGGAAACCGTGATACATGTTTTTCTGGATTATTTGATGAATAGAACAACATTTATTTGGAATATAAATATTTTTTTTACATTTTAATTGCTTTTATACTGTCACTTTTGATCAATTGAATGCATACTTGTTGAAAAAAAGTATTAATTTCTTTAAAAAAAAAAAAAAAATCTTACTGACCCCAAACCTTTTAATTGTAGTTGGCCTGTTTATTTTTTCCTTAAAAGTTTTAAAATTGATATATCTGCCTTCAACAGCTCAGGATAGTCTCTTGTAAAGGTTGAGGTGCCATTTATATTTTTTTGTTGTTGTTATTTTTATGAAACAAAACACTTGCAGATTTAATGCTGTAATAATAAATGTTTGTAGTTAATAACCTGTGACAGAAAGATTGTTCAAGCTAGTGTGCTACTTTAAATCAGAATCCACTTTCATCCTCATAAACTGGATTGAAATGTATGTCTGGCCTCGCTTGCTAAATGTCAGCACAGTCCGTGAGAGAACACCATTGTGGCAATTAGCTTCACGGCTCACCGCGCTGCTAATCGTGCGACGCCGCGTGTGAAAAAGCGCCATATGTCATTTATCAGAAATGAGGCCAACTCTTTATGATGTGTCTGTGTGTATACAGTATATGTGAGCATTCAGGTGTAAAGGTGAGTCTAGGGCTTAACAGTTTCCTAGATCTAAACAGCAAGTGTGACAAAAATAAATGTAACTGATGCTGACAATCTTCTGCTGGGGAACCTTCTTTTATGCTAGTGTGAGGATTCAACCTCCTTTAATATGCAGAGTCCCAGGTGAGCCATCCGTTCCCAGATTAATTTTTTATTGTTCAGATGTTACTCTTTTATGTCTCATACAGTTGTTACATGGGCGTCTAAGAATACACAGTTTGTGACTTAATTGAGACCAAGGCTGTGTCCGAAATCACCCTCTATGCCCTTAAATAAGGCATTATTTGAGGGGACAGCCATTTGTAGTGGTGTCCGAAACCATAGTGGACTTTTTTCTAGTACGCACGCTCATTCAATCCCACAATGCACTGCAATAACGAGTGTACAAACGATGTATGCTCAACGGCTAGAGAATACCCATAATGCACTGTGACGGTCGTGCCGAATTAATTCTCGCAACCTGCCAGAAGATGGCGCTCGCAGCAGTTTCCAAACTGCTGGCCCAATGTGGCTACAGCATAATATCATACTGGTATAAATTCATTTTTACTTGATTATTAAATTGTTTCATTAAAGTTAATAGATTGTATATACTACAGAGTTTAAGATAAATCTTTTTATCTTACTACTGGAGCTGCCAGTTTTCGAGTTTGCAACTTTCAAATGACTCTTAAACAGCAAGCACTGACCATGCGAAAGCGGCAGCCCTTCCGACACACTCATGGTCCGAATTCACTCACTCGTTTTCTTTCACTCCTTCAATTTATTAGTCAATAATTAGTGGACTAAAGTAGGGAATATTGAATAAGGGCATAGGGGGAGATTTCGAACACAGCCCAAGTGTGCTGCACACATCCTAAAAATTGAAGCCAAAATATTTTGATCGCCCCCAATGGCTGCAATATAGGTCATAAACCCCGCACTCTCTATATTTTGCCACTATTTTGGAAGTGGAGACATGTTGTACATCTTTTTCTTTTTCTTTCTTTTTTACAGTCTATGTTTGAGATCTGTTCTAAAACTCTAAAGGAGACACATGTGATATTACTGGAGTCTTTCTCTGGTTTGTACAGCACAGTTTTAGGCCCACACCACAACTACAGTGATAATAGTACAGAACTGAAATCACTTTCAGAACATTTTTTCTGAGTTTATTGAGCCTGAGCATTTAATGCGACAGACGACATAACTGCAGTTCGCGCTTATAATATACATATTGTTAATGTGCGTTTTGGACGCTAGCATAGTTCTGTCAGGACAACTCTCGGAGTGTTTGGCATGGTAATGGATATGACAATGTGGATATGTTTGGTCTTGGTCTTGCTACACCGTTGCTGCTGTTATTGCTGCTGCAGAGCAAGTACAGGACTTTCTACTGCAAATACATACACAGTAAGCAAGCAAGACATGCTGCTGCTGTACAATATAGCATACAGGAATTACCCATAGCAGATCTATAGAGGTGGAGCTGGGGAAGGTGAAGGGTTTCTGAATGCCCACTGCAACTAAATGCTGACCAAGTATTTGAAGGTTGAGCACGCAAGCTCATTGGCTACTGATACAGCAGGAACCAATCAGCTGTGCCCTATTGAGAACGATGTGACTGCAGAGGATTGAGTTAAGGACCTATCAGCCTTGACAGAACTTTGTATGTATCATTCTTGGTGTGAATGCCGGGCCTTTCGATAACTAAACTGATAACTTGATAACTGTGGTCACATGAAAGATCAAGTTCTCTTAAAGCAGCACTCAGTAGCTTCGGGACTTCTTCGCTGTATTCTCGCTTTTTGCTCGCAGGTTTCTCTCTAGAGCTCCCCCCACAGCTTCGGAATAGATATTTGACAACACTGTTGTAAAAACTCGTTGTTGATTCTCAGACACCAGAGGCTATAGATCAACGACATCAAAGCAGATGGGACGTTCTTTAAAACGTCTTCTTCATTCGGGTTCGGACACCGTGAGGGAGCGCAATAATGACAGCATTTTAGCAGATTTCTTTTGGCCGTAAAGCAATTGTTGTTTACATCGCGAGACCTGATATCACGCGAGACTTCCTGACGCAGCGGCCGGCGGCCCGCCGGCTCAAAGTTGCAAGTGCGTATTTTCCGCTCACGGGCACCAGGGGGGTGCGAAACGACCACCATTCAACCCGAAATAAGTAATATAACCATTCCAATGACTCCGAAGCTGTTCAGTTAAGGTAAAAAAAGTTACTTAGTTCACCTTTAAGAACCAGAGTAAACATCGAAACATTCCTCCTCCATTGTACAAGTCCATATCTCAGCTCTTCAGATATCAATTTGTGTTTCAGACAGTCACAGAACACCCACAGGGATGAGGGTGAACAAATGCATCTGTTTCTAAAGATTCGATTGTAGGCCGCTAACAAACAGCTTTACCTCCCATGAGAATCACACCTAAAACCTTCGGTTTCTGCTCTGAAAGCAAATCTATCCATAGATGAGCAGAAGGATAGACGGGTCTTGTGGAGTTTTTTGAAATAAAGCAACAACAAAAAAAACTCACATATATTTGCATAATTATACTTAATTGCATAATTAATTAAATTCAAAGTCAGTTCAAGGTTGCATGAAAGCAGCAACAATGCAGACTTGGTACAACAAAATCCATCCATAATCAACCAAATACAAATGCAGGTCAGGATTTACTAATGTTTCTGACATTTAAGCTTTTGTTAGAACAGAAAGAACACAAAAGAATCTGATCGATTTGAATATTTAACATTTTTGATATCCACTCTAAAAAAAAAACGGCATCATCCAATCTTCCACAAGCTGCTTTCATGCTGTTTTATGTATGTCTTCCAGGATCCTGGAATAATGAAGGCTCTTCTGGAAGTTCGCTGTCATGACAACAATAATGACCCACCGAGTTACTGTTTGATTCAATGTCAGTGAAGGTAAATATCACTCACATATATAATTAACATTTCATATATCACCATACATGACGCAGTTTGTGATCTGCAGTGATTATATATTGTATTTAACAACAGTACATCTGAACAAGGTCCTTTCTCGGTCCTAAAACTTATTTTAAATGACAATGGTATCTTTTTGAGAAGCATTTTATTATTGTTTAATGTAGATCAGAATAGACTCACTTTGCAGTATTTTCTTCCACAATGCTTGCCAGTTCTGCAGTAAAAATATTAATTATTGAATTATTTCAAATCAAATTATTTGATTATTTTAAATCAAAATGTGAATGTACCTCAAAGAAAAAAAATCTCATTAAATATTTTGAAAATAGGTTGTGCCAATGCTATTTTACGTTGACTCTGAAATCACTTAAGTTACACAAATCATTTAGGCTCTTGAATTTTCCACATTTACCTGACTCATTTCCAATGGCTTATACATTACAAAACTGAACGATGTCCATGTCGCCGCCTCCTCTGCATCAAGCCAGTGAGCATTTTATTAATAAAATTCCAGCTTGCCTGGAGCATCAGGGCCGTTCATGAAAAATTCAGGGGTATTTATAGGATGACATGATCCTCAGCACAAATCTCATGAATCTGCCAGCAGCCCTTGGTTAAAGTTTGAAAAAACAGTAATTTCAACTTGAATTACATTAAAACTTGAAAAATGAGTTGAATCTTGTATAACTTATACAAAAAAGGTGAAAATTGCTTATTTTGATGAGTTAAAGTAATGTAAAACGTCATCAATTATTGATCATATGATTTTTACAGTGCACACTCGACAGAACTGAGAGAATCAGAATTAATATTCAGTGATCAAATACATCTGGACACAAATATGCACAAAGTATACCTTAGTTAAATAATAATTTTGTAAAATATTTTTAAAAATTTCATGTAATTTATAATGTAAGAACTACATCTGATCAAAATGTACAGACACAAAGTATGTATTATTCAAATAATAATTGTAAAATATAAAATTAAAGATTGTATTGTATACAGTATCTTAATTTAATAATGTCAGAATTGATATACAATGATCAATTACATCTGATAAAAATACAGACATAAAAAGTATTATTAAAATAATAATTTAAAATTAAATTATTGTAATGTACTTTTATAATGATTTTAATATTAATTTCAATTGTATAGTAATTATTTTAACATTATACAGTCAGTTTTTCTAAATCACAAAATGTTTTTGAATATATCTTATGCTATAAATTCTAAATATGCCACAAGTGTTGTCAGTTCAGTAAGGAACTGTGGAAAACATAAGAGATCCAGAGATGTTTTAATGTGAGCTGGTAAAGGTGAAGGCCATCTGAAGAGCTGGCACTCCATGAAATGAATGGAACAAGTTCCTTTACCTCTCTAAAGCTGAATTTGTTTGCTGTGGAGAATGCAGCTCATAATAGCTGAATGTGTTGAAATGGTTTACTTCCCTGAGGATGAAAATAAAAAAACATCTTCACTATCCTGCATACTAACTATAGTCCATTAACTAAAATAAGAATTGCACATGGTCTTTAGGGATGAAACTGCAAATTAAACTTATTTAAGCCTTTTAACTTCCATTCAAGCTTTTTTTGTTGTTGTTTGCACCAGAGACACCGACTCGTCACAGTGTGCACTGGGCCCAGAATTTGAGACATCACTGACTTTGTTTTTGAAATCATCATGCCATTTGTCAGGTAGTAGTTTGGCTGTATGTTAAATTTACTATACCCTTTTCTCTTGTTATCATAGCAACATTGCCAGTAAAAATGTGTTTTTCTCTCCCCCCCCCCAAAAAGAAAATGATTCCATTACCATTTTAAACTGAAGGTGCATCCCAATTTGCATACTTGTGCACTACTCTATGCCATTTTGTAGTATAAATAGTGTGAATGTGTTCACACTGAAAATTCCATCAAGAAAAAGTTTATTTTAAATTCCCGAATGATGCCCTCTGAGTGACCCATTATTGATAATGGGCGGTGGACTTTCTTTGCCTGCGAAGTTTCACTAATGACTTTGCCTTAAAAATAACTTGTTTTCTGTCAGTTAGGCCTCAAATCTGAATGTTGCTAGACAGATGCAACGGACATAAACTGCAGAAAATATTGGGAACATCTTTAATGCTGGAATCAATTGCATTTTACATTGTGCACTGATCCATACAGTAAATGCTTGCAGGTCATTTATCACCCAAACTGTGAAGAAATCACGTGTAAGTGCCTGGCCTGAGCCCCCAATGCATTTCTTGCTCTTACAATCAGGGCTTTGTTTTTTATTTTTTTATTTCTCCTGTGTCACTGTTGTCCATATCCTATACAACATGACTTGAAGTTTTGACCTTTCACTGCTCATATGCTGTGAGTTAAATATGAAATCAGTGATATATAAATAAACTGTGGTACTGAAAAATGGTTGTTCCATTAAGGTCACTGCTGCACTTAAAGGGCATTCATTAGCATTTCAATTTCTAATGGCATTGGAAGGTTGCAGCTTTCGTACAAGGACATCAAGTTGCCATGTGACTTTCACAATTGACCTAACAAGAGTAATTCACCAATATATGAAAACTCTTTCATTATTTAGCACCATCATGTCATTCATGAGACATTTTGAAGAATATTGATCTCAGTTTTCCATTTACAATGACTGAAAAAAATGCTGTTGTGTACAAACAGATAATTCATGAGCACAGATGGCAGGTTACAAATCTTCTCAATGTTCTGCACCAGCCGACCAGTTGCCATTGAGATGAATGCGAGTGCTAATGGCTAACAGCTAGCTTCCTGCAGGTATTTTAGACCTTCAATCATGTCCCCTACTAAATGATACCTTAATTTAGGCTAAATCTGCAACTCTGTTACTCATTCTGGATATTTGCCTTATATTTATTTATATTATTTCTATATAAATAATATTATATTTTATCTATAAGTAATATTTTTATATTGATTTTATATTATATATTAAAGGGGTGGTATAATGCCCTTTTCACAAGATGTAAAATAAGTCTCTGATGTCCACATGTATGTATGTGAAGTTTTAGCTCAAAATACACCACAGATATTTTTATATAGCATGTTAAAGTTGTCACTTTTTGAGGGTGAGCAAAAACGCACCGTTTTTGTGTCTGTTCCTTTAAATGCAAATCAGCTGCTGCTCCCGGCACTGGGGGCGGAGCTTCAACAGATTGTGTCCTGAAAATTTCTAAAACGTTTAGCCTTTTATGTTCAAACTGGAGTCAGACAAAGATGGAGAGACTGACGAAGAAGTGACAACATGTACAAGCAACAGGACATTTCTGAAAGGTTAGTTGATGAATTTATGTAGCTGATGTATAGTTATCTTCTAGTCATTGATCAGCATTCTGTCTTGATAATCTATAAATCGTGTTCAGGGGGCGGGGTTTATGTAAATTCTAGGGTTGGTGATGTCACTAACCCGGGAGGAATGTTGTGTAGTCTCTACCAGCCGTTTGTTGTAGTCCTTAAAAAGCGATTTCTTTAAAAGCAAATATACACTCACCTAAAGGATTATTAGGAACACCATACTAATACCGTGTTTGACTCGCCTTCAGAACTGCCTTAATTCTACGTGGCATTGATTCAACAAGGTGCTGAAAGCATTCTTTAGAAATGTTGGCCCATATTGATAGGATAGCATCTTGCAGTTGATGGAGATTTGTGGGATGCACATCCAGGGCACGAAGCTCCCGTTCCACCACATCCCAAAGATGCTCTATTGGGTTGAGATCTGGTGACTGTGGGGGCCATTTTAGTACAGTGAACTCATTGTCATGTTCAAGAAACCAATTTGAAATGATTCGAGCTTTGTGACATGGTGCATTATCCTGCTAGAAGTAGCCATCAGAGGATGGGTACATGGTGGTCATAAAGGGATGGACATGGTCAGAAACAATGCTCAGGTAGGCCGTGGCATTTAAACGATGCCCAATTGGCACTAAGGGGCCTAAAGTGTGCCAAGAAAACATCCCCCACACCATTACACCACCACCACCAGCCTGCACAGTGGTAACAAGGCATGATGGATCCATGTTCTCATTCTGTTTACGCCAAATTCTGACTCTACCATCTGAATGTCTCAACAGAAATCGAGACTCATCAGACCAGGCAACATTTTTCCAGTCTTCAACTGTCCAATTTTGGTGAGCTCGTGCAAATTGTAGCCTCTTTTTCCTATTTGTAGTGGAGATGAGTGGTACCCGGTGGGGTCTTCTGCTGTTGTAGCCCATCCGCCTCAAGGTTGTGCGTGTTGTGGCTTCACAAATGCTTTGCTGCATACCTCGGTTGTAACGAGTGGTTATTTCAGTCAAAGTTGCTCTTCTATCAGCTTGAATCAGTCGGCCCATTCTCCTCTGACCTCTAGCATCAACAAGGCATTTTCGCCCACAGGACTGCCGCATACTGGATGTTTTTCCCTTTTCACACCATTCTTTGTAAACCCTAGAAATGGTTGTGCGTGAAAATCCCAGTAACTGAGCAGATTGTGAAATACTGAGACCGGCCTGTCTGGCACCAACAACCATGCCACGCTCAAAATTGCTTAAATCACCTTTCTTTCCCATTCTGACATTCAGTTTGGAGTTCAGGAGATTGTCTTGACCAGGACCACACCCCTAAATGCATTGAAGCAACTGCCATGTGATTGGTTGATTAGATAATTGCATTAATGAGAAATTGAACAGGTGTTCCTAATAATCATTTAGGTGAGTGTATCTCCCTTTGCTTTGAACTTTGAGTGTTGTAACTTTGCAGATGTTGTTTATGCTCAAACAGCAACATTACACACTAACTAAAGTTAGAAAAGTGAAATCATAATCAACCACCCCTTTAAATATTTTATATCTTATTTATTTATAAATAATACTTTATATTGTATTATATTATAGTTGTGTATTGGATAATTAATTATAATGTTTTTAATTGCTTCAAAATTGTGTGAGCTTTGATTTGTGAAAAAAGTGCACATGTAAGCAAAGGTGTTAAATATTCATGATACCACTTTAGCTATCTCTATTTATGAATTTCATGCCCTCTGATTTTATATGAGTTCTTTCAAGCACTGTTAGGTTAGCTAAAGTTTTGCCATCACCTGAACAATCATTCTTATTTCCATCTACTGTATCAGTTATGCATATTTTATCCCACTGTTTTTGTATAGTTTGAATGTCAACTGTCTCACATTAATCATCAATTGATATCTAATACATTATTCAACAATACATATCCAAAACAAAATTCCTCATCTTTCAGACACAAGGAATGCCAAATAATTCAAAGGCAATAGTTGCTTGCATTCAGAAGCTGTAATTTCAGTGGGAACCCACAGCATTAGCATTAGCATGTTAGCTTTACAGATTTCAAGATCTTGTTGGCAGCCTAATAGGTTTTTGGTTAGCACCCCCATGTTAACTGAACACAAGTAGTACAGACTAGTATTTTAGCCAAGGATATTGGCTGCTTTTGAAGAAGCTTGTCTGTTATGACAATGGAAGTTTGTGAAGTTATGAGTTAAGGAGTTTATGAAAATGTTCCTTATCAAATCACTAACCAGCCCGGTGTTTTGGTATGAAATAACCTATTAGGGGAATGAGGGGATTTAATGCCTTTTTATTACAACTATAGCAGTTGTAGCTATGTTTTGTTTGTTTGTTTTACAGTTACATTGATCGAACCACAATAATGAAAGGCTATATAGTTGTTCTGGTTACTAGCTATATACTACCTGTACACTTAAATGATGGTTGCTACAAAAAACTAGGGTCCTTTTTCACATGGAGACTGTAGAGACTGAAGTAAAACATGTTCACACTAGGGAATCTTTTAAGCAAAAAGAAAGTGTCTGTAAGTATATTACATATCAGCGATTCTCTTTGTTGTGATGTCGAACTGAGAACTGAAAACCACAAGTAGCCTACTTCACTAATGTTTGGTTTAGACTCTAGAAAATGTAAAGTGTTTCTGTGTGACAGTGCTGCCGTTGTTGTTTATATAGTTTTATTTTCCTTTGGTTTACTTCAAGGATTCATAAGAGATGAGTTGTATCTGGCAGCGCTCACATTCAATTTAGGTCAATTCACTGACCTACTTTTTTACTGTACGATGTTAATTACACATGGCAGTCTCAACGAGACCAGCGTTTCCACATCACTAAGGCAGCTTTGTGTGTGTTTGTGTGGCGTGGAACGTTCTTGATCCAGTGTGAAATTAATATTTCTTTTAAAACATCCTCATTAAATGCTAGCCATGGATAAAGCGTTGCATGCCAGCTTTGGTTTGCTTAATGCAATCGACGTAGCATGGTGTAGGGGAAAGGATGAGAGTTATCTGACCACGCTAATTTTCTGACAGAGTGTATTTTCGAGGATGGACAAAAGACCAAAGGCAGCTATTTAAAGTTGTTATGCCTTAATTTTGCATTTGAAAATGTTACTTTTTTTCAAACACCATACATACATATTCGTGTATGTCTGTTGACTGTACTTCACTAACTGATCCTTAATGTTTATGACAGTAGTGACGAAGAAACAAAGTATTATAGGCACTTTCCAAGAATAAGGTTCAAATTGATGTCCCATTAAAATTTTGCCATTTAAGACTTTTTTGACTGTATCCAGAAATTAAGTGTCATAAACAATGTCATAATTTTGGCATAAAACACAAATTGGGTTTTGAATTATATTCAGACATAAAATAAAAAAATAATGGAATACCTCAAATAAAATAATTAGAAAATAAAGCACCTAATGTAATATTTAGTTTGACCCTTTGGTCAAACTAAATGAAGGTTAATCATTTTGTTCACTTTTTTTCTTACCCTATTTGTGGAAAGTGCCATTGCAAATGTGGAGCCAATTCATGATTGAAGAGACTCAGCTGTTTTAAATGGCAAATGTTTATTCAAACACTGATACAGCACAGTTTTTATTCAACTACCATGTTACTGAAGGGAAACAGAACCATGTTACGTTAGAAACAAACTGTTTGTGTATTAACAGAGTTTGACATTATTTTTCTGTCAGGCCGCCGCAACATTAACACGTAACATCACTGTAACAGGTTCGACTTGATTCATTCCTATCCAAACTGAATCTCACTGTGTCGATGATAGTTACACAGAGTGCTACAGAGTACAATGTTTCTCGGAAAACACACACACTGCTACCAGCATGCTTAATGCATTTCTAAAATCATTAGTGCACATTAACAGGTATCCAAACAATCTCTTGACAAATTAGATATAACATACAGTGTATTCTGGTGTGATTTAAAATAACTTTATCTATAAAGATTGTCAACAAGAAGTTTATATTCAGTATAAATAATCACACTTGCAGCTGCTACACATATGCATCATTTACAAAAAGGAAACCAAAAAATAAATGTGAAATATCAAACTACCATGCATTGGCTACAGCTGTGCTGAAAGAGTTTTGTGGTTTATAAGAATACAGACTTCTATAGAAATGTTTCAAAACAGAATCTTCTCTTTAAAATACCATTTGGCACATTAATTTACAGTTTATAAAAAGTTACACAGTCAATTAACATGGAATTAAATGTCTCTGCTGTAGTTTTTAACAGCTAAGATGACACTAGATTTAATGAGCTCATTTGCTCATTGCAAATCACTTTGTGAACAGTAAAGCCATTTTTTTCTTTTCTTAGTGGGCTACTCAAGTGTATAAAACATTTAATATGACTGTTTGGCCTAAAAAGCTGGAACTCACAGTGGTATAACCACAGTTAAGTAATCATTGTGGAATATTGTCTTGCTACTAATGCAGCTAACCTTAAAATAACTGACATACAATCAGAATGATCTTTTGGGAAAAAAAAGTACAGTTAATTCTGTTATGCAAATATACAGCTGAGAAAAGAGTGGAAGATGGACATTAGTTGGAATAAATGAATCTCATTAGTATTTCTTGGTATTTGTATGTAAAGTGTAGTTCTTTTTTATCAGTTCATTTTTATGTTTGCATTGAAGGTTACATACATGGACACTATCCTTCGTGTCTATTGAAATATACATGAACGTACTTTTTACATACAAATTCCTACAGATACGTAGAGTATGTAAAGTATTTGTATTGCAAGTAGTAAACGTGAAGTGCATGTCATTTTATGACTATCATTTGCTACAGAGAATATTCTAAGCACTTATGGTCATTAGAAAGTTCAAATGACAGTTTTCAGAGGAGTGAGAAAACAGTATATATTTTTTTTTCTATTTCAAGATCTGTTTTTTTCTAATTTGTCAATTTTTTTTACATAATGTTCTTAGAATTGGGCAGCACCAAGTTTAAAAGTTATTTACAGAATACAAAAATAAGAGTTTCAGCTAGCATAGTTATCATTGTATGAATAAGTGAATGATGTATATGAAAGTATGACTATATGAAAAATCTTTTAAGATATCTGTGATGTTAAATACTTGAATACAGTGTTGCAGTTCAAACTTGGCACAGTCACAGTTTCATCTTCACAGTGTGTCATAAAAGGTAAGACCATTTCCATGTGATATACTGTCATATGTTTACAATGTTATTACCACAAAAGTAAACAGAATTACAACCAAAACCTGGATGTTGTGCTTTTCTTTCTTTCTTTCTGTCATGTATATATAGTCAGTGAATCATCTCATGCATAACTGTGTGAAACAAAGCAAATGTGTCTACGTAAAAACACCCAACCTCTTCTGGTTTCTTCATTTGTTTGTTTTGTCAAGATAATGACTGACTACTCTTTAAAAACAGGGGTGGTGGATGTTCCCTTGTAAAAAATGTTCCTGGTATTATCTGGACTGTTTCCTCTTTCAGGGATGAGGATCCTGGTTTTTCTACGCAAGCTGGAGTCGTGGCTCTCAGAACCAGATTCATTCATTTCCATGGGAGTGACCCGGATGGTGGAAATGGTCTGGATGGGATGGTGGTTACTGCCTGCTGTAGATACAATAGGGACAGTTGGGACAGTTGGCACAGCGACGACTTTAGGAGCATTAGAGCCATTCTTCTTTCTGTCCGTAGAGCTCTTTTTGTCTGTAGAACTGTTCCCATCTCTCACGGATTCAGAGCTCTCCGAGTCCCGATTCAAGTCGTTAAGCTCAAATGACTGTCTTAAGCTGCTTTGGGACTTCCACGTCCAGGAGCCACTTCCATCCGTGGAGTGCGCATGCACCAGGGGTCGGCCGTTCTCAGGATGGGCTTCCACCCGAATGATGGCTCCAGTGCTGCCTTGACCTCCAGACTCCTCAGTTAGGCTCTTGTAGCGCTGGAGCGGTGCTGTGGAGCTGGTGTGGCTGCTGCTGTCAGAACTGGGAGAGCTTCCCTGCAGGAGACCTTGCTGCTTGGACATCGCAATGACTTGCATGATGCGCGGCTGGCCATTAGAGTTAGTCCTAACCACCGGTACCTCACCGCCCTTCTCCACAGTCCTCTCCATGCTTTTTAGCCATTTGTCACGGGAGTTGTTTGGCAAGCCGCCCATGTTCTCCTGTGTCTCCTCTGGGATGTGGACCAACTGCGAGGAACCAGGTCGAGACTGGATGGATATCCGAGCACCGCCAGCAATTCCGCTGGGGTTGCTTGGAAGTGTTGTACTTCCAGTGGCCATTTTTAGATATGGGGTTCCAGGCCCCTGATGTTCACCGTTGATCCCCACAGCTGAGGGTTCAGAATTGCAGCGGACATCCATGCTGTTTGGAGGAGACTGTCCTGGTCCACCTTCCATGGCATAAAGGAAATGTTTATGGTTCTCATTCTTACTCTTCCATTGCAACAGCAGCTGCTTGGATCGACTCGAATCTACCGAGGACGTGTGGATGGTGGCGTTCCGGAAGGCAGACTCGTCCATGGCGGGCGTATGCACTCTGGGCAAGGTGTTGAAGGTCACCATGTTCTCCTTGTGTGGAGGGCTGCGAGTATTGATGATCTCCCCATCTCTGCTAGTTTTTTTCAGGCTGCTTGGAGGTCCTGCCTGGTGGTGTTGGGCATTGCGGTGCAGGATGCCCTCGGAGCATGAAGATGAGAGGCCGTCACTGCCACTGCAGCTCTTGGCAGGGAGGTGGTGACCTTGATGGCACAGGTCAGCCATAGTTCGATGAGAATCCCGAATGTGAAACTGACTTGTCCTTTTCTCCTTGCTCGGTTGAAAGTTCCCTACAGCAAACAAACCCTGGACAGACAAAACACAATATTTCATTGGAATTTCCCAACATACTTAATAATAAGGGTTTGCCAAGTGGGACATATTCCTGGATCAACATCATTTTTGGTCCTGAAACAACTTTGCTGTTAACTGTTCTGATTTTATGGTTAGGCTGCAGTTTGGAGAATTAAACAAATCTGATTCCTACTAATTCTAGGGGAAATAAAGAGTTACAGTATAGAGCTTGGCTTATGATTGTTTGATGGGAATGTTGTTCCAAAACCAACACAGATCTGATCCAGGAACAAGTCCTAGTTGGCTAAATCATGGTTTTTATGTTTTAATGTTGTGTACATGCAAGTAAATAGATTATCAAGACCTTTAATCTGATGAAGATGCTTTAAAATGCAATGAGATATATAATAAAATGGCTATATTCATCTCACTAGGTAAACAGCGATGCCCCCTCCAAGCAGGAAGCCCAGGTAAACGTCAATGGCGTGGTTCTTGTGCTGAATAATACGGGTTAGGCCACATATGATGGCACTGATAATAAAGGAGAAGACCAGAAGAGGCTTCAGCAGTTTGGATGAGTCCGTCAACGTGCTGTTGAAGTACATCTGCACAAGAAAGAGATGATCACAATTGCTGTGATGTTTCCAAGCTGAAGCAGAATCAGGTAGTGAGCCAGAACCATACGCTTTTCATTGAAAATGTTCAAAGACACTTTGATAATTATAATAATCTTCAAACACTTAAGAAAAAAAATTATTAACCACAGGGAACATGAATCAGCTTATTTGAGTGTATCATAGAGCATATTATCGCTACACCAATGAAGCGCATTTTAATCATTTGAGTATTTTGTGACTGGGAAGACCCTAGAGTTGTGAGTTGGTTGGTACAAATTCCCAGAGAAAGGAGTCAGCATCCACTGACTCAAGATTAATAGACTGACTGTCCTTAAAGGGATAGTTCACCCAAAAATACAAATTCTGTCATCATTTACTCAACCTCAAGTTGTTCCGAACCTTCATTTTTGGGTGAACTATCCATTTAAGATGACAATGTGTAAGTTCATTCAAACAGCTTAATCTGTGCTCTTGTCACAGAAATTCATAAGGGTTTAAGCGAAACTGCTCAATATAAATAACAGGTGATTCTTTGTTTTATGTAATGAATCAAATGTGACCCTGGACCACAAAACCAGATATATTTGTGGCAATAGCCAACCAAACATTGTATGGATCAAAATTATCGATTTTTGTTTTATGCCAAAAATCATTAGGATATTAAGTAAATATCATGATTCATGAAGATATTTTGTAGATTCCCTACCTTAAATATATCAAAAATGTATTTCTGTGAGTGGATGCAACAAAATCGGCAACAGAAATGGACAACTTTAAAGGCGATTTTCTCAATATTTAGATTGTTTTGCACCCTCAGATTCCAGATTTTCAAATAGTTGCATCTCCACCAAATATTGTCCTATCCTAACAAACCATACATCAATTGAAAGCTTATTTATTCAGCTTTCAGATGATGTATAAATCTCAATTTAAAAAAAAATTACCCATAAGACTGGTTTTGTGGTCCAGGGTCACAAATGACCTTGAGCTTGAGAGAGCTATATGGATTATTTTCAAAACCACACTTTGAAATCATCAAGTTTTTCTCTGGTTTCGATGTTAAAACTTAAAAAGAGATAATGAATAATTGAATAACACACTGAATGACCTGACAGAACACCAGTAAAGGTGCAAAAAACCTTTATGACCTTTAACTGACAAGTACACTATTTACATGGCCAAACACATTTTAAGCTCTTTATGCAAATTTGGGTAAGATTGTGCATGTAAACACATTCTTTGACATCTAAATTAGCCAATTTATTTTTTATGCAAATGTAAATGCCTTTATTGATATTCTGTCAACATATAATGTGCACATGGTTCATGTTGGTTTTGTTTGTTTTTCTTTCAAGAGCAGAGAAAAATGAGAATGAGATTTTTGCTATTTAACAGCATTTTGTTGAACATGTAATGACGCAAATTGTTGTATTCCTACCCTCGAATGGACAATTACATACAAACACATAAAAACACACGACTCAAGGGGGTCAACACTCCATTTTGCTACTTAGACAAGGTCCAGTAAACTGCATGAAGGCATCTGGATGTTGCAGCACAAATTACAGTTGAGAGCTGTAGTCCTTTTATCCACACATCAGGTTCAGTTTTTCACAGAAGGTGACATGAGCGCAGCTTTTTTATCTGTTAGTTTCTAGCAGCACGGTGAATTGAAAGTGCCTGAATACTTCTAAATGACTGACTTTTACTCACCGAGACATACACGGCAGCAAAGGATGCCAGTGTTGCATGCTGTGACGGGAAGGATTTTCTAAAATAAATGAAAGCAATTCCGATCAGTTCTGGCATCAAAAGAGTTTGAAACAAGAATACAGCAGACACATTTGAAACATTTCTACACATTGCGTTAGAGGTGGTTTTTAGTCTATTGCTATGCAGTTGCTTGGGCATTTGATTGATTTTAAGTGCATCCTCTTCCCCAAAGTAAATCTATGGGTTTTTTTTTTTTTTCATGAGGAGAAAATCTAACAACAGTTCTCTTCTCATTATGTAATTGGTGTTCTATATACCAATACTGCTACTGATGTCTTCTATGAAATAGATTTTTTCCCCTTAATTTTAGCCATTATAGCCATTCAGCATTACAGTGTAATTATAAATAAATAAATATCGGGGCTCAATTTTTTCTATTGGCCCAGTCTGACCGGTTCAGATTTTTACTTGCCCTGTCAAAATGCACAAAAAGTTATTGTTTTTGTTGTTTTTGACCCATGTAACCTTGTAAACAGTGCTTGAAGATTATCAGGTAGGTCTAACAGGTAGGATAAATATAGAAATTGAATAAAGTTATCAAACACTTCACAGTCTTCACTGCATAAATTATAAATTAAATATAGATTAATCCTTCAAAAGTTATTCAGTCAAGTGCAGTGAGTGATTTTCTCTTTTTCTTTTGTTCTTTGATTATCTTTAATGACAGACAGCAGCAGGTTTATTAGGCTGCGGTCACTTTAAAACCTGACACACATCACGTGGATCTGACACGCATCCCATTTTCTCACAACTCTTTACGTTCATTTAAGACTTCATTTAACTCATTTGAGACTGTGCTTGCGAGGATACTCGACAAAAAGGGCATTTTGGCATAATTTTGTGTTTTTGTCCGTTCAAGCGCTGTCTGAAGCGGCTTTCTGTGCGCACGAGCGTGTGTTTAGTTTAGTTTATTAATTTATATATCACAATAAAACAGCAGTCGCTGACCATTGTGCTGTACAAAAACAAGCTCAGAAAGACTCATATTATAAGCCTTCTCTAAAAGGTAGGTTTTAAGTTTTGCTTTAAACAAAGATTCTGTAGCGATTACCCTAATAGATAACGGTAGGCTATTCCACAATTTGGGGCCGACTATGGCAAAAGCCCGGTCTCCCATTCTTTTTAACCGTGATCAACAGATTTGATGACCTTAAAGGGATAGTTCACTTTGAAATTAATTTTTGGTATGTTTTAGCTTACCTCAAGGGCATCCAAGATGTAGGTGTCTTTTTTTCCGCAGTAGTTTCAATTTTGATATTTTTAGGTCAAACCGTTCTTGTCTGTCAGTCATACAGTATAATGCAGGTCTATGGTCACGGTCTCAAAACACAAGCACAGAGTCCAAATTAAAACAATTCCCCGTCGTCCAAATTAAACAATTCCCCATCGTAAGTACACATTGATGGCCTAAGACACGAAACGAGCGGTTTGTGTGAGAAAACGAACAGTATTTATATCGTTTTTACCTCTTATACGCAGACATGTCCCGAGTGATCTGATCGTGACGTGTACGCAGACTGGTGCATAGATATATAAACACTAGATGTCGCCTTGTCTACGGCAGTTCATTGGAACGAATGTCTTTAAGGCGACATCTAGTGTATATATCTATGCACCAGTCTGCGTACACGTCAGATCAGATCACTCGGGACATGTCTGTGTATAAGAGGTAAAAACGATATAAATACTGTTCGTTTTCTCACACAAACCGCTCGTTTCGTGTCTTAGGCCATCAATGTGTACTTACGATGGGGAATTGTTTAATTTGGACGACGGGGAATTGTTTTAATTTGGACTCTGTGCTTGTGTTTTGAGACCGTGACCATAGACCTGCATTATATGACTGACAGACAAGAACGGTTTGACCTAAAAATATCAAAATTGAAACTACTGCGGAAAAAAAGACACCTACATCTTGGATGCCCTTGAGGTAAGCTAAAACATACCAAAAATGAATTTCAAAGTGAACTATCCCTTTAAACATCTAGCAGATATGTTAACAGTCACAAGTTCAGATAAATAAGAAGGTGCCGGCCCATTTAAGACCTTAAAAACAAAGAGTAAAATCTTAAACTCTATTCTAAAACACACCAGCAACCAATGCAGAGAGAGCAAGACGGCTCATATAATGTGCTTATATTTACGTGTGCCAGTGAGGAGTCTAGCATATGCATTTTGGACTATTTGCAAACGTTCATATAGGATTGACTAATACCTAAATTAAATTGCAATAGTCTTGATGAGAAGATATAAATGCATGAAAGTCTCTCAAACTCAGCAGGGGTTAAAAAGTTTTTAACTTTAGCCAGTAGTCTTAGCTGGAAAAAGCACGAATTTACTACTGCATTTACCTGCTTATCAAATGACAGGGCAGAGTCAAAGACAACACCCAAGTTTTTAACCGATGGCTTTACATAAGCCAACAATTAATTTAAGCTGCCAGAGACAGCTAATGGTCCAAACACAATTGCCTCAGTCTTCTCTCGTTGAGATTTTAAAAATCATTGGACATCCATGCCTTAATGTCTGACAAACAAGCAGTTAAAGCACGTAGACCAGCATTGTTATTATGGGCACATATATTTGAGTGTCGTCTGCATAACAATGGAATAATACTCTGTGTTTTCTAAAAATGAGCCCAAAGGGAGCATAAAGAAAACAAAATGGGTGCAAGAATAGATCCTTGGGGAACCCCGCAAGAGAAACGGGATTTGGAGGGTAAACATCCATCTATATAGACAGAAAAAGTTTTATTGTTCAAATAAGATTTGAACCAGTTCAATGCATGACCTTTAATACCCACACAATGTTCAAGATGAGAAATAAGAATATCATGATATACCAAATCAAAGGCCGCACTCAAAGTAATATTCAGAGTAAATATCATTTGACACTCTTAAGAGCAGATTCTGTACTGTGATGTTTCTAAAAACCAGACTGAAAAGATTCAAAGACTCCATTTGACTCTAAAAAATGTTTTAATAATTGGACAGAAACTACCTTCTCAAGGATTTTTTAGATAAAAGGTAAATTGGCCTAAAATTCAAGAGAACTGTCAAATCAAGGTTTGATTTTTTTCAACAGGTTTAACAAAAGCATGCTTTAAATAATCTGGAACAAATCCTATAGAAAGACTCTTATTTATTATTGATAGGATACAAGGCCCATTGACATCAAAAACCTGAATAAGTAGGCACGCTGGAATAATGTCAGTTACAGATGTGTTTAGTTTTAACTTCGTAACCAGTTCATGAAGAGTGTTTATAGAGATAGTTTCAAAGCCATTAAAAGATGAAGGAGGAGGATCATAGTTTATGGGGACAATAATGTGTAATGTCACGTATCTTGCTTGTAAAGCACCTTAAAAAGTGTTCATAAGCAGTGGCTGGGTCATCAAAGTGCAGATCAATAGAATGATTTATAACAGAGTTATTGTTGAAATAGAATCTTGGGTCTTTGATATTTCTAGCTAAGATGTCAGAGAAATACTTTGATTTAGCCTCCTTCACAGCTCTTTGATAGTTAATGACGTATGTAATATCTCTAAAGACACATGCAACTTATCGTTTTTTTTCATTTCCATTCTGCGCACCGTCATACTCATCTCAGAGCCCGTGTATCATTATTTAGCCATGGTTCAGCCAAAATGGAGCAATAGAGTCTAAAATGTCAGTACAGGTAGAGTTAAATAAAATAAGTTACTGTTCAGCATCTAAGTTATTTGAGGGACAGTCAAGAGAGACCAGCTTCCAAACATCATCAAAATGAGAAGCAAAATCCTCACTAAAAGTAGAGCTAAACATATGCGATCAAATATTAGAGTTCTTGTCTTTAACAACCTGGTCTGAAATCGAACAGGTGAACATCACAGGTTTGTGATCCGAAAAACTTAAATCCCCAATTCTTTTGCACAGTGTGTGTCACACAGACAGGAGATTCACAGACAGCGTTTAAAATAATTTGCTTGAATAAGAGCGTGATCATATAATGTAACTCATGCAAAAGCATGAAGGGGATAAAAAACCTTCTTTTTACAGCACTAAAAGACAGATAGATTCTGTCTGTGCGATTAGTAATTACTAATGTGAATGTTATAGAGACACTGTTTATGCCCATGGCTATTGGCTCTTTGGGAGACTCCCATGGTGCACTGAATCTGTTGAACCTAATGGTGTGTCTGCATCTTCTCTGACTGTTTAGAGGATAAATAAACATTCACAGTTGCACAGTTCACATAAGCAGGAAACAACAAGCTGATTTGACTGCATATACTATATATCTTTGACAAAAAAAAGTCTGGGGTAAAGGATGCAATTAACTCCCATATTATTTATACTTTCAAAACCTGAGACATCAGATTATATTTGCAGGTCTACAACACATCCAAGTCAGATAAAGGGTTCCGGAATTGACACAACAGCGAATCTAATTCAGACAGAGGGGGAGATATAAATGGGGTAAACAATATCTTTGTATCCGTCAGCATACATACAGTATGCTCAGAAATTCATAAGCCACTTTAGTATATTTTATTATTTAGCGAATCTACACAAGTGGAGAGATGGTCACCACCAGCCTCATCCATTCCTTTGAAAACCAACCTTATTAAAAAGTACATCAAAAGCTGTTCCGTTAATCTCCAGCCCCTATTCATAGGCTGCAGTGACGCTTGGCTTTGATCTGTATGGGCTCTTGTGCCTGTATCGTTCGTATGAATTCCTGAGTGTCAAGAATCCACACTTGACTAGTACTTGAAGATTTTTTATCAACTTCAACGTCTGTATCAGCGGGTGTTAAGATAATCTGTTTCACATGACTGTGGCACTGTTAATCCAACAGAGATCTATCTCCGTTTGCCAAGAATCAGAGCTGTACCTGCCGGCGTTGATGACAGCAGCGTCAGATCCTGAGCAGATGTCCTCCAGGATGAAGAAACTTTCTTCACAGGAGGTATTGAGGTAAGTGTAGTTGGGCTTGCAGACAGTCAGGAAGTAAGGGGCGGGGTAACCCGTCGACAACTGGATGATGTCGGTAATCAAAGCAGTGGCACATAAGCCAAACACGTGAACGCCTGAAAAGAAAAAGAACTTTAATGCACCGATATCTGATTATTACTGATATTTATTATTAACTTTAAGTTGATAAGTATATTGGATAATTTTATTTATTACACAGCTCTGGGGAATACTTGATTCTGATTTGGTCAATCGTGCCATCCAGCGGCATGTTATTCCCAGAAATCAACAGCTGAAAACAGATAACGCAGGATCATCCAGGTTACTAAAGTCAGTAGCGCTATACGCTTGCTAGGAACTTTTTTTCGTGGAAGTTTTGCATTTGGTGAGCTAATAAAATATTAAAACTCAGTCAAATCAATATTTTGTGTACAGTTATATCTCTCTTGTTTCATACAAACGCAGCTGCTGCCATTTTGTGTCTATTGTTTTGTACACTGTTGGATTATTAGATAAAAACAGGTATGATTTTAAAACAGTTTAATCTGAAATCAATATCTCTTATCTCCATAATTATTTATGTGGCGAAATGCTGTGTAATAAGTGGTATGACTGGATACCGTATCTCATAAATGTCCGTCTAGTTTGAACTTGCCGCGTTAGCAACTGCTTCTCAGTTTTTAAAGACCTAATAAAATATTTCAACTCAGATCAACATTTCGTGTCTAATTATTTACTTATGTGGCAAGTAGCCGTGTACGCGGGATAATGTACATCTAGCCGGTTGTTATTTCAGAATAAACCCCCTTCAGGCTGATGCAAGACCGAGAAAACAACCGGCTGGATGTACATTTATCCCTTACAATCTGTTTTGTGTGGAGCCTTCACGTTTATCAACTAGAAATAATGTGGGATTCCATGATCATTTGGCTATAATAAATCATCTTATTCTACTGATAACGATAACATTAAAAAGTCTTATCAGTCGATACCAATATGTCCATTGATATTTTGTCATTTTATTGCAAGGAATATTTAGATGCATGTTCTGAGAGATACATATGTTTTTTTCGTGTGCATTTAATGCGTAACAGGTAGCCGCGTGAACATTGTTCAGAATTTCTTCTTTTGAGCTCAGCAGAAGAATTTTTTTTTTTTTTTTATCATTCCACAGAATTCCAGCCACAAAAATGTATCATTCCATGTGGTCCTTTAACAGAATAAAGACTAATCAGGATTGCAAGAATATTATCTGCTAGAAATGTGACCTACCCACAAACCTGACACCTCGCCGGACGAAAGAGTTAAAGTTGCAGCCGGCCGCATTGATATCGGCTTCAGCTCCACCTCCGCACTGCGCTCGCGACAGACAGCAGAACAGAATCCCCTCTCCGATCATGATCTGTGGACATGCAACACACCAAGACAGAGGTGGGAGTGGATCAAATGTTCAGAACGGTGGATATCTCTCCTCTCAGATTGCATTCAGCGTTCTCATACTAACTCTTCAGGGGGTTCTTTTTACCATGACACCAAATCCAGAAGCTCTGAAGTAAAGCCTCTAAACAGATGCCTCTAAACAGAACAGCCATAATGTCCTTGTCTACTTGAAAATGCACAGTTTTGATGAGCTATAATGCAATCAGCTCTCTCATGGGTTGAGAGAGCGGCCGTTTTTGATCATTGCACACTTATGTATTAATGCCCATCTTAAGCAAGGCTGTCACTGTGCATCAAAGGCACATCCATCCGTAATCTGCTCCAGATCTGTCCCTGTCGTTTCACCTCCCTGTCTTCTGAAAATCACCCACCCACTGACTTCTGCACAAACATTAGGGCTGTAAAGTGCTGAAGTGAACTATATACAGTACTATATATTTATACAATATAATACATTGTTAAATGTGTATTTTTAAAGAATGTGTTGTTATATATAATTGATTTAAAAAAAAAAAAATCTTTAGTTCAATATAGGCTGTACATACTCAACAGCTAGCAATCTTCTATTCTATATTGCATATGTCGCCAGTTGAGGAGTTTAAATCCCAGTGGGATTGATATCGGCTGTGCTCTACGCTCCAGCCTAGTGGGGGAGGTGCTAAGTATACGATCTAAACATTGGCTTGTCCATGTGCCACACCGTGACCTGAATCGGATCCCAGGAAGCATGCAGATCCCACCGTCCCATCCCATCTGACCAACTCGGCTCTCAGACACTGATAGTGTGTCATGACACCTGGAGAAACAACAGGACATCTCAATGCCTGCAGTCACTTCCTGCCTGATGCTAAATCAGGCCTATGTAGGTAAACAGATTTTAGACCCAGAATGCGCTAAGGAAAGGATGGAGTGGGTCATTTTTAATGACTGTCATTGTTGGACAGCTAAAATGAGTTTTTAGACAGACTTCGCTATGCATTTTTATGCAGCAGAACTTGTTGAGATAAGATGAAAATGTGATCGGAGCTCTCTGCTTGCTACTCAAACTAAATTATTTAATTACCTAAAATAGCTAGCATGGTGGCCACATGCTGCAGAGAAAAGTACATCGGGTGTCTTTGTAATGCTAGTCATTTTAGTCGTTCAGTCAGTGCTTTCCGTTTCTCTTTCCTGTACAGTAGGAATGAAAAATCACATTTTTGCAACAGTTATTGTCCTGAAAAAAATCCATTCATTTTACATGTCTTCTCTGTACTTTCAAAAGAGAACAAAGTCTCAAACCGTGCTCATATTTGCAAAGTCTGCTAAAGAATGTCAGAGGTTTCAGTATGAACATTTTTCATTGAAGTCTCCCAAGGCCAGATTATTCATCCGCATTAATATTATAGCTCTATACTGTTGTTGAATGTCAACTAATGTGTGCATTTTTATTTCTCCTAAGGAAGTCTAAAAGTCAAATCTGAGACAAAGTTTATATAAACCCCTGTCTGAGCAATACAATTACCCTCTGGGCATATTCAGATGTTATTTTACTGGAGATTTTTGTATAATGTTTGATTGCTTTTGATTCATGTTAATATGATATATTCAATCTAATCATGTTTTTGCCTGAAGATAAAAAAATCTTATGAAATGTAAAAAAAAAAAAAAAATGACATGCTTGATAAATGTTTGACCTTAATATAAAAAAAATGCCTGCGGTGTATTTAGAACATTTACCAAGTGTGAAGATGATCTCAGTCTATGTTTGATTCTTTAATTTGCCACTAACTAAATAACTATTATCTACAAATAAGTTCAGAGGATCAGAGAGATGAGAACCACAACCAACCCATTAGCGCCAAGTGCCCATTAGCGTTTGTTAAACTAACCATCCTGCATTTCCGAAACAACAGCAATCTGCCCCAAAAACTCAACATGAATTTGAGTGTGAAATAATCCGATTTTCAGTACGAGTGAACAACCAAACTACCAAAAAATCCACAGTAAAGCCTGCTGCGAAACTGCACTCATCTCCTCTAATACTAGCAGTTAACCTGAGGACTCCTTGCTAGCTAGAAGAAGAGAACAGCAAATTCACTGTGTCATCAGGGCATCCTCAGAGGGCTGGCAGACGTTCTGGCAGTGTACTGATGTACTGAAGGTGTCATAGAGTTGAGGAGAGAAAGATGCTATCTGACAGCTCATTGCTCACGGAGTAGCGTGAGGAAAATCTCATTGTGTATTTGAGCTATTCGTGCACAAGCTTTCTTTTCTGTACTGTGTCAGATAAGGTTCTGAAGGGGAGGCCAGTTGGTGTGTGTCAGCTGTGATAATAGACCACAGGCAAACTATAAGTTCACTCTCAAGTAGGACATGCTCCTGCATCCACATCCTAGTTGGTCCTGGAACAACTTTCCTGTCATTGAGTTTTCAGTTTAGTTTGGAGAAGATATTAAAAGTTTTTGACGCATTTAGCAGCAAGTCAAATACATATTTATGAGCGTAGCTGTATTTTCCGCTTTTAGCTTAGTTGTCTGCCTGTGACATAATCTGAAATCCTGATCAGTGATTCTGCAAAATGCAGTTTATTCCTGTGATGGCAAAGCTGAATTTTCAGCACCATTACGCCAGTCTTCAGTCATGGTTTGGCTGTGCAGCGTAACCCAAGAAAGATCAAAGGAACAGGAGTGAACTTATCAGGACTATTGCAATGAATGAATGAACTAGAACTAATGTCTGCTACAGACTGTACAATTTTAGCAATTCTATAAGATAATTACAAATCACACTATACGACATGGATCTAATCAACTTGGGTACGACATGTATGTAGACCGTACAATGATGACACCTATTGAATCGTATACGCTATGATGCAAGTTAGTATAGAAGAATAAAATTTGGTAAACAAATAGAGCAAGATGATCTCACTTTGGCAATTGTGGTTTTTATGTGCGCTGAAAAAAGGAAGAGGAAGCGAAAGAGGAGAATATGGTCAATGCTAGGGAAAAAAAGCCAACTTGTCATGGCAATTTTGCAAATGGAGCTTGAGGTAAGAATTTTTAAGTTTGAGCGTCGTGTCGCGTAGATCAATACGCCATTTCATGTTGCGTTTTTATTGGCTAGTCACTAGATGTAGGTCGTAACAGCAAACACTGTGAGATGATCATGCTAAACTTCTGACACTGTCAGAAAAGTGACAACCGCCATCTTTGAACCTCTCTCAATACGACGTAGAACCACCGTTTAGGAGCCACGACCTCAGAAATCACCACGATTGGTCATCTTTTGTCTGGGACAGCCCAAAATCGTTTAATGTGTACTGGTCATAAGGCAAATCAGGCAAAGATGAAAATTAACAAGACAGAAACTAAACATGAATGTGACACTAATATGCTGAATTGCTGCTCAAGAAACATTTATTCTTATTATTAATATATTTAATACATATAAAATGAATAGAAAAGTGCATACAGTAACAAAAAATGTGTCCACTGAATACAACCTGCTTGTGTGCTTATGTTATTCTGACAGTCTGTCTAAGTGAGCGTTTCTTGGCTAGAATAAGATGCAGAGTAGACTAGACTCTATGCCGATAGCCGATAGCTCTGGCACTGCGAGATTAGCGTTGAATAGAATGTTGTTCCAGTCATGTCCAACTTGGCTTAAACACAAAGTGCCTGAATACACACAAATCAAGACACATTTTTACCACTATGCAGGTAACAAATCCTATCTCTCTGACATCATCCAATGTACAGTATCCAGAAGCATGAGTGCATCTTGCAGCACATGTATGTGTGTGTATGTAGCACTGCAGGGTTAGACTGACCGTAATAGCAGGAGCAGCGAAGGCGAGGCTGAGGAGCATGAGGAATGGAATAACCTCATGCGTGGGTTCGATATAAGGCAGACTCAGACTGCGGTCGTGGCAGCTGAAACCCCAGCGGACCGGTTTGAAAATGTCCGTCCACTCCAGAAAATACACACTGACCACAGATGAGACCAGTAGAGGAAGCTGTTAGAGACGAGAAAACATCACATAGCTCTTCAACAAACATTTTCAAGGTATTACATTACACCACATAACATGTCCCTATGGAAATGTACATACTGTCTGCCTGTCATTATTGCAAAATAAATAATATCCTAGGTATATGAAAGCCATTTAATGAGTTCAGGTCAGTAATAAAACAGACCAATGGTGACAGATTCACAGAATTGCAGTAAAACTATATGGAGTCACACTTACATTAAAGAGAAAGCTCTTTTTAAATTAGGAACTCGTATAGTTACACATGGTGAAAATATGATTTGATTGGTATGGCTTACACTCAGATTTTTTGTTCCACAGCTAGCCATATTTTAACCATGTTCATACTTTTTAAATAAATTGAATTTTCACAATGATACAGTTATAATACAAGTTATAATAAACTATACCATGTTTGAGTGCGTATAAGTGCATAAATATTACCCGTTTCATTTATGCAATGTATGACTACTAAATATGCATCAAATTAAGTTTGTTGGTTTGTTTATGTTAAATCTGAATGCAATGATATGCCATTCAAATACATAAATCTTAAAGGGGATCAATTAAAGTGTTCAAAGTGTTGATTTTGTTTTTGGACTCTATAGAAGAGGTTTTCATGCTTGAATGTTCAACAATACATTTTTCACATATTTTACATTGTTGCAGCACCTCTCTTCCCAGTCTGTCAGTAACGCTCCGTTTAGTTTCTGTCTCTATGAAGCCCCTCCTTCCGAAATGCGCAATGTGCTCTGATGGGAGAAGGCTCAGTAAGAACAATTATCTGGTATGTAAAACTTAAAATCTACTGTAATTTAAAAAGTAGGCTTTGATGGGTGCCTTGTTATGATGTGTCATGATTCTCTTTGACGTTCGTGTTTATGATCGGCTGGACTGTAAATCTCCTACGGTTTGTCCCAAGTGCCAGTGCTTTGGTAGAAAATATGGGTCACCCCTGCAGAATCAGCACAGAACGGCAGCTGCTTGCTGTAACCATCTGCAAATCAAATGCCCGCAAACTGACCTCGAGCACTCTACTGTAAAGAAATTTAATGAAGGGCTTTTAATAACTGGCATACCATGCTAAATACGACAAAACAATCTGCCATAAAATATACAGGCCGATTTTGCAAACATGCTTGCTCATATGTGGAATAATTAAGGTGATTACAGATACAGTATATACAGTATAAGCAAAAAAAATTCCAATCATGTTATGGAAGAATAATGGGTTGTGAATGCATTTCATGTTGGTTTTAATATGATCCCAAATGAAAAGAATAGGTGACACTGAGGTCTTAATAATTGATTGCTGTAATTGGGGAGGATAGTGTTTCTTAGAGGCTGTTTTCAGATCCATGTGGGACAGGCACCATCACAGCAGGTACAGATGGTGTCCGCTTGGTGAAGGACCGGTTACGATAAGAGTATTGCTGAGGAAATGTGCTTGGGTCAGGGAGGTTTCTGTGACCTGAGGAAACTTCAATGAGATCTTGACAAGCACAAAATCCAGCTGTTTCTGCTTAAAACCTTCAAATATGATAATCCTGATCTTCTAGACCTTGGTATTTACAAAGACTTTTGCAAACCTCACAGAAAAACAGCAAATGGAGGAATGAATAAATGAATGAAAATGTCAGATTCAGCACAACCCTGCATAATGTATGAGTGCACGCTTAGATCTTCCTCTTAAGTACTAGATCACGTGTTTTGTGAATGCATATGCGGTGTGAAAGCTGCACCGCCTCAATTCTTTATGTCACACTGACCTACATATATTCCACTAACCACTTCATGATGTATGGAGAGCAGAGCAGCACCTCCTGGGGTGAACATCTAAGAAGAAGAGCTGACAGAAGCACAGCATCCCAGTGCTGACATCACTCTATGCCAGTTAGTCATACATATCAAATTATATGATATTTTATGATAAGGAAAATATCTACCGAAATGAACAATGCTCAATAAAAAGCCTGGGTGCAACTGCAACGTGAAAGCAAAGAGCTTCTTATAAAAATCCAAAGATCAGTGTTCTTCATCTACAACCCCCATTATTTTAATTTAATGCAAATAATAATAAAGCTAGTGAGATAAATTTTTGTTTGCTCGCTGTGTCTATCAAATGCAATCAAAAGGAAATGCTACAGGGCTCGACAATAAGGACTGCCCGATGGCCCGAGACCAGCGTAAACATTGCTCGGGACGGTTGACGCAACTGTCAGCTTGAACGTGTTTTTAATCCTTGACAATTTAAATATTCAAGTGCAAGAAGACGCGGAAGAGGACTCAATTCAATAGTGTGAGGAGTTTTGTGTGTGCACCCATCCGAAACGCCCGCCTAAAAGCCGCTTCTCAGACTGCATGAATGGTGAATTGAGCTCTCTTTCACGTCTTCTTGCACTTGAACGGTCATTTTCACACAGAATTACGTAAAAAAAAAAAAAGCAAGTATCCTAGTAAACATAGTCTGTTGTATCTTAAGTGAATATAAAAAGTTGAGAAAAAAATGCATGTGTAACAGTATATTGGATCCATGCAGCTCTTAAAGTGACAGCAGCCTAATAAGCCTGTCATTGTTTTAATGTTAATCAAGCAACAAAGGACAAAGACAAAAATAATGAAGACAATAACTAGGCATATTTTATTTATTTATTAGCCTACTTTTTGTGGTGGGGCCATTGAAAATATTTGAACCACTGGCCCAATCGGGCCAGTAGAATAAATCCTTAGCATCCGTAGAGTTTGATGTTTCAACTGTGACTTTCAAAAAGCCAGAAACAGTCAAAGACTCAGATTAATTACAAACAGCTATGAAGAAAAAATAAACTTTTAAAATAAATGACTCAATATTATATGGAATTTAAAAATTATTTTAAATATTTAAAATTGTATATCAAATATATATTTAATTTAATTTATTATTATTTAATTTGTTACTTTATGCCAACACCAGCAACAAAAAATATAGAATTTTCGTGGTGAATAAAGCTTATAAAGTATAAAACGTCTAAAAAAGGATAGTTTCTCCTACAGCATTGACATTCAATGGATAACATTTATTTTATTTTTTTTGGATAATTACAATATGAACTCAAACATTTGTTTTATTTCTCCAAAGAAATTTAGCAGAAACATCTGACGTGAAGTTGATACTTTGAAACCTGAATGGGAAGTCCATTCATGATAAGAGTCTATATAAAGAGCATCATGGGCAATACAATCTCCTCAGGTTTAATTTATCACTATTGCTAGTCATACCTTTACATTTTACATTTATCGTTTCAGACTGTAACATATAGGCTGAATATTTATCCTGATGGAATTGTCATCTTATTCTGATATATTCTGAAGTTGTCACCTGTCAAATCAAACGTGCAAATGTAAACAGATAGTCACTTACCTCCACGAAATAAAAGCATGGCAGCAGTGTCACGCTCTCTTTTATCATCTTCTCTTTCAGTCTTTCTCTCGCAGACATCGTATTTATCTCCTTTAAAAACGCTAATAACCTGTTGTGTCCTAAGCGTCCACCTTCATTCAACAAAACAAGCCGTCTAGATCAGCTGCTGCTGCTCCATGGAGATGCATGATGTGTGTGCAAACAGAAACAAACGACACACACAGTCTAGTACACCCTTCACCAATTGCACACGCTATTTGTATTGGAGTGGAATATGATTGAAATTGAAAATACAGACAGAGAGGAAAATATTGCCGGCAAGATGACATCAGATTTTTCGGATGAGGGGCTTTCGTCCTGACGCGCATGCGCACAAGCTGTAGGCTACATTCCTCCAGTCATTCGCATTATTATTAATAATGTCACGAATATAGACGGTTATGGCACGCAGTTTTAACATTTAATCCGTAAAACCTACTAGTATCTATTTTCATGCTACTAGCTACTTATTTTTCAGATACTAGTAGCCTATATATTCCATTAAGTAGGCTACTAGTGCTTATTCTTTAGGTACTAGTGCCTATTCTTTAGATATTAGTACCTTTTTAAAAGATACTAGTAGTTATTCATTAGATACTAGTTACTTATTTTTTTAGAGACTGGAGCTCATTCACTAGTACCTATTAAATAGACACTTGTACTTATTAATTAGATTATAGTGCCTATTAAATTGGTACTAGTTCTTATTCATTAGACTAGTACTTATTTCGATAGTGACTATTAACTATTCTTTTGTTACTAGTAACAAGTTTAAAAAAATTGCCGTACCATACTTCTATGGGGATCCATCATTCAGATATCAACTTTTACTAGTAAGATTTTTTATTTTACCAGTGAGATTTTTAATTGAACTCTACAGTGGTCGTTCTGACTAGTCATAACATAAGACGAGTAAAAAAACAGTTGTGACTAGTAAGATAAGAAATGTTACTAGTTACAATTAAAAAAGATACTAGTGTCTAAATCAGTAGGCTACTAGTACCTAACAAATAACTAGTATCTGTTAAATAGGTACTAGTATCGAATGAAAAGTAATTGTATTCAATAAATAAGTATAGCATCTAATGAATACTTAATAGTAATATTTAAAAAGATACTAGTCAATATTGGAATAATTACTAGTCATAAATTATTAGATGATATCAAAACAGAATAGCTACTAGTATCTATTAATTTGCAGATATCTTCAACCTCATAAGGAACTAGTAAGAAAACATCAAGAGATATCTTTTTTAATCTTTTTTAATCAGATCATTATACATGAGTATTCTCTCAACCATCCAATCAGAGTTCATATGGTAATGCAGGCTAAAGGCTATAGAAGATTGATTTTTCGTAAGTAACTGGCTTTGTTGGTTTATCTAGCTAATTGGTTAGCATGAACACAAGGAAAGATATATGTTTAATATGACAAAATTGTTTTGAATGTACAGTAGGCTATAATAAAGACTTAACGGCCAATAATAAAATTCAAACAACAGTTAAGTAGATCCAAAAACCGGTTCATACCCACCAGCCAAACAACCACAATACCCAGAGATTGGGATTTTTGGTGAGCATTCATAATTCCTTACAATCAGAAATTCAGAATATTAATCTGCGTCTGAGAATGAGAGTCATGTCAAAATAAGAATATATATGCACTATATAATTTTTTACTCCATACCATTAAAAAGGTAGGCTATTATTATATTGTTATTATAAAAACGGCCTACTGCAATTCAGTCCGTTTCCTGTGTCATCTCTCTTTGATATGTTGTTGGTTCATTAATATTAAACATATTATTTGCATACTGATTATTTAAATGGTACTATATTAAGGTAAGGATATCTTTGATCTAAAATGTTACTAGTAACTAAAAAATAAGCACAAGTTCTATTTTTTCAACAAGTTAGGTATAATTAAATAGTCACTTTTGGAATAAGTACTAGTATCTAATGAATAAGTAGGCCTACTAGTAGCCTATCTTTAAAAAGGTAGCCTACTAGTAGGCCTACCTAAAGAATAAGCAGGCTATAACGTATAGGCACTACCTAAAAAAAGCACTATAGCTAATGAATAAGTAGGCTACTAGTACTTAATGGAATATATACTAGTATCTAAAAAATAAGTACTAGCAGAGCCCGTCTACGGAGAGCCTTGGCACTTCCTTTTAGCCCCATTGTATCAATCTTGGTTGCAGTTCCATTAGAATTCCACTGGAGGTGATCACGGGCGAGTGCAGACTGAATGGGAGTCTATGGGGCTAGACGGCTAAATGTGTCTCTTTCACCCGATTGCCGTTGAGAAATCTCAAATTTTATTGTAGGTTTTGCAAGTTCAACATGGGTTATAGGTCGAAAATGGAATGAACGAGTACTTATGTCCTTTCGATTTCTTACAGGTTGAGTTGTTGTTGCCCATAACACGCTAGCATTCTGCTAATGAACGCTGATTGGTCAGTGAAGGACTGATTACGACCAGAGATACCGCTTGATGGCATCGTGGCATCCGAAGCGGGACCAGAAACAAACAAAACAAAAACTCTTCTAGCACGTGTATTTACCTGTGTCAGCTGTGTTGTCGATGCCTCGAGAGAAAAGAAAGTGCAGAGCACGAAAGCACCAAAGTGACTGAAGGATTGCCGTAAAGCAGTATCTCTGGTCGTACGATGTGTATGACGTCATTGACATTTTAAAATACTTTTTAAAGCAAATAAGTGACTCTAAAAAATCTAACACCCAGCAATCTCCTTTCGAATACAACATTCAAATTACTAGACAAAAAATTATATCCTGAGAAAAGTGGATTTTGATGGGTATAGCGCCATAGACCTCCATTCATTCTGCACTCGCCTGCGAGCGCCCCCGCATGGACAGAGACGTGTTACTGCAGCCAGTCTAGAAACCGGAAGTAAGCAGAGAGTGCCAATTCTTTTCCTATTAGACATTCTCTGGTACTAGTAGCATGAAAATGGATACTAGTAGGTTTTAAGGATTAAATGTCAAAACGGCTTGCCATAGATGGTAAGGATGAATTATGAGTATGTTTTATTATTATTAAATGCCACAAGGTTGTACATATGCACACTGCAAATCAGCAAATCGTTCTGTGACTGTGATTCAGATGTGTTTATTAATAATAATAATAATAATCGAAATGCGTTTTTTTATTGAACATATAAAACCAAATACACAGTAACACATCAAAACAGAATTTAACATATATAATTATAAACAGTAGACAATAATACAACATAATAACATAATATAATTATAAACAGTAGACAAAGAACCAGTAAAATAATAAACAAACATATACAGTATTTCGAGAGAAAAAATGGCTACTACTTTAAACTGACGTCACTAATGGAGATAATGCGTGCACAGACCAGATTAAGCAATAATGGAACCCCGATCACGATGATGGAGGTTTATTTTGTCACAAAAACGAAAACGGCGCCTCTTCTATTCTAATTCCAATGACATTAATTACAACAGCGTTATGTCACGTAAAGAAACAAAACTCTACAGGTGTGCATGTCCTTCTAACAGAGATGAGGTTAAGTGGACACAAGCAGTGGATCATTGTCCTGAAGCGCGCAAGAAACTGAAGAAGCGTGTGCGCAGAACAGTAACAGCAGCAGACTGAGGTAATTCTCATCTATTTAATAGCCTAGATACGAGTTGTACTTTCGAAAGTTTAGTAAAACAAACAAATGTGAGCGGCGAGCAGCAGAGAATACTAAATATTTCCCTCCTACAGCTCCAGTAGGGTCCTGCCGTTATAAAGTCAAACAGCCAAAGGTAGGACACTGTATTTTCACACAGAATTATTATGGATTTTCCTTTGCTATTTTGACTTAAAGTTGTTAAAGAAGTTTATGTTTGTCTTTTGTGCTGTGTACAATCAGTATGAATTTTAATTGTTTATACTATAATATAACACTATTAATTGTGCATACTATGCACAGCTGGATATACAATATGCATCGAGAACAAGGAATACAGGGACCCCAAAAAGTACTAAGACACTTAAGCCACACTTAAAAGTGTCTGAATTCAATTGCATTAGATAACAAAATATAAATAAGCTGCACCTTCAAACAAATTATGCAAAAGATTTTATTACAACTAACTTCACATTCCCTAACCATTTTTAGTTACTATTAATCAGTTGGTGTGAAGGTTATTTTTTTAGTTCTTCTCAAGTTCACACAGGAGCCCTGGCAGAGAAACAACAGGTTTAGTTTTTCACATTAACTATGCACATTTTCTTCTAATGTTTCACAACCAAGAAGTGTCCAAATATTTGTGTTTTCATTTTTTAAGAACAGTGATGTTTTATCATTTGAAGCCTACAGCAGCAAACCTTTTGTTTGTGAAATGTTTGCTTGACAACTGTGCTTGTGCTATATTTCTTTAAAATAAATGCCACTTGGTTTGATATTGTTATATAATGCATAGACATTCAAATTTTTTTTATTTGTGTCTCATTTGTCTAAATACGTCTTATAGCCACCCTCCTTATAATCACATAGCTATTGTCTATTAGTTAAATGAGGTATAACGATGAGCCAAACTATAACCAGTCACAGGTGAAGTCGAATATCATTGATCATCTCCTAACAAGGCCACATATTAAGGTCTGGGTAGATTAGATGCTAAGCAAACAATCAGTTCTCATAATCAAGTTGTTGGATGCAGGAGATATGGGCAGGAATAAAGATCTGAGCGACTTTGACAATGGCCAAATTATGGCAAGATGACTGGGTCAGAGTCTCTCTGAAACAGCAAGGCCTATGGGTTGAGAATTTACCAACAGTGGTCCGAGGAGGTACAATGGACGCCCATGGCTCATCGATGCACAAGCGCAACGGAAGCTGTCATGTCTGGTCCGAGTCAACAGAAGGTCTACTGTGGCACAAGTCACTTTTTTAGTGTTGGTTATGGGAGGAATGTGTCACAACACACAGTTCACCGCACTCTGTCTCTGACACGAAAGTGTCTTGGGTACGCAAGCTTTGAACTGGAACTTGGAGCAGTGGAAGAAGGTCACCTGGTCCGATGAGTCAAGTTTTCTCTTACCTAATGTGGACGGCCGTGTACATATGCCCCGTTTACCTGGGGAAGTGATGGCACCAGGATACACTGTGTGTTTAGGAATGGTTTGAGGAACATGATGAAGAGTTGAGGGGCGATTTCTGGTATAGACTAAACCAAATTTCTGCATTTAAGAATTCATGCTTAACCAAGACAAATTAGACCGAATGCTCACTCTAGACCCGATGTAATGCTTTAAGCAGCTGGACATGAACTACAAGATGTAATTTGTAAAGAACCTTTTGATTTCAAAGAAGAATATAATATTTAACAAATTAAAAAGACAAAATATTAGATTCAGAAATCTTTCAAATGCTTTTGCTATGTAATGCCAACAAATTCTGTATGCATGTCACTTCAATGGTTCTCTTACTTATTTTATTTTATATTGCACTTTCCACCAGCTCAAGGATGCTTTTTAAACATCAATCTTTTGAAATGGTGACCTTGGTGGATACAGCTTGCAAAATAAAAAGAGCTTTTATAAACTTTCAGAAAGCATAAAGTCTTATTTAAGTTTGTGAACTCTTATGGTTTTTTTCAAATTTGTTTAAAGATGTTAGAAAAATTATGTGATATACTTTGAGAAAACACTTCTGAACAAAACAAGTGCAACCATCAAAAGAGGATCACTAGTGCCACCCAGTGGTTTCTGCTGCTTATATTTCCCCCATTGAACTCGCTTATCTTTCTTTCAGACATCCAAGTTAACAGAAAAAAATGACTGATTTAAGAATTCGCAAGGAATTCTACAAATATCTCACTGTTGAGGTAAGAAACACATATACACAACCTGCATACTAATGACAAAGTAACTTTGTGATCTTGAAGCCCATAGTACACAGCATAAACAATTGAAGAGCAACAGCTGGCCCATTGTGAACTCACCTTTTCTTACACGTGAATTCAATTCTTCAGAGACATTTTGGTTAATAAAACATTTGGCTATTGACTCTTTTTGAGGGGAAGCATTATATGGGAACGTTCTCACAACTTTGGCTAACATTCTGGCAAGGTTCTCTCAAAGTTATGAACAAACATTCTTTAATCAAGAATAAAAAAAGAGGCTACAATTTGCATGAGGTCACCAAAATTGGACAGTTGAAGACTGGAAAAATGTTGCCTGGTCTGATGAGTCTCGATTTCTGTTGAGACATTCAGATGGTAGAGTCAGAATTTGGCATAAACAGAATCAGAACATGGATCCATCATGCCTTGTTACCACTGTGCAGGCTGGTGGTGGTGGTGTAATGGTGTGGGGGATGTTTTCTTGGCACACTTTAGGCCCCTTAGTGCCAATTGGGCATCGTTTAAATGCCACGGCCTACCTGAGCATTGTTTCTGACCATGTCCATCCCTTTATGACCACCATGTACCCATCCTCTGATGGCTACTTCCAGCAGGATAATGCACCATGTCACAAAGCTCGAATCATTTCAAATTGGTTTCTTGAACATGATAATGAGTTCACTGTACTAAAATGGCCCCCACAGTCACCAGATCTCAACCCAATAGAGCATCTTTGGGATGTGGTGGAACGGGAGCTTCGTGCCCTGGATGTGCATCCCACAAATCTCCATCAACTGCAAGATGCTATCCTATCAATATGGGCCAACATTTCTAAAGAATGCTTTCAGCACCTTGTTGAATCAATGCCACATAGAATTAAGGCAGTTCTGAAGCCGAAAGGGGGTCAAACACAGTATTAGTATGGTGTTCCTAATAATCCTTTAGGTGAGTGTATAAGTACAGTCTGCAATATCAAGCACCATAACAGACAGTTTTTGCACAGCTAAAATAAATAGAAGCGGATGAGACCGGAAGCCTCGACGCCGTGCATTAAGAATAAGGTGAATTTAAGCACAAGAAACAACATTTATGGGACAGCTCATGTCAGATTTTGTTGCTGATTTGAAATATGTTATTTAATTATGAGTTTGTCAATCAGTTTTTGAGATTTCAGGATTCCCCCATTTAAATGGATAGGACAAGGTCTTGGATGCCCAAAATAGCTGCCTGGAGGCGTCGCAAACATGGCCCCCGAGTGAACAGACTTTCCTTTAAAGAGACTTTAACCTTAACTACTCCTAAAAAGGGGGAACATTTGAGTACTTTATGGTTGCATATTAGTAGCTTAAAGGGATAGTTCACCCAAAAATAAGAAGATTATGGATAACCAGACAGTTGATGGGCCACATTGACTTCCATATTTATTTTTATTTTTTATCATCATCTGTTTGGTTACCGACATTCTTCAAAACATCTTTTGTGTTCAGCTGAAGAAAGAAACTCTTACAGGTTTGGAACAACTTGAGGGTGAGTAAATGACCGAATTTTCATTTTTGGGTGAACTATCACTTTAAGTTACTAATACCTGCCTGAGTGACAAGCTAATGGTACAATTTTTGCACATTTTGTCTGACAGTAAATCACAGATGCACTTCAGCAAATCTCTGGATTGAGCTGAGGAAGAGAGTTGCCCACACATTAGCTCTCAGCTGCAGAGGTGGGTGTTATATACTGTAGTGCCTCTACAGAGGTATACATCAATGCATTAACAGCCAGAGATACAGCATCTTCCCTCACACCTAAAGGCACAGAAACTCTTCTTAGCACAGTAATTCACTGATGTATTGCCAAAAATACTATATATTCGGCCATCATGCAGCAAAATTCAGGGAAATCAAGTGACTCTTATGTAAGTCACATATTCCCCTGCACATACCCATAAAGATTGTTAGTCGGGGAAACGGATGCATTTTATAGTTACTTAATGTATATTGGATAATGTATTATGCTTTCAGATCTCACTGCACCTGACAGCTTGTATAAGAATCTGCCCTTCTGAATTTTTATAATATTAAACATATCATAAATATAAGGGAAATTCAGAAATGGTTTGAGGCAGCCTGAAGCATCTCTGGTGTAGAGTGAGAGTCCATCCATGTTAAAGCGCCACTGATGTAAAAATAAAATAAATAAAAAGAAAGAAAGAAACACATTCAGTCTAGCCTGACTCACAACAGTCAATCAAGCCTCACTTTACCCATAATGCAAACACAAACCAGCAGCAGATTTCTCATGAAAAACTGATTTACTCTTAGTGTCTAAATGTATTTCTCGCTCTATATTTATTGCAAACGGCATAGTTTAAACTGTGGCCTGAAGATGGAGAGAAATTTGGTGGATAGTGAGAGATGAAAAAAAAAAAGCAGTACGACATTAAAAAACATTATACACTATACCGTTGAGAAGTTTGGGGTCAGTTAATACGATTAATACTTGTATTCAGAAAGGATGCATTAAAATGATCACAACTGACAGGAAAGACATTTATAATAATATAAAAGTTGTATAAAATGCTGTTCTTATTAACTTTTTATTCATCAATTAATCCTGAAAAAATGTTACACAAGTAGCACAACTGTTTTCAACATTGACAATAAGAAGAAATGTTTCTTGAGCATCAAATCAGCATATTAAAATGATTTCTGAAGGATCATGTGACACTGAAGACTGGAGTAATGATGATAAATTCAGCTTTTTCCATCGCAGGAATAAATTTCATTTTAAAATATATATTAAAATAGAATACAGGTATTTCAAATTGTCATAATATTTCACAATATTACTGTTTTGTACTGTATTTTTTATTTAAAAAATGCCTTCAAAAACAGTAAAAAAAAAAAAAAAAATCCTACCGACCCCAAACTTTTGGAGTGAAGTCTATAGTCTATAATATTATAGTCTAAAAGAGCTTTTTTGTTTGAAAACATTAGAATCTGTCCTTGTAACCGCTTGTTTTAAGCTTGTTTGCAGATGAATTCTTACAGCCAAATCTCTATTAATCTCAACAGACCCTGATCAATTTTTAATTACGTTTGGGGAGGCAGAGTTTTGCAAAGACACTTTTCGCTCGCTAAGCTTGTCACTGACTTCTTGAGAGCTTCATGCGTGGAGTGCTGCAAAACAAGAAAGATAATTCCCTCCACGAAGCGGCAGTGTTTACTGCTGTCCGGAGGGATCACAGTTATGAGGGACTGTGCTGAATTAGCTTTTGTTGTTAGCCTGTAATGAAATGCTTGGTCATCGCTCCCCATGGGGCGTCCTCATTAATCTGAAGGGCTGAGACTGGCACAGGGCCTCAGGAATGAAACGGCTGTTTGCTGTGCCACGGCAATCAGCGACGCGTCTGTCTGCAAATATTTGCAAGTGGTCCGAAATGCCTTGTTGAGATCTATCCGGTGATGAGGTTTATAGAGGGCTCCGCTTTGAAATATCGATCCTAAGAAGGAAGCGTGCTTGACAGCATTTCTGTTTTGGGTGGCACTTTCTTCAAGAAGAATGCAGATTTTCTGCATAATTGTGTTTTTGCAATGTTGGAACAGATTCTAAATGAATTGAGAGGTTATTCATTCCAGTGTTGAGGAAACTAGCTGAGCTACTATTTATTCGTAAGTTTAAAGGAGTTAATAAAAGCTACTCTTATACACATATTATATTATATTATATTGCTCTTATATAAGCTGCTCTTATATATACACATTATATTATATTATATCATATTATTTAGGCTGTTGTTGTATTATATGTGTGTTTTATTATGTATTATATTATATATTTTTTAAATTTCCTGAAGAAAATGTCCAAAACTAGGGTGTTTTGGGTGGTTGCTAAGGTGTTCTAGATGGTTAATAGGTGGCTTGAGAAATTTCTTAAAATAAATAATTATATTATAACATATTATATTTAAAAATAGTTTTTAGGGTGTTCTGGGAAGTTGGTAGATGGTTGCTAATTATTATATTATATTATTATGAGAATCTGTGTATGTCTAAAACTGTTTTTTAGTTGTTGCTAGGTGGCTTGAGAAATTATTTTTAAGTAAATGTTTTAATAATTATGTTATATTACATTATTATTATTATTATTAATAATAATATTTGTATTATATATATATAATATACATTTTGGTTCATGTATTAAATAATTGTTACATAATGTGTCCATTATTTTGCTTTAACATGGATTTGTTTTTCATATATCAGTCCTTTTTGTCTTTCCATCTAAGCTTTGTTGTAGTTGGTGGCAAAATTGTTGTTCTTCTTCTAGTGGCCACTAGGTGGCACTTCGTTTCTGCAGAATTGTGGCACCTTTGAGGCAAGAGCAGGCTTTCATATTTCATTTCTCAAGTAAAGGAAAGTCAACTAAACAGTCCTTTTATTATGCCTAGCGTGGACAGACTATAATTTCTCCTTTATCGAGTGATCCCCAATACACTGATACACTACTGGCATTCAAAACATTGCTCTTGTAAGAGATCATCATATTGGACATTTTATTTGTAGCAACCATACACCATTCTTCTCAATTTCAGGTTTAATCCATGCAGCGTAACGTACAGTCAGCTATTCATTATTTCAAAATAAACCCTTGATTCAAGATCCCACTTTTTTCCTGATCTAGTATCTGGGTTTAATTTGCAATAATAAGTGTCTGGCTGTACTTTATCCCTTATGTAATTGTCTTACAGTGACACTTCCATCAAAATGTGAGATTCTTGAAATGGTTTAATTAAAGACTCGATGGAAGATAAAGATAGGCTTATGTGCAATATTGGTCTTCCGAGGACATCTGAATCTCTGAACCGTAGATTAATCAAATGTTTGGAGGTGGAAGCACTGATCAGAGTTTGCCAAACTTCACCATACAGCTTGTTTGCTTTGATTTTGTTCAAAATGAACAAACATGGCATCTGAGAAATTATTCGAACATAATGTTTGATGTGTCATTTCTTTAAAAACTAAAAGTCTGATTCCATAAAATGCTGAACAAAATAGCAGTTTCTGGAAGTGTACTTGTTGTCATATTAGCAGATTCCCAGGAGACATGAAAGTATTTTCTCCCCTATTGTGACGTACAGTATGTCCGAGTGAAACGGCTTCTTGAACAAGAACAAATTTAGGGTGGAACTTGATTTTGTCCATTGGGAATTGATTGGATGGTTGTGGTTTGCTATTGGTCGATATCATGTGAGTGACAGGTTGTCCCGCCCTCACGCCAGTAAACATGTCGTCAGAGAATAGAAGTGATTATTTTTATTAAAGATGAGGGCCCATGAATAAAACATTTTTTTTTTATGTGCACAGATAAATCATTTATAATAAATACTCCAATATTCCTAAAAGCAAAAAGAATTGTTGATTCAGTTTTCATGGTAACAAATGTTCTATTAATTCAAAGGCCACATTAAATTTCCTCTCTATAAAATATATCCGTGTCATATTCAAAAGGGTTGTGGCCTCATAAAACCTCCTTACTTAACAAAAGAGGAGGCAAATTTCTCCCAGGATGTTCTCCCTTTCAGGTAATGAGACTTGTCATTCTCTGTGACATTCATAAAAGCAAGTTAATGCTTTAAAGTTAATAACTGCTGCATATATATATATATATATATATATATATATATATATATATATATATATATATATATATACTGTGTGTATATATATATATATATATATATATATATATATATATATATATATATATATATATATATATGAGAGAGAGGGGCACATTAGAAAAGCCCTGCATCCATGTCCTCTCTTCCTTATTTCCTGAATGATCTGCATTAATATTGAGTTTAATGCTTCATTACACCCACACCTTTATATGGGAAAAGTGGATGATTAAAGTGCTCCGTGAATCATCTGTCTTAAAGCCACAGAGTCATTTAAAAGAATCATGAGCTGTATGAATAAGTGATAGAACAGCCGCTAACCAAGCAACGGCAAACTATTAGAGGGAGAGAAAGGGTTTTTATACTCGCCTAAATCATTCTAGGCTATTATATGGCTTTGATGCTGAGCTTAGTTATGTCCTTCTGGAGGCTCAAAAAACAGACCTTCTCATATCTTTACTTATGCTCACTGTGAACAGAAGACTCATCCAGCAGGACATGCAAGACAACAGGTCAGATTTTTAACAAGCTAGAAGACTGTTACTTGTTTTTCAGCCTAGACTCTTAAAAACGTATATTTATATACTGAAGAAAATATGAGTATGTCTATAAACAAGGGTGTTGTGGGTGATAGGCAGCCTATCACTTTTGTCTCTGTGGTATTCTGGTCCCTGGAATTTTTTATTTTTTTTTACTGAATAAAATATGACCATGTCCAGAACTAGGGGGGTGGTTGCCAGGGCGTTGCTATGTGGTTTCTTGGTGATTTCTAAGGTGTTCTTCATTTCTTTGGTATTCTGGTTCCTATATAGATATGGCTTTGGTCACTTCTAAAATGCAAATATAGGAGTATGTCCAAAAGTAGGGTGTTGTGAGTGGTTGCCATGGTGTTGCTATGGGGTTTCCAGGGTATTGCTATATGGTTGCTAAGGTGTTTTAGATGGTTGCTAAGGTGTTTTAGGTGGTTGCTAGGTGGAGTAAGAACCAATTCCCATCATCTCTGTGTTTTTTTTTGTCCCTAGATATGGCTTGGGTAACTTTAATGCAAATAGGGTTGTTTCTGCCCATTTTATTATTTTGACAATTAAATTAAATACATTTCATATTTAAATGAATTACATATTTATATTTTATACATACATGCATACCTAAAATGTATTATTAATTAAAATCATAGTGACCTTGAGGTGTATTGATGCGTTTGCTCTACTTTACAATGATTATTTTATTATTCAAAATTAATCAGTCTTCTCCGCTTGATGTTCAGACATCTAAATGCAACTAATTGACCTCCTTTCTTTATCTGTGTGGAGTGTCATTGTGTTTTGTCCCTAACTGGGACCATTTTAGACGTTTGATGTTTCAGGGAGACTATTCTAATTGATGTTAATCAAACATTCAGTCTTGTAATTGAACCATTTCATTTTGTTGAAGTATGGTGGCCCTCAAACACCAAGTAACTGCTCTTGCTGGCTGTTTACAAGAAGCCCTTTAATTCCAGAAAACCATCTCATCTAAAGCCACTCTCATATTGAAGATGACACTGCAGCCCACCAGCACAGATTTCTGATGTTTTTTAAAGAGAAAGTTCAATCATCATTTTCTCACCCACTTGACTTTCTTTCTTTTGTAGACCACCAGGACTCTGCTCTTTTCCATACAATGAAAATGAAAGTTGGCCTGCGGCAGCGGAGAAGATTATGAGACTTAAATTTCATCATTTTCCTTACTGAAAGACTTCCTAAGACTTATATTATAGTGCATAAATCATATAGAGGGAAACAGTGACCCCGCCTCCTTTTTCAGCAGCGCTGGTTCCGGCGCTGTTTTTTTTTCATAAATTTTCCCATAGGGATTAAAAAAAAGTATTTGTTAAAGGTGAACTAAGTAGCTTTTTTACCTTAACCGAACAGCTTCGGAGTCATTGGAATAGTTATATGACTTTTTTCGGGTTGAATGGTGGTCGTCTCGCACCCCCCAAGCGCCTGTGAGCCGAAAAACCACCCTTGCAAGCCGGCGAGCCGCCGGCCTCAGCGTCAGGAAGTATCGCATAATATCAGGTCTCGCGATGTAACGAATTGCTTTACGGCAAAAAAATCTGCTCAAATTCTGTCATTATTGCGCTCCCTCACGCTGTTCGAACCCGAATGAAGAAGACGTTTTAAAGAATGTCCCATCTGCTTTGATGTCGTTAATCTACTAGCCTCTGGTATCTGAGAGTCGCCAACGAGTTTTTCGACAGTGTTGTCAAATATCTATTCCGAAGCTGTAGGGGGAGCTCTATAGAGAAACCTGTGAGCAAAAAGCGAGAATACAGCGAAGAAATTCCCGAAACTGCATAGCCCTGCTTTAAAGAGTTATAAGCCATGAACCAAGCCAGTCAGCTACGAGGTGAATCACAACAAACTTTGATTTGAAGCTAAAAAGTTTTTGAAAATCGGACACAAAGACAAAGGTACAAGATTGTATACTTAACGATTTTAGTGAGGAAAAGATCTACTGTCTCATGAAGCATTGCGAACAGCATAATCGAATTTAAAATGATGGAGAAATATAAAAATACTTTTTTACGAACATTGATTATATGTATAAAAACAATATATTTTAAGTTTATTGTAAAATATGCATATACACAAACATTTTAGTATTTTGAGAACATGGAGATCATCTCGCACATCGTGGGAGTGGGCGGAGCTAAAGAGCTATTTTGGAACATGTTGCTTTTTTTGACTCTCTGATTGGTGTAATTTTCTGTACAACATCATTGGTAATGCAGTTTTTCCACCAGGAATTTAACTTTTAATCATGATTATTTAAAAAAAATAAGCTGAAATAATGCAGGCTGGCGGTTTCAGCAGAAGCAAATACCATCGATTAGCATCCTTGTAGCTCACAGTAGGTCTATCATTCAGTTGTCATTCAAAATCAGTTTCGTTATGGAGAAAATTTATGTTTTTACATCCGGAACCCAACATGCTGCACGCTATCGAATCATATTGACACTTGGTCACCATTCACTTTCATTGCAATTAGCAGCACGGACATTATGCTAAACAACTACTTGTGTGTTCCACAAAATAAAGTAAGTTTTGGGACAGCTTGAGGGTGAACAACAGAATAGTAACATAATGAATAGGCCCCTTACTTGTATTCTGCAGTGGAAATGAAACAGAGTCATGGTGATACACTTGCATGTATTGCACAGATGTTGTATTGTATTGCTCCTCTCATTGAGTGCCGTTTATTTCAATAAATTTCTCTGACACAAATATATATAAAAAAAAGCAAAGACAATCCCTTCCGATCTTCTTAAGTATGCCCAAGACAGTCCATGAATTTCTCATGAAGCTTAAAAAAATAAAGTGCACAAGTTGCTTTGAAGTTGCTTTCCGTCGTTAGTCTTTTAATACTGTAGGAGCTGTTTATAAAAGCAATGATAAAATGTGCAGTGGCTGCTTTTAATGGATTTATGAATATCACTGTAATTTGTTTCATTACTTGTAATATTGTCTTCTTTATATGCCAGTCTGTAGCGATGTCTTTATTAGGACTCTGATTTATTGGTCTGTGGGTTTGGAAACAATCTAGGTCAGTTGGTTCCTTTGGGTGTTTCTGAACTGTAAAAATCAAGAATAAGCTTTTCATGTTCAGTGATACATCATCCCCAAGATCATCAATCATTTCTGATCTCAAGTGCTAAAGAAAATCTTTGGAAACAAACAACACATTATTAATGTAGAGTTTTAAATTACTAATAAAACATTGCAAAATTAAAGCACAATATCACACTATTAAAAATAAAGGTTCTTTATATAGTTCCATGAAGAACCTTTATCATCAATGGAACCTTCTATAACACAAAAGGTTCTTTATAGTAGAAAATGTTCTTTGGATTATTAAAATGTTCTTCACACTAAGAAAAAAAAAGATTATTTTAAGAACTGTTCAGTGAAAGGTTCTTTAGTGAACCAAAAATGGTTCTTCTATAGAATCACTTTTTTTATGATCTCTCCTCTCCCATCATGGAAACCACAGCTACATTTATCAGCCCAGCTGCCATGTTTCTTCTCAGTGGAAACACATCCTAACTGTCACAGTAATGTAAATAACAGCCCAATTATCATGATTAGTTTTCCTAGAGTTTTCAACAGATGTACAGCTCTACCACATCACACAGTCAAACATATGCTAGCGCTGTAATTGATTCTCTGCAAGGTTAATGTGGAAATCTGAGGGGTTTCCAGCAGGGCAGATGATTCCTCACAATGTCTCACTCGAGGTTTATTAATGTTTTTGGCAAAGGGAAAAATAATCCATGTGAGACTTTATCACAGCTGTTTTAATAAGGTGTATTTAAAAAAGAAATGTAATAATATCTGAAAAAGGTGAAATTGTTTCAGATCAACTTAAAGAAAATCCTAAATAGTTCTGCAGCTTGTGTGATCTTTGATTTTATGTTATTCTTTATGCTGTTATTCAACAATAAAACAGTCTAACCTACTTTGGAAAGAAACACATTTGCAACCAAATCTTAGTAGTTAGTAGATTTTCTGGGTCTAAAATGAAATGTAAAGCTTATACATATATATATATATATATATATATATATATATATATATATATATATATATATTACACATGCAGTTTTGTAACGCAAGTAATGCAAGTTATGTAATTAAGATTACTTTTTTCAAGTAAAGTAACGCATTTATTTTAGATTTACAACAAATCTGAGTTACTTTTTCAAAAACGTAATGCAAGTTAATTTGTTTACACATTTATAGACTGACGCCTCTCTTGTCCCCATGTTAAGATAAATCAGGAGTAAGGTTGGACTACTTTCAGCTTGAGGCTTATTCTTTTAACCGTTGGTGTGAAAGGGCCTTTACAGTTGCCAACAATGTTAAAAACCAAACAAGCAAGTCCAGCCCAGATGAGAAAAAGTAAAGAAAAAGTACCGCAATGCATTACTTTCCATAAAAAGTGACTAAGTAGGCTAATGCAATTAGTTACTTTTTCAAGGAGTAACGCAATATGTAATACATTACTTTTAAAAGTAACTTTCCCCAACACACACACACGCGCGCGCGCAATTGAAGTTTCATTAGAGTTTGTTTTAAACATTAGCGTTTTGTGTTAGTGTGTGCGTTATTTTATGATTGGTCAAATTTTTCGTCAAGGTTTAAAGGAGCAGTGGTGACATTTAGTGACTGACGGAATAGCGCCTCTCTTTAAGAGCCTTTGAGCGGATGATGATGGTGAGGCGCGGGCACGGCGCCTGACGTGTCTCTTCATCATCAGCTGCTTTGAGTGAGGAGCGCGCGGTGGCACTTTATCGCGCTCTCCTCTTTCTCGCTCTCTCATTCCGGCTCGAGCGCAGTGCCATGCGAGCGAGTGTGTCTTCGTGTGCCAACCTCGCGTGCGCTCGGAGCGTCGGAACCCGGCGAGATGCGGGAACTATAACGGGAGCTCAGATGTTTGGAGGTTCTCCACTGGATTGTTGGTAAATGTTCCTGCCCCACTCTCTGACGACCATGCTTTATTTCCAGCTGGTGATCATGGCGGGCACGGTCATGCTGGCATATTACTTCGAGTACACAGACACGTTCAACGTGCACGTGCAGGGATTCTTCTGCTACGAGACCGCGTACACGAAACCCTACCTCGGACCCGAGGACACGAGCGCCATCCCGCCCGCCCTGCTGTACGCGGTGGTCACTGGAGTCCCCACATTACTGGTGAGTCACTGAAGACAGTTCTTATGCCAGTAAATACATTGATTGATAAGTGCTATTGATGAATCATTTGATATTGATTATCATTGATAAGTGCTATATCAATGAATGAGTTATAGCATAAAAGATGGCTTGGGATTGCTAAAGGACAACTGTGGTGGATTGATTTGTTATTGATTGATAAGTGATCAGTTGATGTTGATTATCATTTATAAGTTTTTTTATGTGCATTTGCATTTATTGATTAATGTATGAATGAATGCATCAAGGCAGATTAGATGTTTAGTGATTTCATGGACTTTCTTGATAAGTTGATGATCGATTGTAAGCACATCAGTCCAGAACTGATTTATTGGTGATAATACTTGGTATTGATTTTCCTTGATAGACTATGAGGTTATGATTTGTTAGTGATTTTCATATTTGGTTTTCTTTAAGGCATTTTAAGTGATTTGTAGTTATTAATAATTTCATGAAAGCCTATCAGACTATAAATTCATGTGATCACTTATACTGATTGTCTTTAATATTTATTAATATTGATTTAAGGGATTTGATATTGTTTGTCAATTGTGTGTGTATTCTTTTTTATTTATTTTTTTATTTATTGATTATTAAATTAATAATTTCATGAAGGGAGATCAAACTCTTTTTGCTTGATTAGTAAATAACTGCACGGAATATGATTAGAGATTGATTCGTGCATTGATATTAAGTGTGATGGGATAAAAAGGTTTAATAAAAACACTTTCGTAATATGTGCATCAGTAGCGTGATTCTGGCAATTCTGGGTTACAGAAATAATGCACACCATGAGTCTTTAAGATAAGACTTACATGTGAGTCATAACAGCCTTTCCAGCTCTTCTGATTTGTGTTTATTTGTAATTTAAAGGATAATTTTTAGTAATTTTCATGCATGCAGGACTGTATAATTAAGCAGCAGATCCAAATATGTTTACTGCATGTTCCATCTTGGTAAGTCAGCATAATGAGATTTCATTATCTATGCACCCATAAATTAAGCCTGCATATCATAACCCCCTCCCTCTCTCCTCATATCAAAGCCTTTGATGTTAGAGATCACACCAGGCACTGTCCCAGTACTGAATGCCATCATTAGCTTGTCTATTCACTCACAACTGCGTCAATGTTAAATAACATTTGTTTATTGAAAACTGCAGGTTTTTTTCATGAGGAAAAAAGCAAACTGTGAGTATAGACATCTCACATCTCACTGTCTGTAATTTAATGTTCACCAGCCCACATAATTTCATCACTGGCAGTGACTCAATCTGAAGTGCTGCCACGCTGGACCTTTGCTTCTCTGTCAGCTCATAGCGTGGTTCTTTATTCACCTAATGTGTTTAACAGATGAATGGCAGCAGATAAAAGGATGTGTTCTCATTTGGTTCATTATTATTTTGTTTTAGGATTACATGTTATTGGACCCCATTATTTTGTTCTATTTCTCAAGTTTTTTTCTTTGTTTCTGCTAAATATACAATATTTGTTATTTGCTTGCGTGACCTGTCTCCTTAGGGTATGTTTACATGACAACGATGTACTAAAAATTTAAATGTTTTTCCTTTGCGTTTTTGAGAAGTTAAGTGTACAGGCAACATCTTTGTCAAAACGATCCCCTTTCACACGGATCCGCGAAAATGAATAAAACGCTGTATATTCATGCCAGGCCAGTAGTTGGCGCTGTCACTTTGTAAAGAAACACTAAGCGTCTATAGATTGAACACGTAATATGTATGTATGCAGTATGCAGGACGTCACCGGTTTCACAAATTCGTATTTTTGTAGTTTACATGGAGATGATAACAGTATCATTTTCAAAAACTTGCACTTTGAAACCCATTTTTCAAAAGCTTTAATTTTCAGACCCCCAAAACGCTGTTGTCGTGTAAATGAGTGGGCAAAACGCATAAAAAGTTTTCTGTTTTTAGTTGAAAACAGTGTTGTGTAAAGTCTCAGTCCCTTATGCTGGGTACACACCAAAAGATTTTTTACATCTTATAAGATTTTCAAAATGTGATAGACCACAAACATGAGGACAAAAAATCCTAGATTTAAGCGTTTTGCTCCTATAGTGTGTGTGGTGTGCCATGATGTGACAAAGACAGCACACCACACACGAACAGATTTTCATACAGAGTCTCAACTGTGAACACAGGAATTCTCGCAAAATCATGCAAGACTTCAGAATAAGCATGGGGGATGATATGCAGGAAGAAATTGCGATGATAGTGTTTGGAATGATTTTCACAGAAAATTCACGTGAAAAAAAACATGGTACCCACCATTATTTATATATATATATATATATATAACCTTTTATACAGAAATATATTCATTCTTTATTGTCTTTATTTATTCTTTATTGGATTTATTGTCTCTTTAGAAAAAGTAATTTAATCCCTCACTGAACCCTTAACACTCAGCTTCCTGCAAGTGTGTGTGTGTGTGTGTGTGTGTGTGTGTGTGTGTGTGTGTGTGTGTGTGTGTGTGTGTGTGTGTGTGTGTGTGTGTGTGTGTGTGTGTGTGTGTGTGTGTGTGTGTGTGTGTGTGTGTGTGTGTGTGTGTGTGTGTGTGTGTGTGTGTGTGTGTGTGTGTGTGTGTGTGTGTGTGTGTGAGAATGACCGTGTCTTCCATCATCTCGCTTTCTGATTGGATATTGTTTTGTTTCACGTGATAATCTCCAGAACGTGCGCGCGTTTGTCCTCGGAGTTCCCCCCACACATCAGGATTTCTGATCGTAAATATTAAACATGTTGAATATTTACGATTCGCGATCGGGGCGGCTCCGATGTTCTTCCGAGCAGGTTCGGACACTCTTAACACACCTCACACCAAGGGAAAATCTGATAAGATAATCTGTTGAACCAAGATAATCGGGACATAGCTAGGATTGTCAGAAGGGGGGAAATCAGCCCAAAATCAGCCCTTTTGGTGTGTACCCAGCATTAGTCTCAGCCTCAGGTGGTGCGCCATAGACTGACCAGAAACTGTTCAAGTACCGTCTATATGCATACCGTCTAACACAAACATTGCAAACACTTTCTCCAAATGGCATGCTCCAATTTGAATGGCTGTTTTTAAGATGGTATTTCTTTTAAATAATTTGGGTGTGCAAATTTACAAACTGCTATTTTTTTGGAAGTTTTCTGAGTTTCAAGACATTGCATCTTTAAAAGATATTCAAGAGTAAAAAAAAATAAAAAAATAAAAATAATATATATATATTTAATAGAAAGTAAATTATATCCTTGAGGGATGTAAATGCTGTTGTTGATATTGTTATTGGTATTATTAGTCGTATTACTAGTAGAGAGAATGGGGGTGGTGAGAGCTGGAAATTACCCAATAACAATGTTGTCGTGCATTATGTTCCTGATATTACTTTATGTATTTATTTATTTGATTATTATTTTATATTTTTGCCCCTATGACAGTTGGATTATTTAGATAATTACATTTTACATTTTGAGTCATGTTTTATTTACTCGCCAAGGTTGTTGTTGTTGATTATTATTATTATTATTTTTATTTATTTATTGCAAATTTAGCACTTGGTGAGAATTAAATTCTTTGCCTTGCCTTCAGCAGATCTGTATTTTCTGCTTTGCTTAGAGTTACCCAACTCTAAACATCACACAAAAATCGTTGATATGTCACTTTACATTTCAGTCAGATGGTTCTTCCTGCTTCCTGTCTATATGTGGGTGTTTTTTAGCTATGAGCTGTAATGTGGACTATACCTTATGCTAATAATCAGATACAGCATGAGAATAGATTGGTTTCAATAGTTTAAATGCAGAAAAAGGTGAGGGGTAAAAAGAGGGAAGGAAATAAGAAAATCTAAACTAAAGACTAGGGGAGACCGGGGACAGTTGCAACACTTTTTGCATTTCTCTCAATTACTCAGAGACTATTTGGACTAGACCAACCAAATTTGTATATATTAAACTTGCATCTGTCTGCTAATTACCCGTACCATTTAAAGATGATTATATATGACATATCGTTCACAGTATTTATTTGAATGGAAGAAGTCAGATGTTGCAACTGACCCCGACCCAGGGGACAGTTGCAACACAACACAGGGACGGTTGCAACATGTTAAAAATAACTTAAATTTCATTAATTAACTTAAGCTTTTTGTCTCAATGAGCAAAGAATTCTGAAAATATTAACTGTTTTAGGCCTACTATAATATTATAGTATTATTTATTTCAATAATATTATTGTAGCCTATTATTTATTTATTTAGTCATATTTATCAAATAACAGTTATTGAGTTTTGTTTGTTCATGTGTAGAACATAGGCCTACCTAGATTCAGTGTGCAGGTGTTACAGATGCTATTCAATCTCTCCATATTTCAGTGTCAGACAGGAAGAATTTAACAATTTGTAATGCAACAAACTTTTATTAAACATGCAATTTATAACATGTTGCAACTGTCCCCAACCCTATCAGCCATGACAGAACATCATATGCCTGCTAGACACACTGACTTTGACACATGCTAACCATGTCACTTAGTAGTCAACACAACAACAATTCAAACTATGTAAGTTTTGATTAAATCATACAAAATTTCAGGACAGTATGACAAAAATATATCTCATGAAAAAATTTACTTTCATACCTCCAAAACAAGTTTTGTTCAATAAATACATCAGCAGATGTTGAATATGTCTACTGTCTTCTTGGTGGGTGGAGGGTCTAACTGTGCATGTGCAGTATGAGTGTCATCACTCTAGCTTGTTTCTGATTGGAGAAAAATGACATGTTGCAACCGTCCCCTGTTGCAACTGTCCCCGGTCTCCCCTACTTATTTTTAGTGATTCCTTTCTGGAGACTGTAATAGATGCATTTTTCATTCACAGTGCTGACAGGTTATAAGTGTCGCTACACGGCAGCTAGGTTGTTATATTTTTCCCAAACACCTTTTTGAGCAGAGTGGCGTAGACAGATATTGGCTCATGTTGTTCTAGACAGAAAAAATTACAATCCAGCTGCTACGTCGTAACACTGTGACCCCAGCCAAAGCTGTCGTAAAGAGAGATGAACTCTATCTCCGCAGTGAAACCACCACACTGTGATTTGTAGTCTGAAAGTCTTGCGGTAAAGATATGAGTTTCAGACAGAGATATTGCTCAGTTTGAGCTGATATTGGCAAAAATGACATTGATGGGTTAAGGTGTGGGTTATGGGGGAAAAGTCAAATGAAAAGCAAAATGCAAAAATGATTAAAAAAATCCCTCAATATAATAAGTTCGCTGCCGGATTTGGATGCGATTGTGCGATATCACCCGTTGACAGTCAGACGTTTGGATAAGTCAGACAAGTATGCCAATCACATCTTTATTTAAAACGGATTACAACATATTTAATACTGAAAAAATCTTCTGATAAGGAATGGAATTTGAAGATCACTGCCAAATGTGCTAAACCAGAACAAAGCCCATTCTTTGTCAGAGATTATAATAGACAAAGTTTGAGTGTAATCGGTTTACCCAAACATTGTCATGATGATTTTTGCAGATTCACTTGATAGAGAAAGATCAGACCAGTAGTCGTGGCAAGATTAAGATGCAATGTGTCTGTCATTTTAACTCATGATTTGCAAGTGCACTTGTAAACATGTCTTACAACACATACTCTCATGCACGCTCATTCAGACGTCCCCTAACATCATGTGCCCTTGAGCAAATCACTTAACCCAGCTTGCTCCAGGGGGCTGTCCCTGTAATAAAGATGTGCTGCAAGTCACTTAGGAGAAGGCAATTACTACATGACTAAATAACTATAACTAACAAGCTAATATAAGCATGCTCATATTTCACTTGACTCAGTTTTAGAAATAAAGGTTCCAATTAGGTTTTTACAGCTTGATGAAATTATTGATGTGGTGAAGAGAATATCTACATTTCAAAATCGAAGAACATTTATTTATTTGAGTGTAGCATGTGTTGTTTTTGATCTCTCTAACCTTGAAGCTGTTGCATTGGTGCTTATTTTCTATAATGCATGAAAACTCTGAAGAGCATAGATACTGATGAATGACAGCTGTCTGCTTCTGATATGCAGTCAGATGTGATAGATCATCATATTCTTTGGATGATGTCGAGGCTTTCCATTTATGTCCGTCCTCAGAACTACTTCTTTTATGTCTTAGTATACACTTGTATGTCTAAGTAGAGTTCACATTTGAGTTGTGACTGCCATCAGGGACAATTCAACAACCAGTTTCTATTGACAACACAATTTTATGGCAAATCCACCATTATGCTTTCAAAAACATATTGAACTACATCCATTTAGCAGCTGTGTGGTGTTATATAAATGTGTATGGATTCAAGTGCCATTTATGTTATCGTTAGATGGTCAAAATACAGTAAATTACTTCACAACTCATGTAAGCATGCTTAACTGCTGTATTGACCATTCCCAGTCAGTCATAGTATTCATTGAGTATATTTTGTCTGGCACAGAGGGGTTATCTATAAGTAAAGTACTTAAGATTACAAAAATGAGCAAATATGGTTTCAAAATCTATTAGTATGCAGTGCTCAAATAATGTGTGTGGAGTCTCTGTCGGTACTGACCAAAATCAAAGGCCCTTTAAGGCAAGTCACTACACTTGGCAGCCATCTTGGTAATGATGATGTATTGTTATTTTAACTAATGACACTTTGTTGTAGAATTTAATAGACGGGTACAAAAAGTCTTCTTTTACCGCCCTAATACTTATAATTTTTGACTTACAGGTTTCCAAATTTGTTTTGAAATCTTGTTTAGGAGAAACTTGATGGTATGGAAGCTCATTTCCGAAATTGTAAGTAATAATTATGAGTTGATTTGGGCTTCCACATGAAGATGAGGAAAAGGCTTGCCTTGTTAGTACTGGTTAATGTTTGTTCGTATTGTTGTTGTTGATTTTTCTCTTTCTAGGAAGATTTCACAAAAACAATTATCTTAATCCTCAATTTTCAGAGATTATTCCAAACATACTCCATTGTTGAGGTTTGGCTGTGTTTAAATATCCTATCTTTTTGTCTCTGTGGTCTTTATATATTTATAATCTTTATGACACTTGCCTTGTTACATCCCAGTAATGTTTCTGAATTCAGTGGTTTAAGGGTTTTTGATATGAAAGGGTGATTTTAAAAATGTAATCAGGAAAATCAAGAGGTTGTGGAGATTTCTTATTTTTCACAGCATAATTCTTCTTATTCAATACACCTCTAGATTTCTCTCCGTTCTATAGAACAGATTGAAAAGATGCTCTGACAACAGAAAGTGAGCCATGATGAGTATGAAATAGCTGTTCATTAACACAGTCCAAACAAATATCTCTCCATTGTCAACAGCGATCATATGGGCCCTACAAACCAGCGAGAAATTAACAGATGTTCATGTCTGGCTGAGTGATCAGGACTTCATGCTTGAATTGCTCTGTGTTTAGTGAGTTTTAGCCCATTAGGTTGGAAACGGTCGAGTTTACATGTCCACTTTTGGGCATTAGCGATGGGCTACACATCATGATTGTGTTGTGTCGTTTATTGGAGCGCCGTTATGCAGAAACGTGTGAATATGTTGTATTAAAACTGTTATTTTACAGTTTTAAATCAAGCTTGTGTAAAAATGACTTCAGGAAATGAGCTCAGCTGTATCCTTAGTTTCTTCCTCTTCTTGAGATCTTCTTGAGATCTACAGACAGCACTTAATGTTGGCAAGCATATTGGTATGGTAAAAGAGAGGTATTTCCACTCAGTAACTTCAAAGACTGTAACCTCATGCTTAGAGCTTACCGCTAAAGATGTAACCTCTTTATTCTAATGTAGATTAGTTCTTTGTGTTTACACCACTGTGTGCTCGAGTTCATCTGTACTGTAATTATTTTTTGTATTGTTTGGTGTGTTTACCTGTTTCAGATTATTAACATGTTTTAATCAGTGAAAAAAAATTGTAAACATGCAATCCAGACCTTAAGGGGTTTGTTTACCCCAAAATTCTGTCACTATTTACTCACTCCCATGTCCTTCCAAACCCATAAGACTTTCGTTCATCTTCGGAACACAAATGAAGATCTTTTTGATGAAATCTGAGAGATTTCTGTCCCTCCATTGACAGCCTACGCAACTGACACTTTGACGCTTCAAAAAGTTCATAAAGAGATTGTAAAACTAATGATGAACAGATTGAATTTAGGCTTTTATTCACATATAACCATTCATCAGCCCACACATCAGATGTGGTAAACGGAAGCTCAAACATGTTCGCTTTACATTAGAGAACCATTGAGGTTCATTCTTGTGTTACGCAGTACGTTTCAGCTTCGGCAAGAACCAACAAGGTCTGTTCTTGTGCATCAAGCATACGATTGAGCTTCTGTTTATGTTCGCTGATCAATATTTATATGTGAATAAAAGCCTACATTTAATCTGTTCATCATAAAGCGATCGAGTCTATTCAGAAAATTTTGACTGAACCACTCGATTCATATGGATTTGTTTTACGATCTGAATTTTTTGAAGCGTCAAAGTGGCTGTTGCGTGGACTGTCAGTGGAGAAACCGAAATCTCTCATATTTCATTAAAAATATCTTCATTTGTGTTTCGAAGATGGGCAAAAGTCTTACGTGCTTGGAACGTCTCTATAACAGCTGACTATAAACACTGTTTAAACCTAATTTAGTTAACCTACTTTTATACCTCCTGCTGTTATTCAGTCAGTCATACTGTGTTGTAGTTACTAGGAGTCACTGTCTAAGACTTACACAAGCAAGAAACACAAGCATCCTGACCAGCTTGGCATTGCAACAGGCCCAACCAATGGTATGAGGTCAGGGGCAGGGCTATCTATTTGTTTGACCAATGGATGACAGGGGGCATGTTTAAGGAAACCTGTTCTATACCTGTCTTTATTTTTTCTGTTCTGTTTGGTGACACCAGAGGTACAAAAACAGCATACTTCAACTTTAATGTCAACCAGAAATAATATCAGTATTCAGTGCACATTATTCCAATGTCTTTGTAATCTATCATTATGATCGAATAAATTGCTTTCCTTTTCAGCTGACATCACCAAGCCCTCTTATTTTTCAGCCCTAACTATCTGTCATATGGAGAATTTTTTTTTTTTTCACAACCCAGTAAATTCCTAATGGATAAAATCAAGTAATATCAAAATCATTTTTCACATAGAAATTGCCATGTCAGGGTCTAAGGTGGTTGCATTAAATATATAGAAGTATATGTTGGATGCTCATAACCTAGATTCTGCAGTGTATGTGTGTGTGTGTGTGTGTGTGTGTGTGTGTGTGTGTGTGTGTGTGTACAGCCTTGAGCGGTTGTGCTACTGTTTTGAAGTAAGGAGGGCTGCAAAGGGGCCACCGAGCTCTTACGCTTCTCTAGCCAAATTTTATTGCGGTGGTTTATGCGGTTTGAGAATACAAGATTAAGTCCCTCTGCTTTTGGAAGTAGAAGATCCTACTTGCATGTATAAGCCCCAAAAGCAAACCCTCAAGGAGCTGGACAAGCTCTTAAATCACTCTGACAGATCAGGAAGAGCCTCAAGCTCCTCATTGAGTCCGAATCCTGGTCTCTTTATCTCAGTCAAACTCGGATCCCTGTGCTCATGAACAGAAGAGAAAGCAATTTCTCATTAGTTAACTTTTATTGCAGATCGAGTTCTCTTTAAACACCTAAAATCTTTATGGATCCTAAAATCCATTTTTAAAGATGACATAAAAACAAATTTTTACAATTTAATTAGCACAAAATTGTAACATATTTTGATGATATAATGTGATGTTTTTCTAAATGCAACAAGATTTTCAACAAGAAAATGATGTTGCAGGACTTGAAGCTATCCATTGGGAATTGATTGGATTGTGCAAGGTGTCTTATGTGACAGGAGGTTGAAGGGGAGGGGCGAAAAATGAGAGGGCTTGGTGACATTAGCGGAAAGGAAAGTCATTTCAGAGGCAGAACGAGTTATTACATTTTGATGAAAAATTGCAAAAATCCTGATGAATCATTCACAATAAGACCAGGAACATGCAGTCTATTAATAAAGTAAAACTCAGTTTCAAATATATGTTGCTTTTAACCGTTTTTTTACTAAGTTTTCATAGTTTTTCATCAAAATCTCCTAATTGTGTAACAAGGGTCGCATAGTCAATGGAGAAGATTTATTAATAATATCAATCCAACTGACCATATACACAAAAAAAATTGCTGCATTACATTTTTTAAGTACAATCAACTTGGATGTTTAAGTCATTTCAACTTAAATTACATTAAACTGACATTAAAAAATAAATTGAAACTTGTATAATAAAAGTAAAAAAAAATTGCTTAACTTATTTTGGTGAGTTAAAGCAATGTAAAAACATATGTTGTCATAACTTATTGATCATATAATTTTTTACAGTGTATGATTCAGTCCTGTAGATGAAGTACACTGCATGAAAAGGCCTCTAGTCACAGCAAGGCTTCTGTCTACAAGAATATTGCAACACATCATCTACTAATGAATGCAAATAAGGGCAGAACAAACTCTTATTTGGATTTATGGGATAGAAATAATGCCTGTTCTCATAATGATCATCAGCACAATAAAACACAACACATTTATTATTATTATTATGAGTAATTTGCAGAGGCAGAACCAGCAGGCTTTAACAATGCAGCCAGATAATCAATTTCTTGTTTTTGTCTTGTCATTTTTAAACTCTTTTTTTTTTTCTCTCAACCGTTTGTTCTGTTTCCTAACATTTCCATTTGCAACTGAAAATTTGTTTTTAGGTTGTAGCTTTCCACACACTAGTACAGTAGCTTCTTGGGTTCTGTACTCCATTCCAGACCTGATGAAATAAAACTTTTTTTTTTTTTGATTGTGGGCTAATTTACTTGGGTCAAAACCATCTAACAACGCCTTAGCAACCACCCAGACCTCCAAAGCAACATGGCTTAGTAGTGCACGTTTTGCACTAATAAGTGCCACTCACATTTTCTTCAGAACATGTAAAAACAGCTATAAAGTTATTAGAAGTTTTTTAACGTTTTCTGATGTTCTGCTCTGTTTCAGATCACCGTGACAGAAACTGTATTGTTCTTGATAGAGTATACATCAAAAGATCTTGACAGTCGAGAGAAGACCATCGTGAATGGGGACTGCTGTTACCTCAACCCATTAGTGCGGAGGACTTTCCGTTTCCTTGGTATGTCACTGCTATTCCACTTTATTTTATGGATGTTTTTATGGAACGTTGTGCTTTCATCCCTGGCATTCAATTTACAGTTAAACCATTGGAATTACTTGGAAGTAGTTTTTCCCTCTTAACAGAGAGAGGTTGTTCCAACCAACGTTAAGTGCACTAGTGCCAAAAACCCTTGTATTTTATGATAGAACCTGTGAAGGAAGGTGTGTGAAGGACTTTATTACCCTTAAAGCAGTGCTTAATTTAAGCCGGATCCTGTTCCGAAAAATGTCAGATGTGGGATTTTTGCTTTCCGGCATTTGTTTTTAAACGATCCGGCATTAACATGTAAATTACATGGCGACAGTGTGTGCGTGTGAGAGACAGAGCGGATTTATACAGATGTATTTGGAGAGTATGTTTTGCTATTGGCCCTCAGCAATCAGCATATATATTTTTGACCAATTAGCTTTCTTAAGGTCAAAATCACTATCATTGGTTGGTGCTTACCGTTTATTGTAAAGCGTAAAGTTTTGAGAGACTGTATATAAATTACAGTCTAATAAAAATGAATTAATATCGCCAAAATGTCAAAAAGACAGTCAAGCATATTTTCATTTTCCATATTCACGAGTAAAGCTGATGGTGTTTTAAAAGAGATCCCGATAATCAGGATAGCGGGAGACATGAGCAACGTATCAGAAATCGATGTACGACGTCAAAGGTGCGAGAGAATATCACTGATCAACTGAACAATATTTGGTCTCAACGCAGCTATACAGTATATATGTTCTTAGGGCCGTGCAGAAACCTAATAATGATGCTCTTTTTTTTTTTTAATGAATAATGCTCTTATAGTTGTGCCATCGCGATTTTGTGACATCAGTGTATGTTCGGGAAAATTAAAGTTGTATGGTCAGTGTCAGTCACTGCGCCTTGAAATTGCTGTTTTTGATTAATCATTTACAAATTAAAGGAGTCATGACCTGTAATTTTCACTTTTCCACGAGAATCAATGTATGTTATGATTGCCTAACGATTATACACTGGCCGGGAAGCCGATATTTAAAAGTGAAGCGTTTGTTTACCCCTGGGTTCGTAAACCAGCCCACGTGCACGCGCACTCAAATACGAGATTTTAATTTCTGCCCCGACTTGACGTCAAGACGGGGCAGGATATACCATATATGGACACCGCAGACCTATGCTGCAGGAAGCCTGCTCTACCCCTCTCCCCCTCATATTCAGTCGCGAAAGATGCAGAAACGTAGTGCACACGTGAGTTGCTCTGTTGTTGACTGCCAGAATCAACATGTAACTTAAATGTGTTTTCTCTCCCAAGAACGGACCAAGCTGTCAGGGACCAGTGGATTAAATTCATTTTTAATGACGCGGTTCCTACAACCCTTCCCACTGGCTTAACGTTAGGTGTCTGTGCTAATCATTTTACGCCGGAATCGTTCACAAATTTGAATGTCTAAAAAACCACAACGTGAAACAAGGCAAAAACACCACATGATAGCAAACGTTGATCTCAATAACCACTGTAAGCTGATAAAAAAAAAGTAGACTACATCTCCGTTAATGTAATCTACATTAAATAAAAGGTATAATGTATGTCTCAGTCAAAATGATTGTCTTTACCATTCAGAGACATCTTGATGTAGACGTCCTTCCATCGACTCTACATCTTCCCTTTCCAGCTCAGGTTCAGAGTCTGGCTCGTGCATATACGGTTGAATTCCGTAGGTCGCGGCCAGGTCGGGTTCATTCACAACTTGCGCCATGATGTCATTTTGGAATGATATGCTGAAGTTACCTGCGGTGTCAACCCCCCTCCTTCCTGCCACCAATCAACGCGCCCCTCATTTGCATTATTAAAATGACCGTCCACGACAGCCAAAATATCGCATCAGATCTCGCGAGACAATAATGCCTTCAGAAATAAGGGTCAGAGGAGCTCTGTGTTTATTTTTTTTCCACTTTTCTTTTTTAGAAGGGCCTGAAAGACTATAATAGAGCGTGGGTATCCAAGGTAATACTAGGTTATGACTCCTTTAAGCTCTGCCGTAAAGTGAAGTTTAATTAGTGCTTCTCCGATTTTGCTTTCTTTGAGCATGTCAGCATTTATTTTGTGCATTCAGTGTGGATAAGCTACAACAGGTAAACATGTCAGCAGTGTGGAAGCATTTCACCATGACCAAAAAGGATGCTAAAGAAGCAATATGTAAAACTTGTTTGGCTGAAAACAAGGCTGTTCGTTGCTGAAGAACTTTACTACATCTGGTTTAATTTATCACCTCTTTATATCATGACACCATGAATAACAAACTGAGTTCAGTTACCCAATTACACAAATTTAATTAGCGAAATTAGTGAAGATTAAATGAAAACTTTAAAGTGCCCCATTATGCTTTTTCAGTTATTAATTTCATGTGCTGTGTAATATAGCTGTTTGTAAATGTAAAAGGTCTACATGTCGAGAAAACATCTAGAAATCCACTTTCACCCGCTTCCAAAGGATGTGGACTCGGGCAGTTATTGATACGGTAATACTGATGCCATTGTTACTGTTTGTATTACTCTATCAAGTGCTGAGAAACCCTCTGGAGCTGAAATTCAGATCTGGTAATGGGCGTTTCGTTTCCGACGTGTGCTAGACCAATCACATCCGACCAATCAGAGCAGAGAAGGCTCTAAGAAATAAGGGCTTTAAAGAGACCTGATCCTTGATCTAACCATTCCAGACACTGTGAGAAAAGAAATGCATGTAAGCTTATTGTAGGAGACCTCCAAAACAAAATTGGGACCTTTAATAGCATAATAGGGGCACATTTTGGTTTCAGTGTTTCTGTAAAAAAAAAATCATTTTGGTGCATTACTACTGGAAACACAGTCTGTACATCTATATGATCTACAGGTGTGTGTTTTTTGCTGTTTATGTAACCTAGCGTGCCCTACAGCATCATGATGGTAAAGCCTCTTCAACCACATCACATGTACTTAATGCAGTTTAACAAATTAAGACCAGACTTAATCTGTGATCTTTCTCTCTCTCTCTCTCTCTCTCTCTCTCTCTCTCTCTCTCTCTCTCTCTCTCTCTCTCTCTCTCTCTCTCTCTCTCTCTCTCTCTCTCTCTTTTGCTCACTCTTTCATTCTCTGTTTCATTTTGTCCCCCTTTTCAATAACTTTCTCCCTCTAATGCTTCAGTGTTTTTGTGAGATAAAGAAACAGCAATGTCATGGATTATTAGCCTGATCCCCACTTCCATCTCCTATTAATTTCTGCATTAAATGGTTCCTATTCACTGCAGACGCTCTCATTTTCCGGCAGAATATACAGTACTTTAGTCATAGTTTCACAGTTTCCAGTGCCTAGTCATCCAAGCTGCTTGTTGGACATCTGACGGCATTAGCGTTCTTTAAGACAAATCAGATAAGCAGAATTCTTCCTAAGCCTCCTACAGTGCTGAGAAGGTCACATTTACTTTACTGACAGCATCTGTCAATGTTCAGCAGAAAAGTCAGTGTGGCCCGGAGGAAATCAGATGTATCTGTCATGATTTAATCTACATGGTGACATTTTTATCTGTAAAGAGATATAATAGTTTATGTCAAGCTCAAAATCATCAGGTCTCACTCTCATGTTGTTCCAATCCAAACTTGTTTTATTACTTTTTCTGAAATAAATAAATAAATTAATGATCAGAAATGTAGGAACAAACTGAAATTTAAGTCGTTCGCTTAAATCTCATTCATGTTTGATGTTTGTGACCCTGTAAATTCATACAGGTTTAAGCAATATGGTTTGAGACGTTGTGGTCAGACATTTGGGATCAGTAAGATTTTTTTTGTTTGAAAGAAATTAATGCTTTTATTCCACATGGATGCATTAAATTGATCGAAAGTGACAGCAAAAATTCATAATGTTAAAAAAAGATTTATTTTTCAAACTTTGTATTCATCAAAGAATCATGCAAAAATGTATCATGGCAGCAAAACTGTTTTTAGGTCATCAACATGGATAATAACAATAAAGTTCTTAAGCAGCAAGTCCGCATTTTTGAATAATTTCTCAAGGATCATGTGACACTGAAGACTGGAGTAATAATGCTGAAAATTCAGCATTACATTTCAAAACATTAAAATATAAAACAGCTATTTGAAATTGTTTTTACTATATTTTTTATCAAGTAAATGCAATGCATATGAAACTTCTTTTTTTTTTTTTATTAAGCAATCTTACCGACACAAAACTTTTGAACCATATGTAAATATATTCACAATATAGCACAGGATAGAGTTCATTATTGCTTATAGAAAATGGTTATATGTAATAAAAGTATAAGGGACAAATAATCTATTATTTTACTAGGCAAATTCTTTATGGTTGTTGGGTATGAGTATCTGTTTTACAGGTTTATTTTTTTGAGTTTTCCCTTGTAAACCTGTGCTCTATCTTTTGAGTTTGATACTCAAAAGAAAAACCACCTAGATGTCATGTGTGTTTCCAGGCAGTGGAGGCTGCATGAAATGAAAATATTTTGTTTCTTCCTTTTTGTTTGAGGTTTGACGGTGCATCTCAACAGAAAAGCATCCAATGAGACCAGTTGCTTCGTGACCTGGAGTCACTGGCTTGTGTTATTTGCATAATGACTCACGCTGCGATGTTCTTTGGGAGAGATTAAATTTAGAAAATGGCTGTGGGTCATGGTGCACTCTGAGTTAGTTCAGACAGGCTTTCTCAGTAATATATCTCAGTCTCTCTGCTTGAGTAGAACTCCTGGTTCACTTCGACTCTTGATATAAAAAAGATCATGAATGAAATCAGAAAACACTTCAAAGCCGTGTGTGTTTGTGCCAATAAAACGCCTGTTCCTCCTCAATGAGATGCTATAACAATTTAAAACCAAGCTGAATTCATCATTATGAAGGTAACAGAGTAAAACAATGTCTTTTTATTTAAAACAGCCATAATTGGGTGAAATCTCTTGTTTTAATTTCAGCTCATTTAATTAGAATTCATGTTTTGTTTATTGTAAAAAAAAGTGTTATCTCTACATACTAAATGGTATATATATAAAATGGTATGTATGAATAATAATAGGAAGATCACTCCTACATTTATTATAGTCATTAGTAATTAAATTGTAACCTAATTTTGGCACACATGTATTGTTTTATGATGGAATGGACCCTGATACATAAAACATATGGAGCTTCTAAAAGTAAACACTTTTATGTACATTTGAGAGTTTAGAATATGAATTGCTGAATTGATTTTCTTGAAAATTTTGTTGAAAAATAAGATTGTTGCTAGGTTGACCATTTTGTGCATTTGTAATTAAGAGTTTTTATTTATTTATTTATTTATTTATTTATTCAATCTTGAATCAATATTTCATGTCCATGTATTTATTTATTTGCTGGATAATGCACAGTCATTTTAGAAAAATAAACTTATGCCATTTATGTAGTAGGGTAGACCACGTAAATTTGGAGCAAAAAATAAACACTCATGGACAGAAGTTTGAATCAGTTGAATCCATTCTGAATTAATTCACTGAATCAGAGCGGATATCAACGAATGTTCCAAGATTCACAGACAGCAATATGTTCCTTTGGTGTCCACGTAGTTGTTGAAATGTCCATGTGAAAGGAAGTGTGAATAAGCCATTTTTAGCCCCAGTTCGTTTGCAGACAGAACGCAGTTTAGAGACTGTCAGCTTCAAAGTTATATTGCCAACATAACAGAAAACAGGATTGATGTGATGCCAGCCAGTGACCTTATAAGATGACATTTTTATGTGAACCTCAGCTGGCATTATCACCTCTCTTCGTAAAATAAGACCATATTTTCTCTCCAAATCGTCTGCCAAACTTGTTTTTGCTATGTGTCACTTAAAACTCCACAAGGCGTTCCTGCGAGCGACTGTATTTATGCATGGAAACATGCTAAATGGTGCTTTGTTAATGTTTTCTGAATACGTCAGGCAAGAGTTATGAAAATGACTTATTGTTGATACAAGTCTTTCAATGGCCATAATAATAGCCTTGTCAAACCTGTCATTCTGTCGAGCTGAAAAGATGTTCTAAACAAGAAGAACATGACATTTAGGAGTGAAGGAGAAAAAATGAAGCTCGTTCAGAAACAATGCTTACTTCCTTTTCTTCTGAAAATATCTACAATTGTAAAAGACCTCAGAAAAGAAGGGAAAGAGAAAAGAAAGACCTCATCATGAGTTCGGGTTTCTCAAGCTCAATGGTTCTAATTTTTAAGAGGTGAACACCAAAAATGTTGTCTATATTCAATGTAGGCTCATTTTCTTTTACCTTGCATAGTTTTGTTTAGATTTTTGACAGTTAGGGCATGTCAATGTTGGGCTAGGTAAACATAATATTCATGATTAATTTTCAACGATCTCCAATCCATATTGATTCGTAAAATCCCAGGACCGACCTGTAAACCCTTTGCCAGTGATTCCTGAAGTCAGGAAGTTTGCAGAACGAATTGAATTTGATCAGATAAAGGTTCTTGAAACGCAAAACGATGATGATATTGATTTGTCTTCGCAGGCTGCACGCAATATCATACAGCAGAACTAGTGTAGTCTGATTCACAAAGCAAAAATTGTGCCGATTCTTTTTAGTGAATCCAAAACATAAAGCGCAACCGATGTAGCCCAAGAACACATGTCTCAATCATCATCAAATCCGACGCTAAATGAACTCACTGAATCAGAACCACACACACACATACACACACCACTCAGATTCAATGAGTTCAAACTCTTATTTACTTTACTTTTTTGCAATTTTTTGTGAATATAAGTATATATTGAAAATTGTTTAATTAAATGAAGTAAATCACATCAGAGAAGCATTGTGAGTGTTTGAGCTCTCTTCATTGAGGTATTATAGCTTGATTTACAGAGCACCGAAGAGAAAGACTCTGTTCAATTAAGAAGATAGGTTATTATCTCATCAACTCAGAATATTAGCTTCTCTAATGCCTCCGCACAGCTCAGCCGCGAGATGTGTGCCACTGTAGATTATCTAGTCTTAGGCATATTCGTCCCCTTAATGTGCGCTAGTAGGAAAGTTTGATTCGGGTACACCCTGTGCTAACCGAGCCTACATAAACAGGCCAGGCACAACCGCTGAATAATTGAACCAATTTCCAGGTCATGTTTGTCAAATACATATTTTAAGCCCCACCTTGATGGATTCTCTTTAAGGGATTTTATACTTTTAAACTCAAATCAAGGCAGTGAATTTTTATATCAAATGTAGGAAGTTGTACTGGTTTTTCAGTGGCTGATGGTCACAATAGTTCCTCAAATCTTGCTAAAAAAAAATGTGTTCTTGTTTTTGTAGTAATTGGTATCTGTATCTGTTTTTCGTCTCCATAGGTGTATACTTGTTTGGCCTTTTCACCACAGACATCTTCGTGAATGCCGGTCAGGTGGTAACAGGGAACCTGGCCCCTCATTTCCTGACAGTATGTAAGCCCAACTTCACAGCTCTGGGTTGCCAGCAAGCTCTACGCTATATCAGTCATCAGGAAGCCTGCACCGGCAACGAGGATGACATCCTGCGTGCCCGCAAGACCTTCCCTTCCAAAGAAGCGGCGCTCAGCGTGTACGCCGCGCTCTATATGGCTGTGAGTATCTCTTAAATCCAACCTAGGCTCACTGGAATAACTTGCCTCTGGTGAGTTAAAACATTAAAACTTGCAAATGAAATGTTCAGTAAGTGATTCACACATGAACGTGAATCTTACAACGTTTTATTTTTTTGGTTGTTGTTTGTATTGTGGCAGTTCAGAAATGATTTGTCGTATGAATTGCGCTTAAAGGTTAATGCTCTATTGCGTTTGAAAATAACGTACCACCTACACTAAACCCGACTTAAACGTAACCGACAGTGTTAAATGGTTTGTTCACCCAAAAATGTATTACCCAGAAATAAATTCTGTCATTAATTACTCACCCTCATGCAGTTCCATACCCGTAAGACTTTCTTTCACCTTCTGGACACAGTCTTTTTAATGAAATCTGAGAGCTTTCTGTCCCTTCATTGACAGCATACGCAACTACCACTTTCAAGCCCCAGAAAGGTAGTAAAGACATTAGTCATCATTAGTAAGTAATCCATGTGACTCCAGTGGTTTTAACTTCAATTTTATGAAGCGACGCAAGTTTGTGCAAAAAAACCCGAACACACTTTATTTACAAAATATTAATCTTGAGAGCACCACTACGTACTATGCGTGTTGTGTTGATGAGAGAGCAGACATTGTTGCGCGAGTTGGATTAAGATTTTGTAAATAAAGTGGTAAATTATGTTTTTGGTGCAAACAAAGCACTCGCGTCGCTTCATAAAATTGAATTAAACCACTGGATTAACATGTATTACTTTCATGACGTCTTTACTTTCTAGGGCTTGAAAGTGGGGGGACAGAAAGCTCTCAGATTTCATCAAAAAGATCTTCATTTGTGTACCGAAGATGAACGAAAGTCTTACGGGTTTGGAACGACATGAGGGTGAGTAATTAGTGACAGAATTTTTGGGTGAATATTTTTTTAAAGAAATGATGCAGATGGTTTATGGCAATTTTTAGCATTGATGGTTATAACATGCTGTGCTTTAGCTGTTACACTGTTTCCATGGTAAACCTTTCTTGGAAAAGTTGTCTTTAAATGTATCTTTTATTCTTTATTTAGGTTTGATATTTTTTTAGCAGTGATGGTTAAATTAACATGCTGTGCTTTAGCTGTTAGACTGTTTCCATGGTATATCTTTCTTGAAAAAGTTGTCTTTAAATGTATCCCTTTTTAGAACTACTATAAACATGCTGATGTTTTGCGTTGTTTTTTGAGTGTCCCACTCCAAACTTTGCATTAAAGGTATAGCGGAGGATCTTTCCAAATTTTAGATAAGACCCGCCCTCTCCACTTTTTGAAAAGTTTGATTGATTCACCAGAATGATTGACAATTAGGAGGACCAATAGTTTAGACTACCCACCAGGAAGTAAAACATCCTCCGCTATACCTTTAAGATAACACGTCAATTTAAAATAGTCCAACTTTTCCTCCATAAAAACATCATATTCGTTTATAACGTGTAACACGGACCCTGTAACGTCATCTGCGAGTCCTTAGAAAGTCCAAGTGTGGGTATCTGCATGTCGGAGTAATGGGCATGAAAGATCTTTTCAATTGGTTTCGAAAGCTGCCTGTTGGGGTGTGGGGTTAGTTTCTGTTGTAGCGTTATGTATTTTGGCATACCCCTACCTTTCGGCATGCCCATTACTCCGACCTGCAGCTATCCCTGTCTTAGAAAGTCATTAGCTTTGAAGTTCTTCAAGATGGATGTTCAAAATCAAAGCACATCCATCTGCAGCTCTACACACTCACCTTCATTAATGAATGTGATGTAAAGTGACAACCGTCAATCTGCTTTTGCCTTTAAGCTCTTTTTTAAATACTGCGGTCATATGAAGGTGATTTGGCCTGTTCTTACAGCAAGCACCACTTGCTCATTGTATTGCATTCGGTGGGTTTGAATTTTTAATGGCCAGTGCGAATCATTGATATGTACATCTCTGCATCTTATAGTGAACGTCATGAAGCAGGCTTATCTCGAGTGCATCTAGGAGAGATGGCACCACGCAGGACTGCGTTTGAAATGCAGATGCAAATGAACAGGAGCTTCATTTGGATTCTGTGCATAGCCTGATCAAGCACAGATATGGCAGAAAGCACTATAGCGTGAACACAGTCATTTGTGGCAAGGACTTTTTTCTATGTAACAGGCAACAGAAGAAAGTGGTAACTCTTTTTCCATGAACGCTGTGGTCGCCCTGTCTGTCAGCAATCTCTTCGGCAGGAAGATTTGCCATTGAGAAAGGAAATGAGAGTTGGATTGGTGTGAAAAGATTTAGGGCCCTATCTTGCACCCAGCGCAAGTGACTTTGTACACCGACGCATGTATCATTCCTATTTTGCACCCGCGCAAAGCGGACTTTTCCCTCCACAGAAGCACGTCGGTTAACTAAGAAATACACTTGCGCTCCCGGGGGCGGTTCAGCGCAAAGAGGAGGCGTGTTCCGGCGCAAACGTTCCTTCTTGCTATTTTGCAGGTTTAGAAAACAATTGCGCCACTAACCAGGAAAAAATAGTTTAAAGTCAGTGGCGCGTTGCGCATGTTATTCATAGGCTATTTTAAGGGCGCATGCTTGGCCATAATCAATGTAGCGTGTGCACAACGCGCACTTTGATTCTCTCATCTACACAGAAGCAGCAGTTTTCATTTTTGCAAATCATACATTATTACGATAGATAGATAGATAGATAGATAGATAGATAGATAGATAGATAGATAGATAGATAGATAGATAGATAGATAGATAGATAGATAGATAGATAGATAGATAGATAGATAGATAGATAGATAGATAGATAGATAGACAGATAAACAATTTATTATAAAAGCATACATCTAGCTTACACATTTACCCAAATTAACCGAAGTTAATTTGGGTGGGTTTCTCCATTTCAATGTAACTTCTCTCTTTTACGGCCGTGACGAGAGCGTTGCTCTCCTTGGCTGTGAACCGCTGCTGGCGCGCGCCTGGCAAATCCGCCGTTACAATAGCAATCCGCTATGGAAAAAGCGCATCTGCTCTTAAAGGGAATGTGAGATGACGCTCTGATTGGTTTATTTCACGTTACGCCCAAACCACACCTATGAATAATGAAGCTACTTCAGACCAACCCATTTTAGATTTGCGCCTGGCGCAAGAGTCATTTATCCCGCCGGGAAAATAGCAACAGCGCCGAGACCCGCCCACAAAGTTACTTGCGCTTTGACACTTGCGTTTCAGATCGTTAAAATAGGGCCCTTAATGTCAATTTAAAGGTTTTGTCTGGACATTTCTTGTATGGGATCAATTGGTGACTCAATTGGTTTTGAATGAGGCTTTGTTTATACTGAACATAATCTGGTTTATTTTAATGGTTTTGCGCTTTGTGTATCATAAAAAAAACGAATTGAAATATTTTAAAGAGTATTGTGGTTGGGATTTGTAAAAATCATTGTATACCAACTGAGGAAACAAACTACTTGGTCTACACTAGTCTGATCTGACCATTCAGACTGAAACACATTCAGATCAGATTTGAAATCCGTTTAGGGTTGAAATCAGATTTTAAACCACGTTTTGTGGGCTTTTTTTGTGTGCTATTTGTGCTATTCAGACCATGAGCAACTAAATGGATAGATTTTAATCCAATTTCAGTTTTGGACCCGAATTGGATTTTTTTAAAATACTTAAAAACTTAACATTAGTTGTTGCCTTAAATGAAGTATAATCAAATTGGAAATAATTTCAACTCAAATTATATTAAACTGAAAAATCTAATTGAATCTCTAATTGAAAAAAAAGAGTTAAATTTTAATGAGTTAAAATAATTATAATTATAAAATAATTTAAAACATATCAAAATCAGATTTTTGCCTTTTGTGTGTGCAGATGCCCACCTAAACTGAATCTCGCAAATCATTTTAGAAATGGGCTGCGAATCTAGCTCTAACCATCCCCATAAATTAGATAACATATGAGCTTTACTTATTCATTCCCATTTTAATCACCACTTTTATGGCCTCCCTTAATTTTTCAATTCATGGTCTAATTAGCCACAATGACCCGGTTAGGATACCAGACGTCCTGTACAGATGAGCGGACTATGAAGGACAGAATCCAAAAATCAAGTAATGAGCATCTGGCACGGTTTAGTCCTCCTTTTCATCAGTGGTGCTGCTGCAGATGTGCGTCAGGCCCACAAGGAAAACTCAGTCCGTAGGGAATGGGAATATCTCATCCCAGCTGTTAGTCGAGTCGAGCCCTGATGACTAGAACTCCGAGAGAATCACGGTGTCCTGGGAGGTTCGATTATTAATGTAGACACAAGAGGAGTCTGATTAGTGTCTGTAGGATATGCTGTACTGTGTCAGAGAACTTTGAATTTTTGACATCCTGCAGGGTGTCTTTGAACGAACGTGCTTCTCCAATCAAATGAGCAGATCAATCACATTTTGTATGTAGGGCAGCAAGTGGAGAGCTGTTGTTTGAGCTTGTACTGTATGTTCTGCAGAACCAAGAGTGAGCTAAATTCTTCCTCTTTAACATTGTGATTAATTAGAGACTAACAAGTTGATAATCTAGATTAAATACTCCACAGTAAATATGCGACTGCTACTGATTTTAAGGCTGATCTGATGTGTTTTACATTGATAAAATAGTCACAATTGTAGATTTCCATACTTTGGTCATGTGTGTTGGTATTTAAGAAGTTCATGTAGAATGCAGTTTTGTAAAATGTGAGAAAAAAAAAATTATCTAAATGCTATTTATGAATATATTTATTTTAGCACTGGTTTAAAAATATTTAAAGTAAAAATATATACCTAATCTTTCAAAATTTTGGGGTCGATAATATTTTTTAAATGTTTTGGAAGAAGTCTCATCTCACCAAGCCTGCATTTATTTCATTAAAAAATATAGTAAAACTGTAAAATAAAATAATACTTCACAATATTACTATGTAATTTATTCCTGTGATGCATCATTACTCCAGTCTTCAGTGTCACATGATCCTTCAGAAATCAGTCTAATGTTCTGATTTGCTGCTCAAGAAACATTTCTTATTATCAATGCTGAAAACTGTTGTGCTGCTTAATATTTTTGTGGAAACCGTGATTCCTTTTTTGATTCATAGATGAATATAAAGTTCTAAAGAACAGCCAATCAAATTGGTCTCTCAAGTAGGGAGTAGCTCACTAGGTTTTTGACTGGAGCTGCACATTTTCTGACTTTTGAAGAATGAGGTGGCAATGAAGTCAGAAAAGTGAGTTTGACTTTGTCAAAGTCCCGTGGGATGAGATTACTTTACTCCAAAAACTATTAAGGCAAACTGAGAGAGTTTGATAAAGTCATTGAACAAATACTCTTTTAATGTGACGTTCTCAGTCCTGAACATGATAGCTGTCACAGATACAATAAAAATGTCTTTTTTATGTCTTCAGATGATGTAAATGAAAGTTTATCACAGCTGATGGCCAGTCGACCCGACAGAAAGGACACATAGTATCTCTCGGGGAAGAAGTTCACGGCTGTGCAACAGTGTGTAAAATTGATATTTTGACAACTTACTTTAAAACAGCTTTCAGGCAATCCAGAGGCTCTGCCCTTGACCTGAGAGATGACGTTTTGTTGCATTCACAAAGACTACATGGTTTTTGACAGTAGCCCTGAAGGCAGATGACTGAGGACTCATACCGGCTTCTGAATCCCACATGCAAAATGTAGGACAAGTGAAAAGTCAACATGCAACAGTGCTTGCAACCCATTTTACTAGTTAAAAAAAAAAGTAAAAAAAAAAACATAGTTGTGATACACAATTTTTTTCGTAGAAATTAATACTTTTATTCAGCAAGGACGTATTAAATCCATCAAAAGTGAATTTTTTTGTGCCAATTGAAAACTGTTTCAAAAATAAATGCAGTTCTTTTGAACTTTCTGTTTATTAAAGATACCTGAAAAAACATGATTTCCACAAAAATGTTTTTCCACAATAACATTGATAACGTTTCTTGAGCAGCAAATCAGCACATAGGAAGATTTCTGAAGGATCATGTGACTGAAGACTGGCGTAATGATGCTTAAAAAAATTTGCTTTGAAAATATATAAATAAAAAATGTTAATGCTAAAAGTGAATTTAAACATCACAACATTATAATGTACACTATGAAAAATTTATATTTATTTTGAGATTTCCTAAAGATTACATTTTATATATTGTAAATAAATAATATTATAGTAATATTAATATTAGTTAGAGTTTTTAAAGATTGACTTTGAGTGTTAGATGATGCCAAAATACTTTACTGCTTAAATAACACTATACAACTGAGCTTCATATTTCTGTTTTTAAAACCTTGCCACATAGATGTCCATTGGAAGTGCATTACAGTATTTTATATATGATTTGGGATTTCATTAGTCTGTCGGATCTGTCTGGTTTATATTCTCTAAAAACAGAGTCATACATATTGAGATTTGAGGACACCGAAATATGCCTGCTCACCTCAACTCCTCAGATGGAATAAAATGACCTTTGAATACTAGAAAGAGACACTGAAAGAGCGAGACTTTGAGAGAGACGGCGCTGTATGTCTCAGACTCGCACAAGGTAACAATTACTGTCTTTGTGTGGTGTTTCCTTAGGAGTGATGGCTGATTATCTATGACCTTCAGCGCTAAAACACATGCATACTCCAGAATGAGTCGGCAGGACTGTCCCTCATTTATTCACATTTTCTCTTTCACTTTGCTATGACATGACTTTCAAAGTCACAAATTTGTTTTGCCTCTGGATAGATAGGCTTGTTTTGGTCACTCTCTCTTTGCCTGACTGATCTTAATGTGCGTTGGATAGCTATTCACCGCCTCATGGGCCTTCTTTAGAAAACATACACACACAGTGACATGCCACACAGACAAGGGCTCAACCATTAATACACACCCTTATACTGAGGAAAATCTGACATGAGATATTTTGGTTTTGTGTGCGTACACGTGTGTGTGTGTGTGTGTGTATACTGTACATGGTGAACAATTGGGTGTTCACACTTTACAAGAACCAATTCAAATCTTGTTCAGTAACCATAAAGTGAGCAGTTTTTTAATACTATTTCCACTTGACTTTTCATAGGCCACATTCTCACAGTTTTTTACAAATTTAAAATGATATAATATAAATTTTGTGATTGTAATAATATTATTACAGTGTAAAAATAGAGTATTTTAGAAAAATAATAAAAATAATTTGTAAAATTAAATCGCAGCCTTTGCGATTTGATAATTGCACTAAGCGACATTGATTTTATTTTAACATATTGTGCAGCTCTACCCTCAAATCGTTGTTTTCTCACCCTGCAAAATGTACAAATTCCTTAGTTCATAGTACGTTTTAGTGCATATCCTTGTGTTTTTCTCTGGGTTTTCCATCTGATATGTCTATAAAACAGGGTGTGCATTACGGGGGATCTTGGGGGACACCCAAATGACTTGTATATCAAATGTTTCAACAACATTTTCAGAAACGTTTCGGTAACCACAGAAGTCAGATAAGTTAGTCAGAGCACATATTTTCACCTAGTCACAAATAGATAGTCGCAAACAGAAGTCACATTCGCCTGAGGAAGTAACCATGACAACAGTTTGTGTCACTATGTAAGGCTCTCTTTGTCCTATATGGCAATTTATATTTGTGTTTGTGGTTGCTCTATATGTCTCATATATGATTTGGGTCTCCATATACCGACATAGTTTCGTTTGGTAGGAGGAAGGATTACGCATTTGACCTGACATCTGCTTCTCAAATCACTGAGGTCATGTGGTTGGATTGCTGTGCATTTTGGAATACATTTATTTACATTTGATATTTTTATGATTGGTTAACTATCCAACCAGTAAAAAACACAAAGTGACCATGTGCACAGTAACTGCCCTACTAATCGAGGGGCAGAGCTACAAAAAACTATTTGGGTTGTATGAGATAAAGCACAAATGATTGCATATCATATCATAATAGTATGTGTTACTTTGTTTTTCTCTGATTTCAGATGTACATTACATTTACAGTGAAAGCCAAAGGAACTCGTCTGGCTAAACCAGTCATGTCTTTGGGCCTGATGTGCCTGGCCTTTCTAACGGGTATTAACAGGGTGGCGGAGTATCGAAACCACTGGTCTGACGTCATCGCCGGGTTTATCATCGGTGTGTCCATCGCCACCTTTCTAGTAAGTTTTTCATCAGGTGTTTCATTTTCCTGGTGTGTATTTCTGACAGGCTCTTTGCTAACATATAATGTAATAGTTGACACTCATCATTTACTCGCCCTCATGTCATTCCAGACCTTTATGATTTTCTTTCTTCTGTGGAACATACAAATTTGATGTTTTGCAGAATGTCCCGGCTGGCATTTTCTTTACAATGAGAGTTAATGGGTACAGGGACTGAAAACTCCTAAGTATGTATGTAGTCCATTAGGCTTGTGCATTATATTTAGGGTTCCATGGAAAACCTGGAAGAATTTCAATGTGATTTTCAGGCCTGGAAGTCAAGAAAATAAGTAAAATTGTTAATTTGCACATTTTTGCACATTTCTATTTTTAGATATCTCTAGTGCTTATGTAAAATAGTAAAATGTACATTTCAATATTAACTTAAAATTCCCTTATTTGTATCTGATTGGACACACTGGACAACAATCTTGAATAGTAATGATCAGGCCTATACATTATTATTTATATAGTATACATAGTTATTATGGAAGCTTGTTGCCACAACGGAATAAAATAATTCACGACTTTTTATCTCGCAATTATGACTTTTTTTCTCAGAATCGCGAGATGTAAACTCGCAATTGCGAGAAAAAAGTCAGAATTGTGAGATTAAAGTCGCAATAACTTTCATTATTTTTTATTCTTTGGTGGAAACAAGCTTCCATAATTTCATAATTTTTTTTCATTTTAGTTTAAATGTTAGCAATTTTGTTATGTGCTTTTGTCCTTTTTCAATATTTCTGTTAAGCTTTTATTGTAGTACTTCTACCTAAACTTATTTAATTTTTTAAAATATTTAAATAGTCGTAATAATAGTTGTAATATTTATCATTTACTTTATTTCATCTTTATTTCAATTAACGAAAATGTTTTAATAGTTTGTTATAGTTAACAGCCAATTAGTTAACAACAGCAACACTTGAGTTGTGTGTGTGTGTGTGTGTGTGTGTGTGTGTGTGTGTGTGTGTGTGTGTGTGTGTGTGTGTGTGTATTTAGCTAACATATTGTGAACAAAGTAATCTGCTAGAAATTGCATTTTATGAATACAGTATATATTTTTTTATTTAGTAATCATAATTAAATACAAAATCTATAGAAACTCACTGTTCAAAATGTGTGGGAATCCTTCTCATGTAAGACTTGTAAAGCCCATTCAGTAGTTTTATAACTAGCAAACTATGAGGGTGAGTAATTGATGACTGAATTTTAATTTTTTGGTAAACTAACACAAGTGACAAGCATGGAGTTGAGTGGCAGAAGTCCAGAGCAAATTACATATAGCTCATTTAGCAAGGATAACAGGATAGAGAAAGGATAATGTTGACTGGTGGGAAGCTAAGTAGAAGAACCGCTCACATACTGACATTATAGAGGGCCAGCTAAGCTTCTGCCAACATGCAGCCCTGTTGCAGACCCTCTGCTCTAGGCCTCTTTTTGCTTTGAAGCCAATTGTGTTGTGTAGAGCTGCCAAATGTAGGAAGATGGATTTCACCCTCGTTCCTCCACCCACATCTGGGCACATCATGATACAGGTTTCCTCTCAGGGCACGGTAGCTTAGAGCAAATGCTAACGCGTTTGTGTCCTCTTGAGTCCAACCCCTTAAAGATTCCATGGGTTTTAGAGCACTACAATCTAGCACAATGACTCTTTTTTTTTTTGTTGCTAAACTGGTTTGTGGTGGGCGTTCTGGCGCAATATGGCTGCCGTTGCATCATCCAGGTGGATGCTGCACATTTGGTGGTGGTTTCTGGAGATTCCCCTCTTCTATGTAAAGCGCTTTGAGTGCAGAGAAAAGCACTATATCAATGTAACGAATTAAACTGCAAGTGCATATTTTGTTTCTCTAAAGACTTGGATCATGTTATTTGGTCTAGAAAAAAATGCCATATTTTGGGATAAAAAGGTAGCCTGAAAGGAAGTCCATGAAATTTTACTTCACATGTGGAAAATTCAGCATGTAATGTACCAAATCCCAAGCTCTCTCAACCATCCTGAGCGTGCTGAAACATCTGGAAGGACCAATTCTTGGCACATGCAAGTAGAATGGCACCGGAATGGGATTTTTTTTTCATGCTAGCTGCTGATTAGGTTGGCTTGCCACAGTGAATTGATTAAAGTTCCAGACAAAAGTAAGAAAAAACTGATGTCTTGAGACAGCAAATGTGTTTACACTGCCGTTCAAGAGTGTGGGGTCAGTCATTTTAATACTTTTATTCAGCAAGGATGCATAACATTGATCAAAAGTGACAGTACAGGCATTTATAATGTTACAAAATAGTTATATTTTATAAATAAATAATATTCTTTTGAACGTTCTATTCATTAAAGAACCCTGAAAAAAACCCTTTCACAAAAATATTAAGCAGCACAACAATACATTGATACTGATAGTAATAATAAATGTTTCCTGAGCTCCAAATCAGCATATTAGAATGATTTCTGAATGATCATGTGATACTGAAGACTGGAGTAATGGAATAAATTGTTAGAATATTTCACAATATTGCTGTTTATATGGGATTTTTGATTTCTGGGTAAGCATGAGAGACTAAAAAAACATTTAAAAATCTTACCGACCCCAAGCTTTTGAACGGTAGTGCACACAATTTTCATGCTCAGAACAAGTTGCTTTTCAGATGTTGCAAGATGTTTCACTAGTCTTGTAATACTTGGGTCTAGAGATTTAAATAAACTCGTAACTCGGAGTATGAGCAATAGTAGTGGTGATGTTTGTCTTAGCAAGCTCTGCTAATGAGAGAGTCCACTGCTTGTGATTAATATTTAAGCATTCTAATGTGTTTTCTTTATGACAGCCTCCAGCCCAATAAGGCCTGATTTAAGGTAATGTCCTGAAAGAATAGATGAAAGCATCTCTCTGATCCCAAGCCCAGAAGCTATGAGCCACAAAGACTGTTTAGTGTCTGACATACCACACAGCCACAAAGGAACTTTTTAGAGAGCTATGATTTACCATTATCAAAGCTTTGGTGTCATTTCATGTGAAGATTTTGTCACAAAAACTCTCTGTCGAAAGATTTCCCTCTTTAACGATCAGAGAGTGAATTAAAAAGTTGAAAAACATTTCATAACCCTTGTCTAACTTCATTTCAGTCTCTGTCAAGATAAAGAAAAGTATTCCTGAGTGGTCTCACAGAGATTTCTCTTGTAATGAACTGTCAAACTGAGCTCTTTAATTATTATTTGATTGACTTCAGCTATTAATATGTCTGGGAATAGGCAGTGTTGGCGCTGAACAAACACTGCTGCAAGGCCACTATGGATCCTCTCCGGCGACTAAGATCGCGATTTATGAAAACATTTAGCTGCCGTTTTGTTGGGAGGAAATGCACAAAGAATCATGTGATTAGCTGACACGCTCCAATTATTGAAATTGCTTGTGCTAAGCTTTCTAGTCACGTTAGGAGCCCACTCTACAAGATATCAGCCTCATTTGTACCATGATGGGTTAGTGATTCAAACACGCTCTGTTTAGCTGGAGATCCTGAAGCTGCATATGTGACAGCAGAATATAAACTACCAACAGAATATGTGACCTACTTTGGCCCTTGGCTGCTGTGTTGGAGCTTTTTATTAATATCATCAACAGCTTTTGCACAGAAGTCGGAAAAGCAGATGCTCAGCAACATACACATTTAGATTGAAGAAATATATACAGCAAGCTGTGCAAGCAAAACACACAGTGAGGGTTTATGTAAAGCTTCACTATAAAGCTCTTACGTGTCTGTCTATCTATCTAATCTATCTAATCTATCTAATCTATCTATCTATCTATCTATCTATCTATCTATCTGAGTGGGAAGAGAAGTTGCTAAGTTCCTCTTTATGGGTCGAGGACTCTCACATGACTGCCAACAAAATTACTATTATTTCTTTCTTCTCTCTTCTCACTGTGACACTAGATTGTCCCTGACTGTGCGCTACACAGTGGCTTTGTATTAAGTGTGTGTGCTTTTATGCTGTCTGCTCCATTGAAAGTGCAGCTGTCTTGTGTTGACGCTGTATTCCAGAGCTTCATCACAATCAACAATGGCACGAATCCTTACAATCACCCCTGCTTTCACCTAATTCATATTTTGCTTGTTACAATATTTTAGAATTCCATCTTTCTTTCATTGTACACTGGCACTCATGCAGGTGTTCCTTTCAAAGTTACATATTGTAGACTGTCATATTTATTTATTAAGTCAACTTAAAATCTCTGTTAATTTAGTTGCATTTTTTATGTTTTCAGGTGGTGTGTGTGGTCCATAACTTCAAAGGCAAACATCTGCTGAATGATGATCCCCCACAGGACAACCTAAGTGACAATCCAATGATCAGCTCGCCCAGGGTTGAGAGTCCGTTGGAGAAGTACATCGCCTCACAGGTAATGACAAAAGCACAGCTGAAATATGTGGATGCTGTCAAATGAACTGACACACGGTACATGGCCTGTGTGCAGTGTTGAATCAGCTCTCAAGGGTCCCAATTGTGTCAGTTTGAGCACTCGTATCAACAAGATGTGTATCCATGCGCTCCTGTCCCTCAGGTGACAGAACTGAGAATGGATGATGAGGAGTCCCACACTCTGAAAGACCGTCTCCTGAGTTTCTTTAGCTGGATCACAGGCAAAAGCAGCCGCTTCAGACACCTGCAGAACACAAGGCAATAAACGTATGCGCACCTGTGTGAGGAGCTCAGGCTGCCAAACCTCTGGAGTACAACGACACGTCATTAAATCCCAGTTAAAACCCAATCATGTTCATTTCAAATAAACAGAACAATTACCTGTACCTAATTACAGTGTACCCAGAGCGTTGGCATCTCCGGCTGCATGTTTTCAAGTCCTTTGCAGTTCAGTCTTTGGGGTTGCATCTGATCTTGTTCTGAACTTAAATGTATATGTATATACATTATATGTAGATGTTGGATTAAGGGATTTAGAATATGGTCATGCAGAATAAGGCATTCATTTGTGCTTAGAAAGTACTAATAAACAGCCTATATGCTGGTAATTTGCAAACTAATAAGCAACTAGTTAATAGTGAGTCTCTTTGCACGTCCTTTTTCTGTTTCCCAGTTAAATTAAGCTTCTTTTTTTCAGCCCTTGAAGTTATTGTATGAACACCCATGAACTGAATGTGTGTTCAGTGTGTTTGGTTCTGAAATGTATGAAAAACACATTTATTAGCTGAAAGATATAATTTTAATAGATGATTTTGTTAAAGGATAAGGGCTTCTTTGTTTGTACATTGGGAAAATTCAATTGATACTCACCGCAAGACTTTTTTTGCAATATACCTGAGAGTCATGTCATTTGAAGCTTTTTCTAATCTAATAAGGATTCCTCGCACGCACAGTTGCTTACAGTTCGGTTTCTTTCATAGATGGTGCTCCAAAAATACCTTTAAAAACCTGATCTGAAACCTGGTGTTGGTGTTTGAGTTGAGTGACCTAAAAACTCTTAGCAATTCCGCACCTCGAATAGAAATCGAAACTACTAAGCCCTCAGAGACTTTAAAAACCTTCATTCCTGAGTCTGCATTTAGCACCCTAGCAGCCGTTATCCCCCATGGCAGAGAGTCAGATTTCGTGTTCAGCTTTTAATTATGCCACAGGCCACCGCTGAGATCCGAAAGACTGTAATTAAACTGCAACTATGGCCCTTTAAACGTTTCTTTATGCATCTTGCACGTAAGCAAATGAGAGAATAATTTAATCCCAGATTGCTGTTTTGATTTCTCTTGGCAGAATATAAGGGATTAAATGTTCTTGTTTGCTTATTCAGCTGCAACGAACCATTTGGGAACAATGTCGGTTCACAGATGGTTTATTGAAATGCAGAGAATGAATGTGTAGGATATTGAGGGCACTTTCGGCCAATAAAAATGCTAATCTTCTGTTTCTTCTTTAGTCAATGGTGCCAATTGAAAATAATTATTTGTGATATCAGTCGATCCATGTAGATAAGGTTTGGATGCAATAATGCCCTGTGAGGTTTCTGGAATGGATGGAAAACCGACAATTTCACTTTGCTTTCTGCTGAAATATCCCCCAGACAGATTGCTGTCAGAAACCATAATGCTGTTGAAAGTGGGAGGACAAGGCGAGGAAAATCCACATCTCTGTTTTGTCTCTTCAAATCACAGAGACTTCGGGATCACGGCAAATATGACTGGAAGCTAGAAATAATATGCTTGGGAAAATCCACCCCGCATTCTCTGCCGAGGTCACAGTGTATATATCAGCGATATGACCTGCGGGGCGCTTTTCTGTGATCGTTCGTCATGTTTCCTGAATCTCTGATGAGAACAGAGAGAAACAGAACATTGCGTTTCAGAATAGAGTTTAAACTGGAGTCATAGGCCCCATCAGTTCTGACTGAAACGATCTGTCTTCTGGTTCTCAGGACTCATTTTCTTTCAGATTGGGCACACAAACTGGTAGCATAAGGTTAAACAGAACCATTAGTGTTTGCTGTCACCAGGTCCTTGTGGTCAGCCTCATGCAGGAACTTCAGCTGCATGTAAAACCAATAAAAGAATACAGAGATATTTTGGCCCAAGCAGAGCTATATATATATATATATATATATATATATATATATATATATATATATATATATATATATATATATATATATACAACCTACACACGGGTGCTCATATCAGACATTTTTAACTTGGTTGACTACATTTGGTTTGGACCTAAGCTTGGTTTGTTTTGTTTGTGTGAAACCTGATTACTGAATTTTGATGGTCAACAAGGAACCGTACACGGGTCTGCTGGCAAACCAGGTTTATATTTTTTAGTATAATGCGATTACTGTATCAACATAATTTGCCTTCAGTAAAATTTCTGTGCGTGTTAAAACAAAATCAAAATACACTACCATTCAAAAGTTTGGGGTCAGTAAAATTTTTGGTAACACTTTATTTTGATGGTCCACTTGATGGAATTTCTACCAACTATAAGGAACTTTGCAACTACATGTTAGCTAGCAGTAGCTATTAGTAGACTGTCTGCTTATATCTGGGGACACTTTATTTGAATGGTCTCTCAACAGACATTTTACTGTTGACAGTAACTTTGCAACTACAACTTATTCAAACCTGAACCCTAACCCTAACCTAACAGTCTACTAATACTCTAATGAGAGTTAGTTGACATGAAGTTGCAAAGTTACTTGTAGTTAGTAGAATGTCTAAAGTGGACCGTCAAAATAAAGTGTAACCGTTTTTTTTTTATTTTTTTTTTAAGAAATTTATATTTTTAATCAGCAAGAATGAATTAAATAGACAAAAAGTGACAGTAAACATTTATATAATGTTACAAAAGATTTCTATTTCAAATAGTTGCTGTTCTTTTGAATGTTATGTTCATCAAAGAATAGAGAGCCTGCTAAGTCCCTCCCCTTCCGGTTGACCACCATGGGACCTTATTTCGGAAAAATATTGTATGGTAGTCAGTGGCGAAAGACAACAAATATTTTGATCTCCTTTGAATTGTGCCCTGAATTACACATATGATGTTTGTCAATTTAAAAGATACATTTTAAAGTCAGGAAAGTCGCAGTTTGATGTAAAACTGTTGAGGTATAAGACTGTGAAAATACGTAATTACAAAGACTACAAACCCAAAAGGCGCACATGTGACGTCATACCTTTTCTCTCAATGAATGAAGCTAACTTTACTGAAGCTAACGTCTGTCATTTTTTCTATAGTCTTATGTTATAATCGTAACGTTACGCCGTCATGCCTGAGTGTTTTGTACCAGACTGCACACATACGTACATAGTGCGAGACGAGAGATGTAGTTCATTGAGTTATTTTCACATAAAACTAAATGTTACTCTTCTGTTTTATGACAAACTGCGACTTTCTTGACTTTCATAATTATCTTTTAAATTGACAAACATCATATGTGTAATTCAGGGCACAGTTCAGACGGAATAAAAAGATAAGTTGTCTCTCGCCATTGACTACCATACATATTTTTTCCGAAATAAGGTCCCATGAGCCGGAAGCGGAGCGGACTTAGGCTCTCTATTGTGAAAAAATCCACAACAATATTGAACAGCACAACTGTTTTCAATATTGATAATAATAAGAAATATTTCTTGAGCAGCAAATTAGCATATTAGAAAGATTTTTGAAGGATGATGTGACACTGAAGACTTGAGTAATGATGCTGGAAATACAGCTTTTTATTTTTAATCAAATAAATGCAGCCTTAGTGAGCATAAGAAACGTCTTTCAAAAACATTTAAATATTTTACAGACCCCAAACATTTGAACAGTAGTGCATTTTTCTTTAAAAGTAACGTGAAAAAGTAACACTTTCTATTTTTCTTCTCTTTCAATATTTTTTTTTCTTGTTTTCCAGTAAAAATGTCTAAACATCTTTACGAAGTGAAATTGCTTCTCCAATGTTTTTAGAACTTATACAATTAGTTTATTAATAATATTTATTAAAGGGTTAGTTCACCCAAAAATGAAAATTCTGTCAGTAATTACTCACCCTCATGTTGTTCCAACCCCGTAAGACATTCGTTCATCTTCGGAACACAAATTAAGATATTTTTGATGAAATCTGACAGCTGGATCACTTCTCCATAGGCTTCTAAGGGACTGAAACTTGCTGGCCCAGAAAAGTTATTAAAGAGATCGTTAATATAGTCCAAGTGACTCCAGTGGCTCAATCTTAAGTTTATCAAGCGACGAGAATACTTTTTGTGCGCAAAACCCCCCAAAAATAACGACTTTATTCCACTATTCATTTAATTCTCTCTGGGCCTCGAGTTGGTTCACGTAGTGTTTTTGCGCAGCGTGTCAGTGTTGTACGTGACAGGCATTACACACATGACCAGCGTCGGCCAATAGTGAGCCTACGTGGTGACGTGTAACACAGACGAGCTGCGCAAAAACACTACGTGAACCAACTCGAGGCCCAGAGAGAATGAAATGAATAGTGGAATAAAGTCGTTATTTTTGGGTTTTTTTGCGCACAAAAAGTATTCTCGTCGCTTGATAAACTTAAGATTGAGCCACTGGAGTCACTTGGACTATATTAACGATCTCTTTAATAACTTTTCTGGGCCAGCAAGTTTCAGTCCCTTAGAAGCCTATGGAGAAGTGATCCAGCTGTCAGATTTCATCAAAAATATCTTAATTTGTGTTCCGAAGATGAACGGAAGTCTTACGGGGTTGGAACAACATGAGGGTGAGTAATTACTGACAGAATTTTCATTTTTGGGTGAACTAACCCTTTAATATACATAAACATTTTTATTTTAGTTTATTTTTCTTACCCCATTGACAAATATTTTTGTAAACATAAATGTAACAATTCTTATTGGAAAACAAGACAGATGTTTTTGCAGTGTACTTAGCTACTAGTCACACTTGTGTGAAAATTGTAAATGTCTATTTCCTCAAACCTTGTGTGGAAACGGTTTGCATCTAAAAGAGTCTGTCCTCTTGCAAAGTAGATTTGATGCGTTTGATGTCCTCAAGTTTTTGCTGACGTCCCTCCTTCTGTCTAACTCTGTCAACAGAATCACATCGCCTTCGCTGAGATCACGTGACCTTGAGTCGGCGGTGTGGCAGACACACTGGACATCCACGCTGTTTACCGTCCAGTCCCGATAGTCACGGCTCAACGCTAACGCAGTGGTCATATTCTCTATGGTGTCGTTTTGGATCGCTCTGCCCTTGCTTTGTGTGTGTGGAAATCTTGGTCCTGTCTACTAATAAGTATTACCATCACGCAACTAATGACTGAAGCTTCACACTTCACATTTCCCAGACTGGCTCCGTTGGCTTTATTGCAGACCAAGCTCTAGAGCTCAGAATATCAGAATATTGCTCACGTATATGGAGAGCGTGTGTGTCTGTGTTTATGGGATTTATGGCAGGTTGATGCGAATACCTACCTGTGGAATTAAAAATGGACTTGTATTTGTGGATATGTGTGTTTTCTTCGTCTGCTTATATTCCAGAAAGTGTTTATTCCTATATGAATTTGTTTCTTTTTAGAGCTTGCATTGGATGAGTGAAAACATATGGAAGCCTGTTTCTGCCTCAGAGTAAAAAAAGGTAATTGTGACTTTATTTCTTGGAATTGTGACACTATATTTCACAATGTGACCTTTGGTAACACTCTATTTTGACAGACTTTAAAGTAACTTTGAACTACATGTCAACTAACTTTCATTAGAGTAATAGTAGACTTACTATCTGAAAACACTTTATTTTGATGGTCCCTCAACAGATATAAGTAACCCTAAAGCCTGGTTTATACTGGCCATATACTGGCACGAGTACGAAGGTGCCACGCGGCAAATCATTAATTATCTCATAATTGTGATTTTAATATCTCACAGTTGTGACTATTTCTCCTAATTGCAACATTATATCTTATTTCTCCTAATTGCGATTTTAATATCTCAAAACTTTTTTTTCAAATTGTCACAATTGCAACTTTTAATAATAATTTTGATTTTATATCTTACAATATGAATTTATTTCTCTTAATTGCAACTTAATATCTCACAATTGCGACTTAATTTTTTTGAATTGAGACTTTTTTCACCAAAAATGACTAAATCTCACAATTGCAAATTTATTTGTTATAATTGTGATTTTATATCTCACAATTGCGACTTTATTTCACGTAATTGCGACTTTTCTCAAATTGTGACTTTATCTCACAACTACAGCTTTATATCTCATAATTGGGATTTTAATATCTGACTATTTCTTTTAATTGCAACATTATATTTCACAACTGTGACTATTCCTCGTAATTGCGACTTTATATCTCACAACTTTTTTGTCAAATTGTGACTACTGTACATCACAATTGCAACTTTTACTCATAATTGTGATTTTATATATAACAATATGAGTTTATTTCTCTTAATTGCAACTTAACTAATTGCGTCTTAATTTCTCTTAATTGTGATTTTATATCTCACAATCTGATTTTATTCTTGATAATTACCTATTTTATTTTTTACTCTGAGGCAGAATTTTGCTTCCATACATGCGTAAATACACTGTGTCCACAAAAATAAGGCAGAAAATAAGCTAAAAATACCAGTTGAAAGCTCACATTAAAAGAATACCAAAGCTCAGATAAACTCAAGTACTCACCTACTGTACTAGCAGCAAAAAAAGCAGTTCCAGATCCATTGGTTAGAGCCAAGTATATTATCAACTTTACCCAGTGGCCAATGGACATTCACAGTGAAGCTGTGTGCAAACCGTAATCACCCAGCTGTGAAAGACTGATCATCTGCTAAGACAATCATCAGCCATCTCACTAGAATAATGAGTCGGTCCATTTAACCAGTGCTTGACATAATGATACTCGCATAGGCATTTGTTTCACACTGTTTTAATGGCCATCAAACCTTTCATAGATGAACGATATTGTAAATGTTAAGGAAATAATAATTCAGAAAGCCACCTTTTCTCCTGTGATCTTTAAAAACCAAACCATGATACCTCATGTGTAAAGTTGTGGATATAAATTAGTCACTTGCGTTATTTTATTTAGAAAAGATGCAGTTCTTCGCTAACTTATATTTCAGATCTCTGGCCCTGTGTTTCAGTCATGTGTTGGTGCCGTTTAAAGGAATATTCTGGGTTATCTTTAGATTAATGTCTACATCTAGCATCGGTTTAATGCTGTTAATGACCACTTATTCAAGTTGTCCTTCAGTTTACACAAGTAATACACTTAAAATGGAGGCCTAGTAAGAATGTGGGCTGAAGCAGAAATGTTTAGCTCATTATTGGTTACGCCTACACATTTTTCAGTAAATATGTGCTGTTTGAGCTGTAAAGTTGTCTTAGAACCTTTTTTGAGGTGGGATGTACTTTTTTTAGGGTTGAGGAACTGGTTGTTTCTGAAGTAAGTACTGTGGGTGTAGTTTGCAGGACACTTGCTCCTCAATTTACACTGTACACTGTGAACTATTTACAGTAATATACTTACAGTGTAAATTGAGGAGCAAGAGTCCTGCAAACTACACCTTTACTTTTTGAAATTATTCTGTGTGGTAATCGACACTACCGTTCATAAGTTTGGGGTCAGATTTTTATTTTATTATAAAAAACTTTTATTCAGCAAGGATGAATTAAATTGTTTAAAAGTGACAATAAAAACATTTATAATGTTACAAAAGATTTCTGTTACAAATAAATGGTTTCAAGTCATTTTGAACAAAAAATTTATTTTTTTATCACGGTTTCCACAAAACGCGGCATAACTGTTTCCAACATTAGTAATAATAATTTCTTGAGCATCAAATCAGCATATTAGAATGATTTCTGAAGGATCATGTGACACTAAAGACTGGAGTAATGATGCTGAAAATTCATCTTTGCATCACAGGAATAAATTATATCTAATAAAATATTAAATAATAACAGTTCATATAAATGTATAAAAAATATTATTAAAAAAAAGTTAATTTCAATTGTAATAATATTTCACAATATCACTGTTTTACTGTATTTTTGAACAAATAAATGTAGCCTTGGTGTGCATGAAATACATAAAATAAACGTACAAACCCCAAACTTTTCAACGGCGGTATATGTTATCCACAGGTCCGGATTATGGTCTCACAAGCCCATAAAGTAACCCAGAAGATTCCTTTGGTTCTTGATTAAATATATGGTTCCCCTTGTCCTGCTGATGTGACCGATCCTTAAAAGAGCAATAATGTGTTTCTCCTTATCTCATTAGAAAATTCCTATTTGGCTTCCCCTCAAATGGTATGTATTTTTAATTTTTATGATTATATATACATATATAATATATTGGTGTGATAAATGGTATATTATTCCTAAAGCACTAAACAGAAGTCTGGGATAGCTGCACTTAAAAATGCATAAATTGTAAATGAAAGCGATCAGCGCCTGCATCAGTATTAAAATGAAACATGGTGTGTACAGTGTAAATGCACATGACTGTAATTTTTGTCAGAGATTATCGATGTTTATTTTCTTATGTTTGTGCTGTACATGTATGTGTGGCTGGGGGTTTGTGGGTGTACGATGGCATACTGTAAGTACATATTGTACTGTATTTATCATTGACATTCTTTGATCTTAGCTGTGGTATCACACTGGTTTACTGTATACAAATGGATGTTTTTGTATTTATTTTATGTTCTATATGTTTTATAGCTTGTGCAGACGTTTTGGTTGTTAAAAGATGTTTTCAACCTCAATTTTTCTATATTTTCTTCTCCCATCCCACTTCCAAAATCATTCCTAAATGGTTTATTTGGATACTCTAGAATGGATTTACCACAAAATCAACGTGAATCCGTGAATTCATGACCTTTTACACTGTAGAGACGATGAAAATTAAAGTTTGACTAAAAAAATATATTCTAAAGCCTGTGGTGTTTTTCTTTGGCCAGCACTTCACTGATGTGTACGGACTATAAAGCAAAGGACGTCTTATATTAAACGCTCTCAGAAGCGTTTAAAGAGCCCTGTGGGATCGCTGGCCCCTGACCTCTGAAAAATTGCCTGGTTTGCTCTGGAGAACCTGTAAAATATGAGAGAAAGTGACGTGGTGTGGAGGGGATTCGGTGTTCTTCGGCCATCCTGACTGATACCGAATGTCCTGTGAAGCAACAAACAGACAAACAAGCAATCAGAAAAGATGGAGCGTTTTCACCAGCCCACATTTATTACTGTCACTCAACAGGGTTAAAGGGAACATCTCTTTCTCTCTCCTCCCTCCCCACATCACAAGGATTGATTCTTTTCCGAAGGGAAACACATTCTCCTGCACTGAGATTCCCTCCTTTTTTATATCTCCAGTCTGACTGCTCTCCTGAAACCATTGGCGAACTGCCGTGAAACACGCCACATGGGCTCAGGAAAGTCTTTTATCTTTTGAGAGCTTATTTTAAAGGTAAATCTAATGCGAAAAATGTTTTAGCATTATAATAAAGCAGGGCATGAAAATCACACTAATAAAGGTTCATTTGGCATGACTGGGGAATTTAGGCTACTTGCTTTGTTACTTTATGGTTCAGTAGTTCTTATTTGAAGTTCATCAGGTTGTTTAAACTCAATATGAAATCAAAATTGCTTTCTTGATATGTGTTCCTGGTCTATTTGTACTTGTTTTGTTAGTGCAAGTTATTCTAAAGAAAGTAAAAAATGCTTAAAAGCTCTGCTGCTTAAATTTCCAAACTTATTCCAAATTTAGCCATGGGAAAATAATAAACAATTTCCAAATAGCTATTTAGGCTATACTGTTTAAGGTAATGTAATTGTAATTCATAATTCAATTCTATAATGGAGGCATTGAGTTTTCATTGTCAGGCACTGATGCTTTTTTAACCATATTACTAAAGTTTAGCATGCCCTCCAAAAACCAATACTACAACACAAGCGCTTCATTTTTAGAGTCTATATTGCTCCTGTAATACTTTGCAACTAACAATAGCCACAAGTCCATGTCCCAACATTCATCTGGAATCAAATAGAGGCTGATTGCGTAACAAAATCATTCGTTTCTGTTTACCACGAAACGGGTCGATATCTTTCAAACAATCAATCCGCACGGCAGGTTTCCCAGTGTGAACAAGCAGCCTTATTGTGTCACATTGTTTCGGTTTTCATTCAGTTCGCACAATTGGAAAATTTGGCCTTTGTGCTTTAAAGACGAGGTGTTCGAGTCAGGACATTGATCAACTGACGTGACTGAGAAAGAAGTGGACAGAAAACAAATGGTCTTGCCTTTTAGACCCAAAAAATATAGCCTATCTTTTTGTTTTAGAACAACTAATGGAAGCTTGTTTCTGTCACGGAATGAAAAATAACATCTCATAATTCAGATTTAAAAAAAAAAAATTGAGTATACCTTGCAAGTTATAAACTTGTATAAACTTTTTTTCCTCAGACCTATGAGTTTATGCTACTTTCATGGCATGTCATAATTACGAAATGACAACGTGATGTTCTCTAAGCTGTTCTTGGACTTGGAATTGTGCCTTTTTATGGCAAATCTATCAATGACAACATGAATTTGCAGTGGTCAGGTGGTACAGAGGTCACGTGATAAAAGTGGGAGCTCTCAGAAAATTCCCAGTTTACGTAACGTAAACATCGCAATCTTATACAATAATTACAAAATGGCATGAACGCACCTTTACATCTCACAATTCGTTACCAGGTAACATCTAGCAATTCTGACTTTTCTCCTCAGAATTGTGAGAAAAAGTCTGAATTGTGAGATATAAACTCAGAATTGGTGAGGAAAATGTTTGTATTCCATGGTGGAACCAAGCTTCCAAATCAATCTTACCCCAATTGCATCAGAAAACCTCCGATGTACTTCCAGTTTCCTGTCAGTGTTCTGTGCGGCGTCTCCCACTGGACTGTGTCTCAATCGTGGTTGGAAAGGACTACAGAGACATTCATACTGATTTTGTAGTGCTGACAGACTGTAGATATTGTACAGGTCTTTGTGATTCGGTAACGGTTGGAGCTTCCGTTCCCCATGGCTGCCCTGTATCTGAGTCCCTCTGTAACCTCTCACTCGTGCCACTCTCCGGATCACCACCCTGTGTCTGGCTGCGGTTGGCAGGCCATTGGCGGGCAGTGATGACCCGAGGTGTGCCACCTTAGCTAGGCGCCTATGTGTCCATTCCAGGTTTTGTCTAGATTCCTCTTTCCGAAAAGCCTCAGGACTCCTTGTTTCATGGTTTGCCGCGACAAATCCGTCGCACCGCCAGGCTTTGGTTTCCACCGTCATTTCCTCATGAGACGTTTCCGGAATCCACTCTATCATTGGCAGGATCCTGCTTACCTCTACGATATGTACTTGCATTGAGTTCTCACTGGCAATATTTTGTCTCTGGGTCTTTGAATCACTAGATACACTGGGATTTATGGGTACACAGCTCGGGTCTGGTGCACTTGATCTCTCACTGGTAATGTTCACATTCAGGTTGGCAGATTTAGCAGGGACACGAGTGATTTGTGATGCTTTCCATCTTGAGTTTGCTCCATCCGATGCATCATTTGCTCCAGATACACACGACCTGGGCTGAGCAAATAAATGAGGGGACAAAATGAAGTTCTTCTCATCCAAGTAACTGCATTTGTGCCTAACCTTCTGTTTAGTCTCCCGGTATCGATGAAATGCATGTTTATCTGTTAAAAAAAAAGTGTGGGGGAAAATGAGTGGGGGAAAATGAGTGTACAAAAATATACAAATATTCAAAAGTTTGGGGTTGATAAGATCTTTAAATGTTTTGGAAAGAAGTCTCTAATGCTCACCAAGGCTGCATTTAAGTAATGAAAAAAATACAATAAAAACAGTAATAATGTGAAATATTACTAAAATTTAAGTGAACTTTTTATTTGGATAATGTAATTCATTCATTTGATGCAAAGCTGAATTTCCAGCATCATTACTCCAGTCTTCAGTGTCACATGATCCTTCAGAGATCATTCTAATATGCTTATTACGAAACATTTATTATTATTATCAATGTTTAAATCAGTTGTGCTGCTTAATATTTTGTGGAAACCATGATAAAATAACAGCCATTATTTGAAAGTAATCATTTTTTAAAATTAATCTTACTCATCCCAAACTGGGATGGTTTGTGTGTGTGTGTGTGTGTGTGTGTGTGTGTGTGTGTGTGTGTGTGTGTGTTTTGGAACAATGTATTCAATGTTGCATCCGCTGAACAAAACCTCAGTTTGGCATATGTCTGCTTTTAATGCATTTTAAATTGTCACCTATTACCATATTATAAATCCAAAGATTTGATTTTATCTGACATCATGATTACAACTTCTCAACTCATGAATACGAACTTCCCAGATGGATTTGAATGCACTATTTTTGTTCCTGTGCTGCCACAGATAATGATGGGAAATGTAGTTTGGTCACAAAATGCTGTGTCCTCATGAAAGAGCCAAATAAGTAGAGTTTTCTGGAAAGCTTTATTACTATTCTTCATTGCTACTTCAATTGTATATAGGTGCAAATTAACACACTACCACTTTTTGAACTTATGTTGCAAATGCTCCAACAAAAGGATGACTAGAAAGGCTATTTCGATGATCTATTACCAACTGCAACACGCCTGCCGGTAATTTTTAAGTAATCCTATAAACCCTGATTAGCTGGTTTAAGGCCGAATCTAAACTGCATATTAATTCCATACCTGCCATGAGAAAATGTAATGTTATGTCTGCTTTGAGAACAAGAACGCATCCTTACAGGGCATTTGGGTAAATATAACCATTATTGTTTAACATGGTTATGTCTATGACATAAGTGTTAAACACTCCCACTGTCTTGGGTGTTTGGATGTCCACGGGGCTGCATTACAAATGCTGTGAAGTCTGAGCCCTGTTAGGTCGATGATTAATCACAGGTCCAGTTTTTAAATGTCAGGTCTGAGCCCGGCGTGGCCCGGCTCTGATCGATGTCCCACTCTACGGCCATCTTTCAGAAAGCTGCTCCGACGCTGTGGGACTCAGCATGACTCACCGTTTGCTTCAGAGAAGGTGAGTGGTGAAGGGTTTAAATTCATATGTGTTCAACATCTAACTTCTGGCGAGCAGGGAGAGATATACTGAGGTCCATAATCTTAGACCACTAACTAAAATGTAATCTTAACCACCTACCCCTAACCCTACCCATAACTTATCCCTAAAATAAGAGGGACATAAGTGAATAACACTGATGTTGAAGCACCTAACCCTGGTTGTAAGCCTAAACTTGACAAACTGTAAACTTGTCCCTCAAATCTGATTGGTTGATTGGAATGTTGTTTCAGGATCAACAAAGTTGTTGATCCAAGAGTGTGTTGTACTTGGTGAAATCAGGTTCTGCTGCTTGAACATGATTAAAAATAAAGGTTCTTTATTGACATCTGGTTCCATAAAGAACCTTTAACATCCATAGAACCTTTCCATTACACAAAAGGTTATTTTATCTTCTTCACACTATAAGAAAAAAAAGGCTTATCAGAGGCTTATAAGAACCAAAAATGGTTCTTCTGTGGCATTCACTACAAAAACCTCAGTTTGAAAGCAAGAAATAAGGCAGAATCTTACATATTCCGTCTTTGTTTCATGCCATAGCTTTTTTTTAATAAAAAGAAATCAAATTTTTACTATGATCGTAGACTTGTATGTCTAATGAGACTGGAGTAAACAACATCTGGCTGATATTTTCTCCTGTGAGACATCCACATAATATGCAATATGAATGTTTTTCACAACATTTTTAGAAGATGCCAAATTCTGGAGTTTGGAAAAATATCAAAGATATGCACTATTCAAAGCTTTGATTTTCCTTGTCAGCTAGAATGTTTTCCCACACAAATCATGATTTATTAATAAGTCAAGTTAATTTGCGCAAAAACAATTATTTGAACTAAAACCACACATTAAAAAAACCACCCAACCTTAGTAATTTAAGCCGATTTATTTATTTGGAGAAATATTATTAGAATTTGAATAACTTGTCTACAAGTAAGTAAAACAGAAGCGATTCATTATTTCTGAGTAACAATTAACAAAAAAAATTGCATCCTGTACACAGCTTGCAACTGATAAGCTCCAAAACACAATCATGAATTGACATGTCATTGGCATGGGTGTATTTTATGCAAATTACTAGTTGCAGACACACCCGGCCTCATTTAAAATAACCTGGATTCACCAACAATGATGAACGATGACAGTGAGAGGTTTCTTTGCATACGCACCTGTTGCGTTGGAACTTTTCTGCATGCTTAAATAAGCAATATGTGAGTATCAGTAAATAAGGCCCAATGCTACCATTAAAGTGGCATACTTCATCTCTGAAAGAAAAAAGTTCAACACTAGAAAAGCTTCTTTTTTTTTCTCAAGAGTTCATTGCAGTGAGTTGAGTTGGTAATGGTATCAGTTACCATAATTGTATTATTCGAGCACATATGACTCAATACCAGAGTAGTATTATGAGTGAAGTGTCATTTGTGCATCTACAGTAATAGTCAGTGGCGGTCCTGACTCATACGGTTCCCTTGTTGACATTCGCCATGAGGCTGCTTCAGAGTTGCTTAGAAAAAAATGAAATGCTGTGTAATTTAAAATAATAGGGACAGGTGGAACAGAGAGCAGATTTAATTCTGTGAAATTTCTGTGGGTAAGATACTGGTCCTAAAGTCACCATGAAATCAAAATGTACAATTCTTGTTTTTGATGGAACATTGCAGAATTTATTATTTCACGTTTCACAATTTTATTCACGTTCCCTAATAATCTTTAATCAAAAAAACGTCCCCTTCCTCTTGCAGCGACATCTCTTCTCCGATGACGTGTTTACTGGCACGAGGGCGGGACAACCTGTCACTCACATGATATCGACCAATAGCAAATCACAGCCATCCAATCAATTCCCAATTGTACAAAATTAAGTCCCGCCTACTTCTTGTTCGAAACGGAAGAAGACTAACGCAACTTCCGCAGTCTAAAACCAGAAAATCAGACCATTTAGGATAGATCTTTCTTTCAGCAAGGAAAGTGAACTGTGTCTGATAGCTGTTCTATTGTTTTGTTATACATAAAACATTGGAATCCTGCAAATATTCTCTTCTTGTTGTGAATGTGATTACATCTTTAATGTTACCAGATGAAGTTACATTAAGTTTGTATCTGATTGTAAAATCCCATGCCTGCCTAGCAAGTGATTCCTCACCTCCAGTCAAAACAATCGTAAAACGCTCAAACAAACATGAATGACCAGTCAAAACAGAAAAAAAAAAAAACATTTGCAAATGACGCATCTGGGCTCATGTCTGTATGTGTGGAGAAATCTCTACACGCTGAGTGATTGGCAGGAAGTCGCTCTTTTCAGTCTCGATACACACTGCGAGGTGATTTTGAGGCATGCTGGGTAGAAAGCTAGACTCTGTGGCAGACAAATGTTTGCACCACATATAATGGATGCCTCCAGATTCCTACAGAGAATTTCCCCTAGCAGCAGGTGAAAGCAACAGTGTAATTAGACACAGGTTCACAGGGCTGCAAACATTCAGAGAAAAAAAAAAAAAAGAAAAAGACGGCTACATCGCCTATTATCTCCTCTCCTGCTGCTTGAACTAAACCATGTTTAAGGGAACTCTGTGGGACTGTCCATTTCAGAGTGTATTGATTTTTCTTTGGCAGCATTTTACTCCTACCAACCAGATTCATTATGAAGCGAGCCATTACTTAGTAGGTCCCCTGAGTGAGGGGGCATTTACATTACACCGTTTTCTACTAAAAACTGAAAACGTTTTATTACACAACAACAGCGTTTTGGGGGCCAGAAAACGCAAACTTTTAAAACGGGTTTCAAAGTGCACGTTTTTGAAAACGATACCGTTATAGGCTCCGTGTAAACGACAAAAAGGCATAATTGTGAATTGTGCATAATTGAGTGACGTCATGCACATGCGTATTATGTGTTGAGCTGTGTTTCTTTACAAAGTGACATCGCCAACTACTGGCCTGGCATGCATAATACAGTGTTTTTAGTCATTTTCGCAGAGCTGTGTGAACAGGGTTTGTTGCGAAAAGTGCAAAGGAAAAAACTTTTCTGTTTTTAGTACGTGTGCAAACATACCCTGAATATGAATGGGTTTGATTGCTTACCGTTGATTCCGCTATCCGTATCGGAACATTCCCAAGCACAGCACAGATTCCTCATCTCACCTGTTCTGTGGAAACATTGTGGATTAATGAAATGCATAAAAGACCTGAATTTTCCAATTACACCTTTAAAAAGTGTTTATGTTCTTTGAAAATCGAAAGATTGAAGAATTTTTTTTCTAAAAATCACATTCGACCAATTCATATTTGGAGGAGATTGCAGAACTTCTGCAAATGAGTAAATAAGAATGTTATGACAGACACAACATGCAGGATTATTTATAATTACATAATATTTGTAATTATTATTAAATTATATTTTTGTATAATTTAAATATAATTAAAATTCCATATATATATATATATATATATATATATACACATACACACACACACATATATACAGTATATATACTGTATATATATACACACATTTATTATTGTTGTTGTATAATAATATCAAATTCATCTAACACCGACCCATCACAGAAATACTATTCACATTTGTTTATATCTCATTAATGTCTGCTTTTATTGGAGACAAAGTTATTTTCTTGACAAGCTACTAAACGCTACATTTTAGCAATTAAATGTGATTTCAAAGATTTGCTAACCGAACCATAGTGGAGTCAAAAATGAAACTTGATTTCCACAGAAAGGACTGACGGGAGACTTTTTATGAGACAGCAGCTAGTGTGTTATATTCATCATAATAGCTGGTGTTGAATTGCTTCTGATGTGATGGAAACAGGCAAAACAATAGAAGCTCTTTACTATAGCAAACAGTTCCTGCTAGTAAGTAGTCAAAAGAATCAAGCGTACAATGCTAACAGATTTGCAGTGAATGTACCTGCAGCTCATCAAATCTCTCATCTTATAGAGAATGACTCGATAGCCCAGGACCAATGAGTCATGGAAGTCCATAACTATTCCCGGCTATTGTTTTCCATTACCGACACCTCATATCAGCCCGATGCACAACACAAGCCACCTCTAACACCTCTAAAGCACACTTTTTGGGAAAGCGTAATGCACAAGCGAGATAAAGTAGAGTAATTTTCTCCGTTACAGCCCTGCTCAGTGCAGCATACAAAACTGAAATGGCTTGTTTTGATGGTGTGGAAACTCTTAATTCCTCTAGTAGATTGTATTGTACAGCGGTACTGAGAGAGCCAACACATGCTTCCAACCCAGAGAGACTAAAAGAGGTCTGCATTAGATAAAGTTTAAATTAAGGAATACATTCACATTGCGAGATTAAGTCAAAACTGGAAGATATAAAGTCGCAATTATTATTATTAAGTGGAAATAGGCTTCCATAACAGAGATAAAGGAAAACGAAACTTTAAGATTTAGCTGTTTACATCTAATGAAGCCTGTTTCCACTTCAGAGTAAAAAATAAAACTGGTTATTGTGGAATAAAGTTAAAAAAATTAACAAAAAATAGTCAAAGAATTCTGTGATATAGTCAACATTTTGAGAAATTTGATAGATAGATAGATAGATAGATAGATAGATAGATAGATAGATAGATAGATAGATAGATAGATAGATAGATAGATAGATAGATAGATAGATAGATAGATAGATAGATACCAGATTATGTAATTAAGAAGTTTAAAATGCTGGAAAAATTATAGTCAAATCAAACTAATAACTGTACCTTTTTTTCTTCTGTTTATTTTCCTTGAGCTGCATATTGGCACATATTTGTCTCGTGGTCTCTTCTGAAAGCTTTGATATGCTCTTGTTCACACCCAATGCTATAATTACACACAAGAGACGCAACAGTAACCAGGAACTTGGACACACTTCAGTAACTGGTCAAGCTGACACACTGTATGAGGCTGAGCAGATCTTCCAGAGAAACACAAACGAGATGTTTATTTAAAGTAATTTCTGCTTGTCATTAGTAGCCTATGGTTGAATTGGATCATCGAAGGTCAGCAGCAAAGACATTGGTAAATAAAGTGAGAGTATATTTGTGTAATTTAACATTTAATTATTGTAAATTTCCATAATATTCTCAGTTTGCATTTCACATTTTATTCATTATCGACACTGAATCTGTTTTTGTGAGATGACTAAATGCCTGCTCACATTTAATCGAGATTAGAATAACCATCATGTTCACACAACACCTCTGCACTCACTCACGATGTCTGTCAACATGGAGACAGAAGAGCTTTCAGTCAGTAAATGGGAAAACAAAGTAGCTAACTTATTTGAAAAAAAGTAACTCAGATATGTTGATACGTTACTAGTTACTTGAAAAAAGTAATCTGATTACATAACTTGCAGTACTTGTATGTCAAGTCAAGTTTATTTGTATAGCGCTTTTCACAATACAGATTGTATCAAAGCAGCTTCACAGTATTAAATTAAAATAATACAACAAAGTTTGTTTCAAGAGGAATTTATTGATTGATAAAATGTAATTAAATATCCCCAAAATATCCCCAACTGAGCAAGCCAAAGGCAACAGTGGCAAGGAACCGAAAAACTCCATCAGGTGACCTAATGGAGAAAAAAAAAACCTTGGGAGAACCCAGGCTCAGTCGGGGGCCAGTTCTCCTCTGGCATTTATGAGCTAGAGGACGGATTGTAGTTTGAACTGTAGGATTATATGAATGCCTGGCTGAAGAAATGCGACTTTAATCTAGTTTTAAACTGGGAGAGCGAGTCTGAGCAACGAACAGTATCAGGAAGACTATTCCAGAGTTTTGGAGCCAAATGTGAAAATGCTCTCCCTCCTTTGGTGGTTCTGGATATCCTAGGTATGACCAAAAGCCTTGAATTTAGTGATCTTAAAGAGCGCGATGGATTATAGGGTGATAGAAGATCCGTTAAATAGACTGGAGCTAAGCCGTTTAGGGCTTTATAAGTCAGTAGCAATACCTTGTAATTAATACGGAACTTTATAGGTAACCAATGCAGTGATGATAAAATCGGTGTTATATGATCATATTTTCTTGATCTCGTAAGAACTCTAGCGGCGGCATTTTGGACTAACTGTAGCTTGTTTATTGAGGATGCAGGACAACCAGCTAATAAAGCATTACAGTAATCCAGTCTCGAGGTCATGAATGCATGAACTAACTTTTCTGCATCAGAAAAAAGGTGGAAAAAGGCTGTTTTTGTAACATATGAAATATGATTTTCAAAAGACAGGTTGCAATCGAGTATAACACCCAGGTCTTTTACTGTAGAGGATAAAGTAACAGGACATCCTATGATGTTAAAGTTGTATTGTGCGAGGTTTTGTGGGCGATTTTTTGAACCGATAAGTATTACCTCTGTCTTGTCTGGATTTAATAAAAGAAAATTGCATGTATGCATTATGTTTTTGTTTCACTAAAAATAACCGGTTCCAAAGAATCATTTGTTCACAAATCAGGCTTACCAAACTAAAACTACTACACTGTAAAAAAAAGAAACATATATAAAAAATAAGTACAATCAACTTGGATGTTTAAGTCATTTCAACTTAAATTACATTAAACTGACTTAAAAATGAGTAGAATCTTGTATGAAACATCACACTCAAATTGCTTGTATGAAACATCTGAGGCACTTTTTAGCTTTGAAATGGCAATATTTGAAATCTTTCTCTGGCAGTTTCTCTTTGGTCGTGCTGAATTAAGTCTTGTGCTGGAGGATACTGAAAGGAACAGAGAAGCATGGTGAATGTGGGCTTCCCTGAGGCTGTCTGATCCATCTGGCCACTCAGGCATTCATGTACTTCCCTTCTCCAAGTCTCCATGAGGAAAGCCCAGAGCAGGCCTGCTTTCTGCCAGCCAGGCTCAGATGCTCGAGTCAGAGAACAGCTGCTGCTGATGGCAGGAAAAAGCAAAGCGCCGCAGCAATAACTTCATTTGCTTTTACATTCGTAGTGCACTTACTTTCAAACCAAATTGCAAATTAATATTGCTATGGAGACACTAACGTATTAGACTCTGCCAAAGACAATATAGTGATTAACTCAGCGGGCACATCAGTTTAGAGCAATTTTGGTAAGAGTGTTTGACTATTCTTGGATTGTGAAGAGTCTGGGCTTGGTTTTCCTCCTCCCATTCAAGGCTTCTGGAGTATTTATGTCCACATGGACACACTTCAGTGGTCCAAGGAGAGCGATCTGATGAAGGAACTGGCTTTACATCAAAGACTGGATTTCAAAAATATAATTTATTTATCTCTCAAAATGGTCTTTCACAGGTGCTAATTACTTTTAAGTAAAGCCAAGCAAACGTAGTGCTGTGATGTGCTGGCCAAATTCAACAGGTCAGCAGCTTCAACTAGTTGCGCTGTATCTTTTGATTCATTAAAACAAATCTGTTCACATGATTCAGTTGTTTATGAATCATTCTACATTGGTAGCGGTGTATGCTTTGATTTACTAAAAAGAACCTGTTCAAAAAAGTCATTTCTTTGTGAATTGTAGCCTGTACTACATTGGTTCTTTTTAAAATGTATAGAGCAACCAGTCTATAAGAGTAGTTTGTTCTTAAATTGTGTTGTATGTTTGATACACACACACACACACACACACACACACACACACACACACAGTTATTTCTTTGTGAATAATACTTTTTGTTTCTTTGCTAAAAAGAACCATTTCTAAAGAGTCATTTTTTCGTGAATCAAATTCCACTAATTCCACTATAATGTATTTGTTTCACTAAAAATAACTGGTTCATAAGAGTCATTTGTTCGTGAATCAAATTCCACTAATTCCACTATGAAGTATTTGTTTCACTAAAAAGAACTGGTAAGTGTCATTTGTCAGTGAATCAAATTACTTTAATTCCACTGTAATGTATTTGTTTGACTAAAAAGAATCAGTTCATACGAGTCATTTGTTCACAAATCAAATTCCACTTAAATGTATTTGTTTCAGTGAAAAGAACCAGTTCATAAGAGTCATTTGTTTGTGAATCAAATTCCACTATAATGTATTTCTTTCACTAAAAAGAACCAGTTCATAAGAGTCATTTGTTTGTGAATCAAATTCCACTATAATGTATTTCGTTCACTAAAAATAACCAGTTCATAAGAGTCATTTGTTTGTCAATCTGGCTAAATTGGTCGCGCTGTGTGATTTTGATTCACTGAAAAGAACCTATTGGTATGAGTCTTTTGTTTTTGAAATACATTATTTCCCGGTACACTGCCTTTTTATCCTATCACATTGAATTCGGGCTGCAAACATGGGTGACATTTATCTTATTTTGCCGCAGGACTGTAAAAGCAGTGAAGGAAACAGTACTGACATAGATCGATCGATATTGGGTTTATTATATAAAGAGCTTTTTAATGTTTCATGTGATCAAGCTGTGATTGTAACCTAGTTTAGGATCCAACATGACGCTCTGTTTGCTCACTTTCTCTTGAGAGAGAACAAAAACACACACCACAAAACATCTTTCAATCATCTTTTCAATAACAATTTACTTGTTCAAAGAATACATATATAATTCCAAGACATTAATTTCACTAATGATCTGTAAAAGCAGTTTTAAACCAGTCAGCAATTTATTACACTTAATGATATTAGTGCACCGCATTCAAATAATAGTATCTAAAACAATACACTCATTTCATATTCAAAGGCAACAGTTCAATTCTTTTGATTTATGATTTTAATATCATGTAAACAATTCTGGAATGTCAGCATCATCTTCAATATATGATGTTTGCGTGAAGATGTAGCTTCAGTAACCTGAATAGCACAATGATGAATTCAGTCCAATGCGAGAAATGCATCCATTCAGAGTGCATTTATATTTATTTATACACTAATCGAATGGTTTTTGCAGCAAGGCAGCTCTGATAAGAGGTAAACTGCATTTGCATTGATCTGCAAAAGGGCAAGACATATGAATCTCAAACATCATATGGATAGAATTCTCACTAGAAAGGTCAGATGGTGCAATAAAGACAATGTGAGCATCTTCATTTTCCAGGAATTGCATTATTTTTCTCATCTCATGTGTTGTACTCGTATAAACAAAAAAAGAAAAATAGGTCTCAGTATAAAAGATTTGGCAATATGATTTTTCCCTGTGCTTTGGAGCAAATGTACTGATGACAATCCATTATGGTTCTCTCTGAGTCAGTTGCTGAAGCTGTTAGATGTTCTTTTAGGGCGACTGTCTTTCTCTTTGGTGTTTCAGTCTCTAAATATGAATCTTATTGGTGTCTGCAGAAATAAAAGCATCATGTGTGGTCCCGTATACCTAAAAGCACCATGGGAGATTAGGAACTGTCAACCTTTCCATTTCCTTCAGCCTCTGTCCTTTGAGAATGCAAGAACGACTCCCATACAGCCAAACACTGCAAGAAAACACACACACACACATTTATATTAAAGCAATAAGCCATGTGAAGCAGTGTAATAAATTGATTTAGACAAGTCGGACACAACAACAAACTTTAGCATGGACGTGCACTCATATTACTTATGAATGGTAGAAAGTGCAAAGCGCAATATGGCGGAATAAGTCCCGCCTTCTAAATAAAAGAGCCAATCGCTGATTGATATAGTCATCATGTCACTGCAGTTGCAATAGAAACAGTCAGTGTGTTCTGAGACTCACACTTAGGACTGCACATGTGCATTGATGGATCTAGCCTTAAGTTTTTTTTAATGCTATTTGAGCATAAGAAACATGGGTTATGGGACATGTCAGATTTTGTTGCTGATTTGAAATATGTTATCTAACTGTGAGTTCGGCAAGCATTTTTTGAGATTTCAGGATTCCCCCAATTCCTATACTGGCCTGAAATAGCTGCCCAGAGGCGATGCACATTATGGCCACCAAGTGTACAGACTTTCCTTTGACTTTACTGCTTTTAGAAAACAATGTTCAATAAATGATGTAAATAATATTATTAATAATTAACTATAATTATATTTATATAAATGAATATAAATTATATTATTCTATATTAGATTAAAAAAAAATTATATATAATAATAATAATAAATATATATATATATATATATATATATATATATATATATATATATTAGGGCTGGGGGAATTAACGCGTTAATCTTTGCGATTAATTTGAAATGTTTAACGCGTTAAAAAAAAATAACGCAATTGACGCAGCACTTTTTTTTTTTGCCTCGTTTTAATGATTTCCTGTTGCGTCTGCTATTAAAAAGGCCGAAATATGCCGTCCCGCCCCTCCATGTTCGGCGGTCAGGTTTCATTCTCGGGCAGCTTTCATGAGCGGGTCTTTTCCGCTCGGTATGTGCGTCGCGCTCTGTGCTCCGCGCGCGTGCGTGCGTGCGTGTGTGTCGGCTCGCTCTGTCGTTAATGGCCCAGCAGCGGCAAGCTCTCCGTTCCGTGTGTGTGTGTGTGTGTGTGTGTGTGTGTGTGTGTGTCGGCGGCTCTGTCGTTAACGGCCCAAAGGCTTCAATCATGTACTAAGCACTGGAAAAGTAAAGTCCACTCAAGTAACGTGAAATTTCTCTGTTGACTTCTGTTTGCTGAGCTGGTATAGCCATGCTGGGCAACAATGGTAAAATGACCTGCTCTGATCACATGCTCTGGTAATAATAGCTTTGTAGGACTATATTTTGTTTTAATAATTAATAAAATAATAATAATAATCTGTTAAATTGATTATGTTGATTGATTATTGAAAAAGAATAATATATTGATATATTGATGTTTAATATTTTAATATAGGGCTATTTTCTGTTCCCTTTTTTTCCTGTGTTGTTTAATTAGGTGATTCTAAGTTTAAATATTGATGATTACAAGCTTGGGGGAAGCGCAATTAATTGCAATTAATTACAGAAATTGAGCAATTAATTAGTTAATTTTTTTTAATCGATTCCCAGCCCTAATATATATATATAAAAAGTGATATAACTTTTTATATTTATTATAGAATCATAGAATTTATATTAATTTATATAAGTATTCACACACACACGTCTGAATACTGCAGGTGTGCAACAAAACCGTTTAAAGTTTAATCACCTTTCTTTATTAATGCGCTGTTTTCATTGAAGCACATACACACATACGTCACTCACACACAGATTGGGGAAAAGCACACACAGAAACATTCAGCAGCACAGGAACTTATCAACGCTGTTCTGCGAGTTTTAGTAATAAAATAGCTTTGCTACTGAATTGCTACATTATATTTCTCAGCATGACGGGGTTACTTCGCTATTCTGAAGTAATTAAACTCACAGCTTCATTGTTAATAGAGAGAGATACGCTGAACAGATGCAGGTACCCATCTCTCATCTCTCGGTTAATTCAAATAAATGATATAATGCATTCATTCAAACAACTGTAATCTTACGCACTACTTTATCTCTGTGTTTGATTTGAAAGCAGGCTGAATGCTAGAACAAACAAGCCATAACTGACGAAAATAACCGTCAATTTTACCCTTCCCGTCAAATATTGCGCTGCAAACATCAATAACAGCTTTAAGTTGTCAATGTTGGCAAATGACCATAGTATAAGCAGGATAATTTACGGCTAGCTATGCATTAAACGATTTTAATGCACTTCGCCTCAACGTTGTGCATTAAAATCATTTAATGCATAGCTAGCCGTGGATTATCCCTAAAACAAAAATATATAAATAACTCGAAATAAATTTTCCAAAGCAAATGAGTGACGCTATCCTTATGCATCAATATATGTTCTCAGTAAATATATAATAAAATATCTTAAAATATATCAGTAAAAACTCTCTAACTGCAGTGAAATAGATGGATGTTTAAACAACGTAAACCGTGAGGCCTGACAAGTGGCTTCTATTTGGTTTCCAATTTGATTCGGAAGCTTTGGTCGCACCTCATACCGAGTGCCATTTAGGTGTCACTTTCTGAGCCCTTGATAAATGTCTTCACAGGGACTCATCAACCGTCGCCCAAGCCCCGAAACACCTCGACCCAAACCGCTCGGATGCCACTCGCAAGAGTGTTTCACAGCAGAATCTCTGGAGGCGCGTTGGCTGCGGCCGACTGACTGTCAAAAGCAGTTAATCAATGTACTCCATCACCACAGGATTCAGACGTGACGTGACCTTGGTAAATGACTTTAGACAGGCCATGCGTGAGGGCGCTGGACCACAGTCACCCTCCGAATCACACCAGGACACGGCTAGATTCGTCTCAGTACCAAACGGCCCAGTTTAAGGAAGCACACACCTGTATAACTCTGCTTCAAGACACTGATTAATCACAGAGAATAAAACTGTATGCCAAAGCTGAATGGGACAGATGCGATCGGGATTGGCACCACCGAATCTCGGCAGCTGGGTAAAAGGGCGATCACTCAAGACTTTAGTGTGCCATTTACTTGCAGGAGATTGATATGAAAGCATAATTATGTTAAGAATTGTCGTATTTCGCTCGCTAAAGTTTTGAGAACTCTGCACTGTGCATTCATATAGGAGAAGATGACTGAAGGCATCCACACACTGCAAGATAATCGGGACGATTTTGGGTCCAATTCTCCCCTTCCGAAAACCCTAGGTAAAGTCCCGACTAACTTGATGGTTCTACAGATTGTCTTAACAGATTTACCTCTGGTGTGATGTGTGTTAAGAGTGATTGAATCTGCTTGGAAGAACATCATGTTGAATATTTACGATCAGAAATCCTGTTGTGTGGGACAGGATTGTGTGTTTTTCCCACAATTTTTCTGTAAAAAGCAGTCCAAACACTATAATAGCCATTTCTTCTTGCCCGTCGTCCGCCATGTTTGTTTACTCTAAAGTCACGTTTGACCGCAAGATATTTTGCGAGATTTCTTGTGTTCAGTCGCGACTCTGGTTGTTTGTGAATGGAATCTGTTAAGTGTGTGTTGTTCTCTCTTGGTCACATCATAGCTCCTCCACACACTATAGAAACAAAACTGTTAAATCTATGATTTTTCATATTTGTGGTCGCTCACATTTTTAAAAAATCAGATAAGATTTTAAAAATCTTTTAGTGCAGGCCAGCCTTGACCAACAAACAATAAAACAGTTATTTTATATATTTTAGGGGTGGAACGGTACATGTATTTCGTATTGAACTGAAACAGTACGGGCGTCACGGTTCGGTGCATAAATTTACACAGAGAATGTACGGTATAAAAATAAATAAAACTCGCATGCAAATTAATTCATGTAATGCGGAACTACTGTTAGATACCTAGTCAGACACCTAATCTGTAGCCCCGCCTTAGCTCTGAAGCAGGCTGCGATGTAAAGATTGCAATGCTGGAATATGTTGTGTGTGTGTGTGTGTGTGTGTGTGTGGTGTGGTGTGGTGTGGTGTGAGTATGAGTATGAGTATGAGTATGAGTATGAGTATGAGTATGAGTATGAGTAT